>NC_058081.1:98331516-98705159 GCF_014858855.1 Bufo gargarizans
AGTTATTTAGTGTCCGTTCAAGCACATTTCTTGTTCTGGGTTGAAATACAATTCCCAATTTAGCAATTTCATAATTTAGTGGTTTCTGCTATATCAGAGCTATTTGAAATCTATCCCTAAAAGGGTATATAATATTCAAGGTGCACATTGGGTCATTCAGAATAACTTCACACACACCCGCTACTGTGTATTTCCAAGTCTAATTCTGGCACTAAACCCATACCTGTCACCCAGCGCCTAAATACTAGGCCTCAAATTTATATCCCGCTAAATCTGTCCCTAGTGCTGTAGCTGGGCGAGTTATTTAGTGTCCGTTCAAGCACATTTCTTGTTCTGGGTTGAAATACAATTCCCAATTTAGCAATTTCATAATTTAGTGGTTTCTGCTATATCAGAGCTATTTGAAATCTATCCCTAAAAGGGTATATAATATTCAAGGTGCACATTGGGTCATTCAGAATAACTTCACACACACCCGCTACTGTGTATTTCCAAGTCTAATTCTGGCACTAAACCCATACCTGTCACCCAGCGCCTAAATACTAGGCCTCAAATTTATATCCCGCTAAATCTGTCCCTAGTGCTGTAGCTGGGCGAGTTATTTAGTGTCCGTTCAAGCACATTTCTTGTTCTGGGTTGAAATACAATTCCCAATTTAGCAATTTCATAATTTAGTGGTTTCTGCTATATCAGAGCTATTTGAAATCTATCCCTAAAAGGGTATATAATATTCAAGGTGCACATTGGGTCATTCAGAATAACTTCACACACACCCGCTACTGTGTATTTCCAAGTCTAATTCTGGCACTAAACCCATACCTGTCACCCAGCGCCTAAATACTAGGCCTCAAATTTATATCCCGCTAAATCTGTCCCTAGTGCTGTAGCTGGGCGAGTTATTTAGTGTCCGTTCAAGCACATTTCTTGTTCTGGGTTGAAATACAATTCCCAATTTAGCAATTTCATAATTTAGTGGTTTCTGCTATATCAGAGCTATTTGAAATCTATCCCTAAAAGGGTATATAATATTCAAGGTGCACATTGGGTCATTCAGAATAACTTCACACACACCCGCTACTGTGTATTTCCAAGTCTAATTCTGGCACTAAACCCATACCTGTCACCCAGCGCCTAAATACTAGGCCTCAAATTTATATCCCGCTAAATCTCTCGTTACCGCTGTCCTGTTGTGGCTGGGAAAGTTATTTAGTGTCCGTCAAAGCACATTTTTTGTTCTGGGTTGAAATACAATTCCCAATTTAGCAATTTCATAATTTAGTCGTTTCTGCTATATCAGAGCTATTTGAAATCTATCCCTAAAAGGGTAGATCATATTGAAGGTGCACATAGGGTCATTCAGAATAACTTCACACACACGCTTCTGTGCATTTCCAAGTCTAATTCTGTCACTAAATCCATACCGGTCACCCAGCGCCTAAATACTAGGCCTCAAATTTATATCCCGCTGAATTTGAATACAATACATTGGGCCAAATAATATATTTGTTGTTGTGGTGAACCATAACAATGAGAAAAACATCTAGTAAGGGACGCGGACGTGGACATGGTCGTGGTGGTGTTAGTGGACCCTCTGGTGCTGGGAGAGGACGTGGCCGTTCTGCCACATCCACACGTCCTAGTGTACCAACTACCTCAGGTCCCAGTAGCCGCCAGAATTTACAGCGATATATGGTGGGGCCCAATGCCGTTCTAAGGATGGTAAGGCCTGAGCAGGTACAGGCATTAGTCAATTGGGTGGCCGACAGTGGATCCAGCACGTTCACATTATCTCCCACCCAGTCTTCTGCAGAAAGCGCACAGATGGCGCCTGAAAACCAACCCCATCAGTCTGTCACATCACCCCCATGCATACCAGGGAAACTGTCTCAGCCTCAAGTTATGCAGCAGTCTCTTATGCTGTTTGAAGACTCCGCTGGCAGGGTTTCCCAAGGGCATCCACCTAGCCCTTCCCCAGCGGTGAAAGACATAGAATGCACTGACGCACAACCACTTATGTTTCCTGATGATGAGGACATGGGAATACCACCTCAGCATGTCTCTGATGATGACGAAACACAGGTGCCAACTGCTGCGTCTTTCTGCAGTGTGCAGACTGAACAGGAGGTCAGGGATCAAGACTGGGTGGAAGACGATGCAGGGGACGATGAGGTCCTAGACCCCACATGGAATGAAGGTCGTGCCACTGACTTTCACAGTTCGGAGGAAGAGGCAGTGGTGAGACCGAGCCAACAGCGTAGCAAAAGAGGGAGCAGTGGGCAAAAGCAGAACACCCGCCGCCAAGAGACTCCGCCTGCTACTGACCGCCGCCATCTGGGACCGAGCACCCCAAAGGCAGCTTCAAGGAGTTCCCTGGCATGGCACTTCTTCAAACAATGTGCTGACGACAAGACCCGAGTGGTTTGCACGCTGTGCCATCAGAGCCTGAAGCGAGGCATTAACGTTCTGAACCTGAGCACAACCTGCATGACCAGGCACCTGCATGCAAAGCATGAACTGCAGTGGAGTAAACACCTTAAAACCAAGGAAGTCACTCAGGCTCCCCCTGCTACCTCTTCTGCTGCTGCCGCCTCGGCCTATTCTGCTGCTGCCGCCTCGGCCTCTTCCTCCGCCTCTGGAGGAACGTTGGCACCTGCCGCCCAGCAAACAGGGGATGTACCACCAACACCACCACCACCACCTCCGTCACCAAGCGTCTCAACCATGTCACACGCCAGCGTTCAGCTCTCCATCTCACAAACATTTGATAGAAAGCGTAAATTCCCACCTAGCCACCCTCGATCCCTGGCCCTGAATGCCAGCATTTCTAAACTACTGGCCTATGAAATGCTGTCATTTAGGCTGGTGGACACAGACAGCTTCAAACAGCTCATGTCGCTTGCTGTCCCACAGTATGTTGTTCCCAGCCGGCACTACTTCTCCAAGAGAGCCGTGCCTTCCCTGCACAACCAAGTATCCGATAAAATCAAGTGTGCACTGCGCAACGCCATCTGTGGCAAGGTCCACCTAACCACAGATACGTGGACCAGTAAGCACGGCCAGGGACGCTATATCTCCCTAACTGCACACTGGGTAAATGTAGTGGCAGCTGGGCCCCAGGCGGAGAGCTGTTTGGCGCACGTCCTTCCGCCGCCAAGGATCGCAGGGCAACATTCTTTGCCTCCTGTTGCCACCTCCTCCTTCTCGGCTTCCTCCTCCTCTTCTTCCACCTGCTCATCCAGTCAGCCACACACCTTCACCACCAACTTCAGCACAGCCCGGGGTAAACGTCAGCAGGCCATTCTGAAACTCATATGTTTGGGGGACAGGCCCCACACCGCACAGGAGTTGTGGCGGGGTATAGAACAACAGACCGACGAGTGGTTGCTGCCGGTGAGCCTCAAGCCCGGCCTGGTGGTGTGTGATAATGGGCGAAATCTCGTTGCAGCTCTGGGACTAGCCAATTTGACGCACATCCCTTGCTTGGCGCATGTGCTGAATTTGGTGGTGCAGAAGTTCATTCACAACTACCCCGACATGTCAGAGCTGCTGCATAAAGTGCGGGCCGTCTGTTCGCGCTTCCGGCGTTCACATCCTGCTGCTGCTCGCCTGTCTGCGCTACAGCGTAACTTCGGCCTTCCCGCTCACCGCCTCATATGCGACGTGCCCACCAGGTGGAACTCCACCTTGCACATGCTGGACAGACTGTGCGAGCAGCAGCAGGCCATAGTGGAGTTTCAGCTGCAGCACGCACGGGTCAGTCGCACTACAGAACAGCACCACTTCACCACCAATGACTGGGCCTCCATGCGAGACCTGTGTGCCCTGTTGCGCTGTTTCGAGTACTCCACCAACATGGCCAGTGGCGATGACACCGTTATCAGCGTTACAATACCACTTCTATGTCTCCTTGAGAAAACACTTAGGGCGATGATGGAAGAGGAGGTGGCCCAGGAGGAGGAGGAGGAGGAGGAAGAGGGGTCATTTTTAGCACTTTCAGGCCAGTCTCTTCGAAGTGACTCAGAGGGAGGTTTTTGGCAACAGCAGAGGCCAGGTACAAATGTGGCCAGCCAGGGCCCACTACTGGAGGACGAGGAGGACGAGGATGAGGAGGAGGTGGAGGAGGATGAGGATGAAGCATGGTCACAGCGGGGTGGCACCCAACGCAGCTCGGGTCCATCACTGGTGCGTGGCTGGGGGGAAAGGCAGGACGATGACGATACGCCTCCCACAGAGGACAGCTTGTCCTTACCCCTGGGCAGCCTGGCACACATGAGCGACTACATGCTGCAGTGCCTGCGCAACGACAGCAGAGTTGCCCACATTTTAACCTGTGCGGACTACTGGGTTGCCACCCTGCTGGATCCACGCTACAAAGACAATGTGCCCACCTTACTTCCTGCACTGGAGCGTGATAGGAAGATGCGCGAGTACAAGCGCACGTTGGTAGACGCGCTACTGAGAGCATTCCCAAATGTCACAGGGGAACAAGTGGAAGCCCAAGGCCAAGGCAGAGGAGGAGCAAGAGGTCGCCAAGGCAGCTGTGTCACGGCCAGCTCCTCTGAGGGCAGGGTTAGCATGGCAGAGATGTGGAAAACTTTTGTCAACACGCCACAGCTAACTGCACCACCACCTGATACGCAACGTGTTAGCAGGAGGCAACATTTCACTAACATGGTGGAACAGTACGTGTGCACACCCCTCCACGTACTGACTGATGGTTCGGCCCCATTCAACTTCTGGGTCTCTAAATTGTCCACGTGGCCAGAGCTAGCCTTTTATGCCTTGGAGGTGCTGGCCTGCCCGGCAGCCAGCGTTTTGTCTGAACGTGTATTCAGCACGGCAGGGGGCGTCATTACAGACAAACGCAGCCGCCTGTCTACAGCCAATGTGGACAAGCTGACGTTCATAAAAATGAACCAGGCATGGATCCCACAGGACCTGTCCGTCCCTTGTCCAGATTAGACATTAACTACCTCCCCATAACCATATATTATTGGACTCCAGGGCACTTCCTCATTCAATCCTATTTTTATTTTCATTTTACCATTATATTGCGAGGCTACCCAAAGTTGAATGAACCTCTCCTCTGCCTGTGTGCTAGGCCTAAATATATGCCAATGGACTGTTGCAGTGGTGGGTGACGTGAAGCCTCATTCTCTGCTATGACATGCAGACTAATTCTCTGCTGACATGAAGACAGATTCTCTGTTACGGGACCTCCCTCCTCTGCCTGGGTGCTGGGCCTAAATATATGCCAATGGACTGTTGCAGTGGTGGGTGACGTGAAGCCTCATTCTCTGCTATGACATGCAGACTAATTCTCTGCTGACATGAAGACAGATTCTCTGTTACGGGACCTCTCTCCTCTGCCTGTGTGTGTGCTGGGCCTAAATATATGCCAATGGACTGTTGCAGTGGTGGCTGACGTGAAGCCTCATTCTCTGCTATGACATGCAGACTAATTCTCTGCTGACATGAAGACAGATTCTCTGTTACGGGACCTCCCTCCTCTGCCTGGGTGCTGGGCCTAAATATATGCCAATGGACTGTTGCAGTGGTGGGTGACGTGAAGCCTCATTCTCTGCTATGACATGCAGACTGATTCTCTGCTGACATGAAGCCAGATTCTCTGTTACGGGACCTCTCTCCTCTGCCTGTGTGTGTGCTGGGCCTAAATATATGCCAATGGACTGTTGCAGTGGTGGCTGACGTGAAGCCTCATTCTCTGCTATGACATGCAGACTAATTCTCTGCTGACATGAAGACAGATTCTCTGTTACGGGACCTCCCTCCTCTGCCTGGGTGCTGGGCCTAAATATATGCCAATGGACTGTTGCAGTGGTGGGTGACGTGAAGCCTCATTCTCTGCTATGACATGCAGACTGATTCTCTGCTGACATGAAGCCAGATTGTCTGTTACGGGACCTCTCTCCTCTGCCTGTGTGCTAGGCCTAAATATATGCCAATGGACTGTTGCAGTGGTGGCTGACGTGAAGCCTCATTCTCTGCTATGACATGCAGACTGATTCTCTGCTGACATGAAGCCAGATCGTCTGTTACGGGACCTCTCTGCTCTGCCTGTGTGCTAGGCCTAAATATATGCCAATGGACTGTTGCAGTGGTGGGTGACGTGAAGCCTCATTCTCTGCTATGACATGCAGACTGATTCTCTGCTGTCATGAAGCCAGATTGTCTGTTACGGGACCTCTCTGCTCTGCCTGTGTGCTAGGCCTAAATATATGCCAATGGACTGTTGCAGTGGTGGGTGACGTGAAGCCTCATTCTCTGCTATGACATGCAGACTGATTCTCTGCTGACATGAAGCCAGATTGTCTGTTACGGGACCTCTCTCCTCTGCCTGTGTGCTAGGCCTAAATATATGCCAATGGACTGTTGCAGTGGTGGCTGACGTGAAGCCTCATTCTCTGCTATGACATGCAGACTAATTCTCTGCTGACATGAAGCCAGATTGTCTGTTACGGGACCTCTCTCCTCTGCCTGGGTGCTGGGCCTAAATTTATGACAATGGACTGTTGCAGTGGTGGCTGACGTGAAGCCTGATTCTCTGCTATGACATGCAGACTGATTCTCTGCTGACATGAAGCCAGATCCTCTGTTACGGGACCTCTCTCCTCTGCCTGTGTGTGTGCTGGGCCTAAATATATGCCAATGGACTGTTGCAGTGGTGGCTGACGTGAAGCCTCATTCTCTGCTATGACATGCAGACTGATTCTCTGCTGACATGAAGCCAGATTCTCTGTTACGGGACCTCTCTCCTCTGCCTGTGTGTGTGCTGGGCCTAAATATATGCCAATGGACTGTTGCAGTGGTGGCTGACGTGAAGCCTCATTCTCTGCTATGACATGCAGACTAATTCTCTGCTGACATGAAGACAGATTCTCTGTTACGGGACCTCCCTCCTCTGCCTGGGTGCTGGGCCTAAATATATGCCAATGGACTGTTGCAGTGGTGGCTGACGTGAAGCCTCATTCTCTGCTATGACATGCAGACTAATTCTCTGCTGACATGAAGACAGATTCTCTGTTACGGGACCTCTCTCCTCTGCCTGGGTGCCGGGGCCTAAATATCTGAGAATGGACTGTTCCAGTGGTGGGTGACGGGAAGCCAGATTCTCTGCTATGGAACCTCTCTCCAATTGATTTTGGTTAATTTTTATTTATTTTATTTTTATTTTAATTCATTTCCCTATCCACATTTGTTTGCAGGGGATTTACCTACATGTTGCTGCCTTTTGCAGCCCTCTAGCTCTTTCCTGGGCTGTTTTACAGCCTTTTTAGTGCCGAAAAGTTCGGGTCCCCATTGACTTCAATGGGGTTCGGGTTCGGGACGAAGTTCGGATCGGGTTCGGATCCCGAACCCGAACATTTCCGGGATGTTCGGCCGAACTTCTCGAACCCGAACATCCAGGTGTTCGCTCAACTCTAGTTTTGAAGCACCAGTCAGCGCATACATTAAAACTCTACTTAGAGCTGGTAGATCTGAGCTGTCTAATGAAAAATAAGCTACATGTGTGGAAAGTCTTCTGTGTAAACAAGTTAATAGTCAGATAATTATCTATTAAATTACTGATATTTGCAATCTCACAAAGCACAAGTTTTCATTTGCTCCCAGACAACATGGATGAAGCTCCAGTGACCTACTTTACACCGAAACATCAAATGACAATTTAAACTTTTTAATTCATGCCGAATCTTTTTTTATGAGATCTCAAAGCAGAAAAAATATATATTGACATTGTGCAGTTTAAAAATACAGCCTGGCAACAGCATGAATAACAGATATTATCCTCCAATCAGCATGCAATTAACGCAGGCTGTAATTACAGCAAATTGCACATTTGCTGCTTGTAGCTGTGATCTTTCCATATTGTGCAAGTTGAAATGCTTAGGTACATGATCTTAGTGAAATACCTTCTCCAGTTAATTCAGGTGGCCTGTTTGAAATCGCACCTCTTTCATACAATGATATCTTATATTCCTGTATCTATAGCCTACTTCACTATAAAGCCTGCATTACACCAGGCGACTGTCGTTCATTAGCGTTGAGCTGCCTGTATAATACTGCCGCTGATTACCCAATGAACAAGAAAATCCTCATTCATCTGGTAATCACAATCGTTTAGAGTTGAGCGGACACCTGGATGTTCGGGTTCGACGGGTTTGGACGAATTTCACAAAAAAGTTAGAGTTCGGGACCTGAACTTGACCCGAACTTGACCCCAAACCCGAACCCCATTGAAATCCATGGGGACACCAAATTGTGAGCACTAAAATGGCTCTAAAAATGTCATGGAAAGGGCTAGAGGGCTGCAAATGGCATCAAAATGTGGTTAAGAGCATGGCAAGTGCTCTGCAAACAAATGGTTTGGAAATGACTTTAAATAACATAAAATACGTCAAAATAAAAAATAATAGTCTAGATCTAGGAGGACAAGGTCCATATGGAGTAGGAGGTTGAGGAGGCAGTGGATGTGGCGGTGTAGGTGGAAGCGGCGGTGGAGGAGATAGCCTACACTGATTTTTGGTTTAAAATGTATTTTTATTTTTTTTAATTAGGGTACACCCGCAAAACATTGGGAAATATAACCTGTGATAACTCCCTCCAGTCGTGCTAAACAAATGTTCAGACAATACACTGGCTGCAGGGCAGGCCAGCACCCCCAAGGCGTAAAGGGCAAGCTCAGGCCATGTGCCCAATTTGGAGACCCAGAAGTTAAAGGGGGCAGACCCGTCATTCAGTACATGTAGGCGTGTGCACACATACTGCTCCACCATGTTGGTGAAATGCTGGTTTCCACATTTCGGCCATGCTAACCCTGCCTTTTGAGGAGCTGGTGGTGCCACAGCTGTGTTGGCGACCTCTTCCTCCTCCTCTGCCTTCGCCTTGTGCTTCCACTGTACCCCCGCTGTCAGGTGGGAATGCCAACAGCAGCGAATCTACCAGCGTGCGCTTGTACTCGCGCATCTTACGATCACGCTGCAGTGACGGAATTAAAGACGGTATGTTGTCCTTGTAATGCGGATCCAGCAGCGTCGCCACCTAGTAATCAGCACAAGTTAGAATGTGGGCAATTCGGAGGTCATTGCGGAGACAATGCAGCATGTAATCACTCATGTTGCCAGGCTGCCCAGAGGCAACGAAAAGCTGTCCACTGTGGGAAGTGTATCATCTGTGTCCTCTGTATCCCCCCCAGCCACGCACCAGTGATGGCCATGTGCTGGTCTGGGTGCCACCCTGCTGTGAACATGCTTCCTCCTCCTCCATCTCCTCATCCTCCACCTCGTCATCCTCCAGAATTGTGCCCTGGCTGGACAGTTGTGTACCTGGCGTTTGAGGGTGCAAGAACCCACCCTCAGAGGCACTTGTGAATGACTGGCCGGAAACCCTATGAAATGATCCCTCTTCCTCCTCCTCCTTCTGTGTCACATCCTCTTTCATCATCGCCAGCAGCGTTTTTACAAGGAGGCATAGAAGTGGGATTGTAACGCTGAGAACGGCGTTGTCGGCACTGACAATGTTAGTGGAGTACTCTAAACAGCACAACAAGGAACACAGGTCTCGCATGGAGGCCCAGTCATTGGTGGTGATGTGGTGCTGTTCCGCAGAGCGACTCACCCGTGCGTGCTGCAGCTGAAACTCCACTATCGCCTGCTGCTGCTCGCACCGTCTGGCCAGCATGTGCAAGGTGGAGTTCCACCTTGTGGGCACGTAGCATATGAGGTGGTGAGCGGGAAGGCCGAAGTTACGCTGCAGCGCTGACAAGCGAGCAGCAGCAGGGTGAGAACGCCAAAAGCGCGCACAGACGGCCCGCATTTTATGCAGCAGCTCTGACATATTGGGGTAATTTTTAAGGAACCTCTGCACCACCAAATTCAGCACATGCGCCAGGCAAGGGATGTGCGTCAAACTGGCTAGGCCCAGATCTGCTACGAGATTTCACCCATTATCGCACACCACCAGGCCGGCCTTGAGGCTCACTGGCACCAGCC
The DNA here is from genome assembly GCF_014858855.1 of Bufo gargarizans. Taxonomy (NCBI): domain Eukaryota; kingdom Metazoa; phylum Chordata; class Amphibia; order Anura; family Bufonidae; genus Bufo; species Bufo gargarizans. The sequence goes on from NC_058081.1 coordinate 98,341,527, forward strand.
ACTCATCGGTTTGTTGTTGAAGGCTGTCCACAGCTCCTGCACGGTGTGGGGTTTGTCCCCCAAACAGATACGTTTTAAAACTGCCTGCTGTCGTTTACCCCTGGCTGTGCTGAAGTTAGTGGTGAAAGTGTTACACTGACCAGATGAGGAGCCAGTAGAGGATGAGGAAGCGGAGTAGGAGGAGGAAGCAACAGGAGGCAAACTGAAGCATCCTGCAATCTTCTGTGGTGGAAGGACATGCACCAAACTGCTATCCGCCTCAGGCCCAGCTGCCACTGCATTTACCCAGTGTGCTTTTATCGAGATATAACATCCCTGACCATGCTTACTGGACTAGTATCCGTAGTGAGGTGCACCTTGCCACAGATGGCATTGAGCAGTGCACACCTGATTTTGTCCCCCACTACGTTGTGCAGGGAAGGGATGGCACGACTGGAAAAGTAGTGGCGGCTAGGCATGACGTACTGTGGGATAAAAGTTATTTTTCTGGGTCACTGGGCTCAGGGCAGGGTAAAAAGATTGTGCACTGCACCCACAAAACAAAATCTAGGTAGATCGCTGAGTTAACAAGCGCTTCTGATTAAAGATTCTGTCCTATTCTCTCTCTCACAGCAGCAGCATCCTCCCCCTACACTAAGCACAGCAGAGTGACGTGCAGCGCTACATGACTCCAGCTTATATAGAGGCTGGGTCACATGCTGCACTGGCCAATTAGTAGGCATGGCTGTGATGGCTTCTAAGGGCACAGAGTTAAACGCTTGTTGATTGGCTGCTCTGCAGCCTTTTCAAAAAGCGCCATTAACTCGCCGAACACTGAACCTGAACCCAAACTTTTACTGAAATGTTCGGGTTCGGGGTCCAAAAATCCTAAAGTTTGGTACAAACCCGAACTTTACAGTTTAGGTTCACTCAACCCTACAATCTTTCATCAGATTTAAAAATCATCCCTTTGCTGGTGACAGATCATCACAACCTGCTGCTAGCAAACCATGATTCAGTATGGGAACAAGCAATGGCATTAGTTATCGCTCCTTCCCACACTGTGGAGGAGATCGTTACATGTAGCAGTGGTCTCCTCCACTGACAAGCAGGCGATTGTTATGAAGGAACACTTCCTTCCCGACAATCGTCTGCCTGTTTGCCTAGTGTAATACAGCCCTTAGACAATGATCGGTTGGTCATTGCAGTGCAATTCACTAATTACGGTCTGGTCAGGGTAAAATTTACGGCAGTAGTCATTAGTTATTCCAGTTAAAGGGAGTCTGTCACCTCTGTTTGGCATATACAGTGGTCCCTCAAGTTACAATATTATAGTGCTGCTCACTGTTATTGGCATCCCTTTTTTTTTTTTTCATATCATGTTACAATATCTTCAGAAATAAATGGAAATGTACCAAAGTTATATCCTCATGATTTTTTAATTAGTGGTCCAAAGTAATACAACAATAAATTATTGTTTTTCAACTTACATGTTGTAATTTCAACGAAGAAACAGAATAAGCAGCATGTGCAGCAATAAAGTTACCCCTAATTAATACTTGGTTGCACACCTTTTGGCATTGATGACTTCTTGCCCATGATGTGCTTCTTGCACTTCTCATCTGTTATTTTCTCCTACTCTTCCTTTGTAGTTTTTTCAAGCTCTTAGGGCTCTTTCACACCTGCGTTATTGTCTTCCGGCATAGAGTTCCGTCGTCGGGGCTCTATGCCGGAAGAATCCTGATCAGGATTATCCTAATGCATTCTGAATGGAGTGAAATCCGTTCAGGATGCATCAGGATGTCTTCAGTTCCGGAACGGAACGTTTTTTGGCCGGAGAAAATAGCGCAGCATGCTGCGCTTTTTGCTCCGGCCAAAAAAACTGAAGACTTGCCGCAAAGCCGGATCCGGAATGAATGCCCATTGAAAGGCATTGATCCGGATCCGGCCTTAAGCTAAACGTCATTTCGGCGCATTGCCGAATACGACGTTTAGCTTTTTTAGAGTGGTTACCATGGCTGCCGGGACGCTAAAGACCCGGCAGCCATGGTAAAGTGTATCGGGGAGCGGGGGAGCAGCATACTTACCGTCTGTGCGGCTCCCGGGGCGCTCCAGAGTGACGTCAGGGCGCCCCAGGCGCATGGATGACGTGATCGCATGGCACGTCATCCATGCGCATGGGGCGCTCTGACGTCATTCTGGAGCGCCCCGGGAGCCGCGCGGATGGTAAGTATACCGCTCCCCTGCTCCCCGCTCCTACTATGGCAACCAGGACTTTAATAGCGTCCTGGCTGCCATAGTAACACTGAACGCATTTTGAAGACGGATCCGTCTTCAAATGCTTTCAGTACACTTGCGTTTTTCCGGATCCGGCGTGTAATTCCGGCAAGTGGAGTACACGCCGGATCCGGACAACGCAAGTGTGAAAGAGGCCTTAAATGTTTGCAGGGTTCATTTTCCCAATGACAGATTTCAGCTCACCCCAAAGATCATGATTCATTGCTGGCCATTTTAAAATTGTACACTTTTTCTTTTCCAACCATTCCTGTGTACTTTTGGATGTGTGCTTTCTTACATTTTGCTCTAAAATCTCTTGATAATTCTCTGATTTCATAATTCCTGTGATACAGTCAACGCCTCCAGTACCAGACGCAGCAAATCAACCCCAAAGCATTACGGTTCCTCCACCAGGATTAACTGTTGGTAGGGTGTTCTTTTCCTTATAAGATACATTGCGCCATCTTTAAAAAAACTGTTGCTTTGCATTGCCAAAAAGCTTGATTTTTGTTTCACCTGTCCACAGAGCATTTTCCCAGAAGATTGTGGTTTGTCAAGGTACTCTTTAGCAAAGATCAGTCGTTCCTTTTTATGTATTTTCTTCAGCAATGGTTTCTTCCTTGGCCTTCGCCCATAAAACTCTGCTTGGTTTAATGTGCTGTGTATGGTACTTGTTGAAACCATAACCCCAGACTGTTCCAGGTTGGCCTTCAAGCCTTCAAGCCTTTGGATATTTTACATGGTGTTTTTTCCACCATTCACACCAACCTTTGAAGACATCTCTTGTCAATTTTCCCCTTTCCCCATATCCAGGGAGGTTCTTGCTCGGGAAACTTCTTAATAACATTACACACTGTTGAATCTGGCATACCATGGTCTTTAGATATGGCCTTATACCTTTGGAAGTCTTGTGTTCTGATGTCCTCAGACAGCTCCTTTGTCTTCACCATTGTGACAAAGGAACAGGGCCTAACATGTGGCTTTTTTAAACACTGAAGTCATCATTCATTAGCTAATTCATGTCACATGGGCACCGACAATTCATCAAAGGTGCTTCTCATTTGCGATTTACCACAGGCGAGTCAAAATGTTCCCATGCTAATTGAATGTAAATGGTGCCAATACCAGTGTCACATGAAGCTTTAGGTTCTTCAATTTTCCCCTCTTATTGTTTTTTTTTTTTAAATTGTTGTTTATCATTTGCTTTTTTTGTATTTAACATGAGTGCTCTATAAAAGCTGTTTCACTTAATTAATTCAGGAGATATTCCAAATTATGCACTTAAACTTCATGGGTGCCAAAAATGATGAGCAGGACTCTAATTGGTTCTGGGACAACTATTGTATGTTGAAACCATTGTAGCATTGAAACCATAACTCTATGGAAAACCAGTAATTGGCCCAAAAATGTAATCTCAGAATAAGAAAATATGAAGTTTTAAGAAAAAATAAGCAGATAACCAAGACACATAAAGCAATTAAATTAGTAAATTAGACAAGAACCAATGCTAGAAGCTGTAAATAAGTTTATATGGTGAGGGCATGAGCTTCTTTAGGGTTTTGAATAATACATACTGTAGATGTACCTGGAAAATATAACTGAGTCGCCACTCAACTGATGTCCAAAGGAGAAGCTCATCCTGGCACAGACAGGGGCAGTACAGAACATTTAGTACCACAGAGGAGTTACTAGACAACCAATAAAGTTGTTTTACCAGTGAAATGGCCATGTTGATTGGATGGATTTGAGTCTGAGACATGATATATTAACTCTAGTTTGAACTTATTGTAGTCTAGAAAAGACCAATGTATGTTGAAAATATTATATTCTGAGGTCATTGTATCTTGAGAGATCACTGTATATAAATGCTAAAGTACTTTTGTGCATTACAACATTGTTCAATCAATACCATTGGTTGCCAGTATCTCAAACTACTCAAGCCTACTTCTACTTTTGATCATTCCCCTTTGTGCTCCCAAGTGCTTCCCCTCTGTTTGCAATGTCACTGATACCCTGTTCCCCAACATCACAGAGCTGCTGCATCCAAATCTCACAAACTAAAGACATCATTAAAGATGGCACAAATGCAGCATACTGTGATGCTTATGCTCAGAATATATATTTTACTGGACAGGCACAAGCAAATTGCCAGTCTACGACTGCACACAATTTGGATGCAGCAGTTCATTGAAGTTGCAGGCAAAGGTGAAGGAGATTGGTGATGTTGCATGAAGAAGGTATGGGTTTCTGAGCACAACAGGGAGGAACTTGAACCGAGAGAGGAGGCAGGCTTGTTTTTTTTTTTTAAAGACTGAAAAAGCCCACCTGGGCACTTGGTGCCTCATTCAGAAATCCATCAAATTTATTTTTCTGGTGATCAGAAAATGGTCATAAAAGTACCAAAGATTTGGTTTGATATGGTTTGAAAAATGTTGCAATGCACAACAATATTTTAGCATTAGTTATATATGCTAAATATAGATGACAGACTACCTTTGATTTTTACTGGTTGTTGACCATTCCTGAGAAGCACGGTGTGTTTATTGGTTAACATCATAGCACTGGGCTAGAATCCAAGAAAGGGAAATGTTTGCATGGAGTATACTGAACATAAAGTCGTGGTCATGTGCATCCATGGAAACTTAAAATACTATCCCAACTTAGCTCTGTAAGTTGCTACATATCAAACAGTTACGGACGTCCGTTTACCATCCGCAAATCGATAGTCTGGTTGAATGTTTTAATAAAACATTAAAAACCATGTTAAAGAGGACCTTTCACTAGTTTAAAAACTAAAAACTAACTATATCAGTGGGCAGAGCAGCGCCCAGGGGTCCCCCTGCACTTACTAGTATGTCTGGGCGTCGGTCCGTTCGCCCGGTATAGGCTCCGGTGTCTGCAGCTCCCTCTGTTGTACTGGGCGGAGATTTTGTATTAGGGTTGTCCCTTGCTGCAGCGCTGGCCAATCGTAGCGCACAGCTTATAGCCCGGGACTCCCAGACATACTAGTAAGTGCAGGGGGACCCCTGGGCGCCGCTCTGCCCACTGATATAGTTAGTTTTTAGTTTTTAAACTAGTGAAAGGTCCTCTTTAAAAAGAGTGGTGTCTAAAGATGAGAAGTACTGCCCTATCTCATGTTCACTGTGTGAGAGGTGCCCCAGGCTCTACTGGGTTCTTGCCCTTCGAATTGCTATATGGCAGATATTCTTGAGGTTTGTTGGGTTATTTTTTCCATTTGTCACACAGTGTTTGATAAAGGTCCTTTGACCGAAACGTCACATTTGGTGAAGTTGCCTTGCAAAATAAAAAGTCTGAACTGAAGTTTTCAAAGAGTGCTGTTGTTTATTTCATTAAAGAGAAAACTGCCTTCATCACACTGGAGGGGCTATATCAGTGCAAGGTGTTACCTTTGGTCTGCATGGCGCCCCTGCCACCTTTCAAAGGCTAACGTCCACATTGTCGGTACGCTTCAACATACCTGGACGATATCGGTACTGGGAAAGTCACCTACCCAAAGTACAGGCTGTAGTGGACTCCCTTAGGAATGTTGGGCTAACCTCTAACCTCAAAAAATGCGTGATAGGGTTAGAGGAGACTATGTACCTGGGGTATGTCATTGGGCACGGAGTTATCAAATCTCAATTGAACAAAAAAGAGGCAATTCGTAATTGACCCAGACCTATCACCACTAGGCAAGTAAAGTCGTTCCTAGGAATGGTGGGCTATTACATGAGGTTTGTTACCCACTTTGCTACAGTGGCCACACCATTGACAGGACTCTTGAAGGGACGCAGGTCGGTGATGGTTCGCTCGGATGATCAGACGGAAGAGGCGTTCTCCGCTTTGAAGTCTGCCGTATGTGGTTTTGGTAATGCCCGACTTCAAACGGGAATTCGTAGTACAGACAGACGCCTTTGAAGTAGGACTCGGTGCGGTACTGTCTCAGGAAGTCAATGGGGAGGAGCACCCCATTGAATTCCTAAGCCGCAAGCTTCCCCAGCCGAAACCAAGTACAGTATAGTGGAGAGAGAATGCCTGGCTATCAAGTAGGCACTCGAATCTCTCCGCTACTATTTGTTGGGGAGAAATTTCTGCCTGGTGACTGACCAATCCCCTCTCAAGTGGATTAGCTAGGCCAAAGAGAAAATGCCAGAGTCACCAGGTGGTTCCTATCCTTACAGGACTTTAAGTTCTCTGTCCCGGGTATACTGTATAGCATATGTTCACCACCTCTGGGTTGAACTAAGGGGGAGGTATGTAAGAAGGTACAAGGAATTATCTTGGATGATAGGTACAGACGTGGACAAAATTGTTGGTACCCTTTGGTCAATGAAAGAAAAAGTCACAATGGTCACAGAAATAACTTTAATCTGACAAAAGTAATAATAAATTAAAATTCTATAAATGTTAACCAATGAAAGTCAGACATTGTTTTTCAACCATGCTTCAACAGAATTATGTAAAAAAATAAACTCATGAAACAGGCATGGACAAAAATGATGGTACCCCTAGAAAACACAGAACATAATGTGACCAAAGGGACATGTTAATTCAAGGTGTGTCCACTAATTAGCATCACAGGTGTCTACAACCTTGTAATCAGCCATTGGGCCTATATATATGGCTCCAGGTAATCACTGTGTTGTTTGGTGATATGGTGTGTACCACACTCGACATGGACCAGAGGAAGCAAAGGAAAGAGCTGTCTCAAGAGATCAGAAAGAAAATTATAGACAAGCATGTTAAAGGTAAAGGCTATAAGACCATCTCCAAGCAACTAGATGTTCCTGTGAGTACAGTTGCACATATTATTCATAAGTTTAAGATCCATGGGACTGTAGCCAACCTCCCTGGACGTGGCCGCAGGAGGAAAATTGATGACAAATCTAAGAGACGGATAATCCGAATGGTAACAAAAGAGCCTAGAAAGACTTCTAAAGAGATTCAAGGTGAACTTCATGCTCAAGGAACATCAGTGTCAGATCGCACCATCCGTCGTTGTTTGAGCCAAAGTGGACTACATGGGAGACGACCAAGGAGGACACCATTGTTGAAAACGAATCATAAAAAAGCAAGACTGGAATATGCCAAACTACATGTTGACAAGCCACAAAGCTTCTGGGAGAATGTCCTGTGGACAGATGAGACAAAAATCGAAGTTTTTGCCAAGGCACATCAGCTGTATGTTCACAGACGAAAAAATGAAGCATATCAAGAAAAGAACACTGTCCCTACTGTGAAACATGGAGGAGGCTCTGTTATGTTCTGGGGCTGCTTTGCTGCGTCTGGCACAGGGTGTCTTGAATCTGTGCAGGGTACAATGAAATCTCAAGACTATCAAGGAATTCTAGAGAGAAATGTACTAGCCAGTGTCAGAAAGCTTGGTCTCAGTCGCAGGTCATGGGTCTTGCAACAGGACAATGACCCAAAACACACCGCTAAAAACACCCAAGAATGGCTAAGAGGAAAAAATTGGACTATTCTAAAGTGGCCTTCTATGAGCCCTGACCTCAATCCTATTGAGCATCTTTGGAAGGAGCTGAAACATGCAGTCTGGAAAAGGCACCCTTCAAACCGGACACAACTGGAGCAGTTTGCTCATGAGGAGTGGGCCAAAATACCTGCTGAGAGGTGCAGATGTCTCATTGACAGTTACAGGAAGCGTTTGATTGCAGTGATTGCCTCAAAAGGTTGCGCAACAAAATATTAAGTTAGGGGTACCATCATTTTTGTCCATGCCTGTTTCATGAGTTTATTTTTTTACATAATTCTGTTGAAGCATGGTTGAAAAACAATGTCTGACTTTCATTGGTTAACATTTATAGAATTTTAATTTATTATTACTTTTGTCAGATTAAAGTTATTTCTGTGACCATTGTGACTTTTTCTTTCATTGACCAAAGGGTACCAACAATTTTGTCCACGTCTGTATGTGTCACCGAGGTTCCTGGCCTCAGTGGAGTAATAGCCAGTTTTCATGTGTCAGCAGAAGTTGCCGTTTGACACTTTGCTATTTAGTATGGCTGTAAATAGCTGATTCGGGACAGCTCTTACTGAGAGTAGTCAAGGTGCTGGGTGGGTAACTACTCCCCACGTTTCAGGCTGGGTTTTGTCAGGCCTATAAAAAACAGCTAGCAGTCTCAGGTGTGGGGAATTATCTCTCTCTCACTTTGGAGCTCTGGAAAAATCTGTGCCGGGATCTGAGCCTTGTGCCAGGTTGGAGGTCTGAATCCGGGATGACTGCTCTGTTCTGAGCTATGTCGGTCAGGTGTGGATTAACACCCAGGACAAAAGGTGACTGTTTTGTTTTTTAGCTATCTGGGTGTGAACTAACACCATTACTACAAATGAACTGTCGTATTGTTGAAAACAAGTGTGAATAAACACTGAAGTTTTTGAGTTCTAAACTGGTCTTTGCCTCTATACTGCATCCGCTTGTCCTGACTACCAGAGCGAGTACCCACAATAGTGTGTGGACTCTCATTGCAGTCCTTGGTGGCCATTTGGCGCCGGGGGTGGTGTGGAGTGGGCCCGGCATGCATGTTGGTACCTGCTTTCCTATTGGCACCAACAAAAGACAGAAATTAAAGCGGGCCCAGCATGCATGTGGAACCTACACTTGCTGAACTATATGATAGCCGTTATGGCACATAACATAGAATTTAGTGTTAGGAACCCGTCTAACTAGAGATCGACTTGACGTGCGGCAGACGGGCTCAAATAATTTTGTACAAAATGATTTGCCAAGCATCTCTAACTTATTAGTATAGCATTTGCAAGTGTGACACAATTTTGTAGTTTATTTGGTTTGCAGTGAGCTGTTGCATTGTATATCTTGTTTAACAGTCTTGTTCTCAGCCATAGCAACGTGCTCCTGCTCTTTGGGATGTGCTGACTGACCCCCTTTTTCCTTTGCAGTTTGCACTGGAGGTGTGGCTGCCTCCCCAGCCGTGCACTCCTAATCAGCTTGTCTGCCCCATCGGCTGATTTTAACTAGTGTGAGTATATAGCTTGGCCTGCTCCCCCTCACTCACTGAAGCCATCTGGCACCAGGAGAGATATAGTGTGTGGACTCTCATTGCAGTCCTTGGTGGCCATTAGACGCCGGGAGTGGTGTGGAGTGGGCCCGGCATGCATGTTGGTACCTGCTTTCCTAGGATATAATGGAGGCCATTTTGGCACCAAAAAAATGACAGAAATTAAAGGGGGCCCAGCATGCATGTAGTATCTACACTTGCTGAATTATATGATAGCCGTTATGGCACATAACAGATAGAATTTAGTGTTAGGAACCCGTCTAACGTGCGGCAGACGGGCTGAAATAATTTTGTGCAAAATAATTTGCCAAGCATCTCTAACTTATTAATATAGCATTTGCAAATGTGATGCAAATTTGTACTTTATTTGGTTTGCAGTGAGCCGTTGCATTGTATGTCTTGTTTAACAGTCTTGTTCTCAGCCATAGCAACGTGCTCCTGCGCTTTGGGATGTGCTGACTAAAAGAACTGTACAAGAAAGATGGTTTGCATCTTTCTCTCAAGGGAACGAATATCCTCAGTGAACAGTTCCAAGTATTTGTTAAGGAGCATTTAAACTAGGAAAGGGGGGAAAAAGGGTGATAATACAGCAGTCCGACTGACCCCGGAACAATGCCAGAAGATGCCAGTAGCACATAGGTTAAGAAATGACAAGTTCAGAGTCTAGTCTACAAATGCTTGCAGTTTAGGGAATAAGATCAATGAACTTGACGCTATAATGGCATCTGAGAATATAGATTTAGTGGCTGTTACTGAGACGTGGTTCAATGGAAGTAATGACTTGGATATAACAATACCAGGGTTCTCTCTATATAGGAAAGATAGAGAAGGCAAGAAGGTCGAGGGGTGGCCCTGTATGTGAAAGATAGCATAAAATCTAATTTAATATAAGTTAGCGAGACCAATTTAGAGTCAGTTTGTGTTACCTTGCAGCTTGATAATCATAAGGTAAATCGTGTAGGAGTGATATATAGACCACCTAGCCAAGTCAAAGAATTAGATGATCTACTAGTTAAGGAAATAGCTAAAATGACATTGAAGGGGGGAGTTATCATTATGGGAGACTTTAATCTTCCTGATGTAAACTGGAAAACCAAAATAGCTAGTTCTGCCAGGAGTACAGATATTCTAAATCTCCTACTGGGATTATCTCTACAGCAAGTAGTTGAGGAGCCAACCCAGAAGGAGGTCATTTTAGATTTAGTATTCACAAATGGGAATTTGGTATATGATATTACTGTAGTGCAAAGCTTGGGATCTAGTGATCACCAGTCAGTGTGGTGTGACTGAGTCACACCACACAAAAACAAAAGTTTTAGATTTTAGAAAAACTGACTTTTCTCAAATTAGATTAGTGGTATACGAGTCCCTATCAGATTGAAACAGTTTCATTGGAGTCCAGAAGAAATGGGACTACTTAAAAGTGGCACTATTGAAGGCAACAGAAAATTGCATTAGGCTTGTCAGTAAAAGCAAAAAAAGGAAGAGACCACTGTGGTACTCAGTAGAAGTGGCCAAAATTATTCAAAACAAAAAGATAGCATTTAGTAATTATAAAAAATAAAAAATGAGGATGACAGGCAAATTTATAAGATTAGGCAGAGATAGGCCAAACAAATTATAAGAGCTTCTAAAGCACAGGCAGAAGAGACATTAGCTCAGTCAGTGAAAAAAGGCGATAAGACATTCTTCAGATACATAAATGAAAAAAGGAAACTTAAACAAGGAATTACCAAATTAAAAACAAAAGAAGGAAGGTATATGGAATAAGATAAAGAACTAGCTGACTGCCTCAATGAAAGCTTCTGTTCAATTTTTACAAAGAGAAATGAAGGAAAAGGACCTCAGTTAGGAAGGAAGATTAATGAATCTTTTTGATGCATGTGTCTTTACAGAGGAAGAGGTTCTAAGTCAGCTAATAAAAGAGCTCAGCGGTGAACTAGCAAAACCATTAACAGATTTATTTAGCCAATCACTGGTAACATTAATCGTCCCAGAAGATTGGAAATTAGCGAATGTTGTGCCCATTCACAAGAAAGGTAGTAGGGAGGAATCGGGCAACTATAGGCCAGTAAGCCTGACATCAATAGTGGGGAAACTAATGGAAACCATACTTAAGGAGAGGATTGTGGAACATCTAAAATCCCATGGATTGAAAGATGAAAAACGGCATGGGTTTATTTCAGGGAGATCATGCCAAACTAATCTTATTGATTTTTTTTATTGGGTGACTAAAATAATAGATGGTGGAGGTGCAGTAGACATCGCTTATCTAGACTTTAGTAAGGCTTTTGATACTGTCCCACATAGAAGGCTTATCAATAAATTGCAGTCTTTGGACTTGGACTCCCATATTGTTGAATGGATTAGGCAGTGGCTGAGGGACAGACAACAGAGAGTTGTAGTCAATGGAGTATATTCAGACCATGGTCTTGTTACCAGTAGTGTTGAGCGCGAATATTTGAATATCAATTTTTTTTCGCGAATATTGGCACTTCGCTAATTTGCGAATATTTCGAATATTTCAAATATAGTGCTATAAATTCGATATTTCGAATATTCTTTTTTTTTTGTTTCCCACTTCCGTAAAGTTGTTCTTACCTGTCCTTAGGATTCCTGGCTGCTCCAGTCAGTGCCCGTTGCCGCTTCTGCCGACTTCCGTGCTCATGGAGCGTCCCCATCACCATGGGAACGTCTCCATATACTAGAATGTACTGTCGGATTTGAGAATTACGTTAAAATCGCAATTCGATTAATTCAAGTTCTAATAATCGAATTGCGATTTCAACTTAACACTGCTACTGTATATTCCATATTCGTTAATTCTAGCCTAATATGGAATATAGCAGTGCTAAGTTGAAATCACAATTCAATTAATTCAAGTTATAATAATTGAATTGCGATTTCAACTTGGACCTGGTTTACTATGGTTGGCTTGGTAGAACTAGCGAATATGATGAATGTATTCGTCATATTCCACAAAACAAAGATAACGAATGTATTCGTCATATTCCACAAAACGAAGATAACAAAGTATTCTGCATCTTCGTTTTAGCTACCTATTCATCAACTTCGCTAATTCTAGCAATCATATAGGAAAGTTTACTATAGAGACAGCTTAATTCGCAAGTTTAATTCGCTATGCGATTATATTATTTTGCTTTTTTTTTATAAATAGAATAATTATAATAATTATCAGGTATTATAATTATAAAAAAAAAAAAGAAAAGTAATAAAATCGCATAGCGGCTGTCTCTATAGTAAACTTTCCTATATGATTGCTAGAATTAGCGAAGTTGATGAATAGGTAGCTAAAACGAAGATGGAGAATACTTCGTTATCTTCTTTTTGTGGAATATATAACGAATACATTTGTCATATTCGCTAATTCTACCAAGCCAACCATAGTAAACCAGGTCCAAGTTGAAATCACAATGCGATTAATTTAACTCGAAAGTAATCGCATGGCGATTTCAACTTAGCAATGCTATATTCCATATTCGTTAATTCTAGCCTAATAAGGAATATAGCAGTGCTAAGTTGAAATCGCAATTCGATTATTATAACTTGAATTAATCGAATTTCGATTTCAGCTTAGCACTGCTATATTCCATATTAGGCTAGAATTAACAAATATGGAGCATAGCAGTGCTAAGTTGAAACCGAAATTCGATTATAATAACTTTAATTAAATCGCATTGCTATTTCAATAGGAGAGTAGCCTTTAAGTTAAAATCGCAATACGCGATTATTTAAATCGCATATTAATCGCGATAACTAGAATAATGACGAATATTCTATTTCGACGAATATAAAATGAATATTCTATCGAATATTTGTGAATTTCATCGAAATCGAATATGGCACCTGCCGCTCATCACTGGTTACCAGTGGGGTACCTCAGGAATCTGTTCTGGGACCCATATTGTTTAATATCTTTATCAGCGAAATTGCAGAAGGCCTCAATGGTAAGGTGTGTCTTTTTGCTGATCTTCAATTGCTATACTTCCCCTTTAAGAGCAGGGATATGGTGTGTTAAACAACATTCACTACTACTGATGTCCTTTTGGACTAAATTACACCTATTTTTCCTGCACCTACCTACTTAACTAAGACTTAACTTTTAATCGTTATTATTAAATATTACTGGTGTAAATAGCTTAGTTAAAACATCCAGTAATCACTGGCCTTTATATGTCACTTGAAACCACCTTATCTAGATTGTCACCTGACTAGGTAACCCTTTTGCTGGGTTTGTACAACCAGGCTGTGCGCTGCCTGTGTATTATATAGGCACTGTGTGATTCATGTGATTCATTTTTTATGTGCTACTAGGCCACAGTGATTATCTGCTTTAAAATCAGAGCTTCACCCTGCCCCCCGACATGTTTTGCCGTATCACGGCATCTTCAGGGGTTAGGGCAGAGTGTGAGGTCTCACACTCTGCCCTAACCCCTGAAGACGGCGTGATACAGCGAAACATCCTTTTTTTATTTATTTTTTATTTGATTGTCTTTATTAATTAATATATCAAAACATTACAGAATAAAGAAAAAAATACAGTTCCCCCCCAACCCCCCCCCCTCCCCCCCTGCCTGTGGTGCGTCAAAATAGAACCCCTATAAATAAAACAGTTTGACCTCAACTAATCAATCCTCCAACCACCCCATATCTTAATCCACTGATCCTCAACTTCCCTCTGTTTGTACATAATTTTCTCATAATTTTTTACCTTATCAATTAAATTTATCCGTGTATTTATATCTGGAGTGAATCGAGCAAACCAGGTCCGACTGACCAGAACCAGAACTCTAGCCAACATCAATATTCTGCTCAGGAAGATCTTTTGATACTTGTGATTATTTAATTTGGAAAGATCATTAAGCACAAATACTTGTGGTTCAAAAGGGATTCGAACTTTTAGTTTATACATAATACAATTATTAATACTATTCCAGTAGTTTATAAGTTCTGGACAAGTCCATATCATATGAAGAAAGTCCGCTCCTACAGTGTCGCATTTAGGGCAGTTAGACGTGTCTCTTAACCCACATTTATTCATCCATAGGGGAGTAATATATAATCTATGGCAAATATAAAATTGTATTAGAACATGGTTGAAGTTCTGGGATAGTGAGACTAAGTTCCCAAAAATATTCTCCCACCCTTCTATTTGTAAATTTGGACAATCCACCTCCCACGCTTTTTGTCCTGGTGACTGTGTATCACTAAACCGTGCCTTAAGTAATAACTTATATATATTTGAAATATTTATTCTAGACAGTGTACCCCCTACCCAATCATTCAAAAAGATGAATTATCTATATCCAACACCCGTTTATCATCCAAACTGGATAGTACTGAGCGCAATTGAAAATACCTAAACCATGAAAGGTTTCTTATATTATGTGTCATCTCTATAAATGGTTTAATTTCTCTATCTTTAACTACCTGTGAGATATATAGAATTTTATTCTTCTGCCAAAATGTGTCAGCTGCAATCTCATCTAGCCTTTGTAAATACAAATTATGCCAGAGGGGCGTAAATGTGAGTGAACCCTTAACCTTCAACCATGTCCTACTTGTAGCCCACACTTTCAGGAGTAATTTTATAGTCTCTCTGTAGCCTCGCTCATAACTCTTCAATAGACCAGATTCCAACAAGGTAAAAATATTATTGTGGGCATGGCTAGTTACCAACTTCCCCAGCAATGCACTGTTCTCTGATTCATAGCACATCAATAACTGGGCTGCAATAAAGTACCCTTTAAAGTAAGGGAGATTTAGACCCCCACACTCCACTGATTTGTACAAATATTCCAGCTTTATTCGAACTCGCTTTCTTCCCCATATTAAATCATTAATTATTCTTTCCATGAGTTTAAAATATTTATCTTGTATCCAGATAGGTGTATTCCTGAGCACGTAAAGAAATTGTGGTAGTATCACCATTTTAACTAGTGAAACTCGGTCAGCTCTAGATAGGGGAAGTCTCAGCCAGATCCCTATTTTAGCTCTAGTCTTTACCATTATGGGGATCAAATTAAGTTGTACAAAATTTTCAACCCGAGGCGATATAGTCAAACCCAAGTATTGGAAAGTGTCAACAATGTCTAACTGTGTCACAAGAACCTCTTTCTGTGGCAGGGGGTCTATTGGCATCAAGCTGGTCTTGGCCCAGTTTATAAGAAGACCAGACACCTCACCAAATGCTTTAACCATTTGAATAATCCTAGGAAGAGTAATTTCCGTATGGTCTATGAAAAACAAAACATCATCCGCATATAAGGAGATACGGTCTTGTACTCCTAACGTACCAAATCCTTTAACCTGATCATCCTGCCTGATGGCCATCGCAAGGGGTTCGATATAGATATCGAATAACAAGGGGGATAGTGGACAGCCCTGCCGCGTGCCTCTATTTAAGTCAATACTACTACTCAGGATTCCATTAAGACTCAATTTTGCCCTTGGAGATCTATACAGTAGCTTAAGAGTACGTATAAACTTTTCCCCAAAGCCCATCCTTGCGAGAACCTTCCAGAGGAAGCGCCACTCCACCCTGTCAAAGGCCTTAGAGGCATCCAATGACAGGATGGAGCGAGCGGTCCCCCCAGGGGCCTGAATATTAGAAAAAAGCCGATGTAAATTATGATGTGTGCCCTTGTTCTGAATAAAGCCACTCTGATCCGGATGGACAATAGAGGAAATGACCCTAGAAAGCCTTGTAGCCAGGACCCTCGCAAGAAGCTTTACATCTGCATTAAGCAGTGAGATTGGTCTATAAGATTCCAAATCTAAAGGGTCCTTGCCTTTTTTTGGAATTAATATTATTATAGCCTCCATCATTGAATCTGGCAGCTTCCCATCCTCCATTGATTCAGCAAAGACCTCCAGCAGTCTGGGAAGAATGCAATCCCTATATTTACTATAAAATTCATATGGAAGCCCATCTGAACCAGGAGTGGAGTTAGCTGAACATAGTTTAATAGCTCCCTCAAGTTCCTGAATTGAGACCTCTAGTTCAAGTGCTCTCTTTTGCGTCTCAGTAATAGTTGGAAAGATGATCCTATCCAAATAGAAATCTATCTTATCATCTGTGATGTTAGAATCGGCTTTATACAGATCAAGGAAATAATCAACAAAGGCCTTCTCCACCGGGCCCTGACTAGTGACCATCCTACCATCAATCAATCGAACCTTATCTATATGTTTTTTGGGTTGTTGACTTGAAATTACTCTGGACAAGAATTTACCGGGTCGCCCTGACTCGGTAAAATATTTTTGCCCTTTAAAGAAAAGGCTCTGTTGGGCCTTATCCAATAAAAACTTAGCATATATTTGTGTGGCTCTTTGCATATTTCCCCTGTTCTCCTCCGTCCTGTTCATGTGAAAGGATTCTATCGCCAGCGCTACACGTTCTTCTAGATTTTTCAGTTTTTTCCCGTACTCCCTTCTAAGGTTCGCAATGTTACTAACCATCAATCCCCTCATATACACCTTAAAAGTATCCCATACCACTTGAATTTTTGCTGAGCCATAGTTATTTATCCCAGAATCGGCCAATTTCATTTTGGATTATTTCATGTGTCTTTATGACTGATAGCCAATAAGGATTTAGTCTAAAAGGAGGTTTTGGTGTATATCTTTCCTGAGATAAGCAGAGTTCAAGTAATAGCGGAGAGTGATCCGATATTGACCTCGTTTCATATTTCATTCGCTTTACCAATTTCACATGTTTACTACTTATCAGTGCAAGATCTATTCTGGACATCGATTTACCTGCTTTACTAAAACATGAAAAAGCCCTTTTCCCCTGTCCCAGATATTCCCAAGCATCTTCAAATCCAGCCTCCAGGCAAAACCGTGCCAGGGGAGACCCCTGGACCGGACTGTCACTCCTGACACTCGTAGAGACCCTATCACGTACAGGATCAATGACACAGTTAAAGTCGCCAATAATCAGTGTTGGACACTCTGGCCATTTATCCATAAATAATAACAGAGAGTTAAGGACCGAAAAGGAAAATGGCGGTGGAATATAGACAAAGGCCAAAATACATATCTTCCCCCTTAACCTACAATATAAAAAAATAAATCTCCCCTGTTGGTCGACAGAGGATGCCTCACAAACGAAATCAGTAAGTCTATGTATCAAAACAGTAACACCTCTCGAGTAATTAGAGAAGGTAGAGTGATAAGTGTGCGCAGACCATCCCCTGTCGACCACTCTAGAGGTCTCCTCAGTGAGGTGGGTCTCTAGCAGACATACTATTGCTGGTAAATGGACCTGAGTCAAGTCAAAAACCGCTTGTCTCTTACCTCTATCCCCCAAACCACGTATATTCCAAGCAATAATTCTAGTCAGCATTATCAACAACGGTTAGATGGAGAAAGAGGAGATGAAAAGAAAAAAAAGAAGGAGAAAAACAAGAAAAAAGAAAAAAAGGAAAATCACACCTGTTTTGACGCACCACAGCCCAACCCCGCCCCCCCCCACCCCCCTCGTACAGGCAATCCACCACATATTGTAGTAGATTTCTTTCCTATGACCATCCCTCCCGCACTCCCCCCACTCAGCCACCCCCATTAGGAAGCGAAGAGAAATACATTTAGGGGTATAAGCCCCTTATAGTAATTATTATTCCCGCCAGGTCATAAAACAATTAAATCATCGATTATTTCGATCAAGCCAATCCGCGGCTTCTTCCGAGGTGTCAAAAAAAAGAGTTTTATCATTGAAAATAATCCGCAGTTTTGCTGGGAATATGAGAGAATATTTAATGTCCCTTTCTCTTAGCCTCTTTTTAACAGTCATGAATGTGCGTCTCTTTTCTTGTATATCTTTTGAGAAGTCTGGAAAAAAGGCCAGTCTATTCCCATTATATACAACCGGTGAGCATTCCCTCGCCCTTCTCAAGAGGATGTCTTTGTCCCCTGTAGTCAATAACTTAACAAGGAATGTCCGAGGTTGTCTCCCTGGAATTGGTTTTCCCCCTGGGACCCGATGAGCTCTTTCGATCATGAAAAGGGAAGAAAACGACTCTTTCCCAAAATTCTCAAGGATTAGCTTCTGTATGAATTGGGTTGGGTTTTTCTCTTCCGCACCCTCTGGAATCCCTATTATTCTCACGTTATATCTTCGTGACCTATCCTCAAGGTCCGCCACCTTTTTCTTCAGAAGGTTATATTCTAATTTAAATGTGGAGACTTCAGTATTTATTTTTTTGGATTCATTCTGTATCAGGGCAACGGAACTCTCAAGGTTATTGACTCTGTCTCGCATTTTTGACAAATCGTCTTTTATTAGTCCCACATCAACTTGGATAAACCCAAGTTGGGTTGTGACCGCCTGTATTAAATCCCCATTCTGTTTAACCGCTAGCAGTATTTCTTCTAGCGGAGAGGAGTTGTCATTAGGGATAACTTCCCCCATTATACCGTCTTCTTCTTCGGGGTATCTAGAGGCTTTTTGTGGTTCTAACTCAATCATCTCTGAGTCGTCATTTTTTTTTGTGACAGGTTCCTTTTGTCCGCCCCTCGTATTAACCCTCGGAGACCTCAGGAACTGGTCTATTTTTGTTGTTTCAACAGTTTTGGACCCGAGTTTCTGACTTGAGAGGTCAGTCGAGCGCCTACTAGCTTTTGGGGCCATACCTTGTTCCTATTTTTTATTTATTTTTTTCCCCCTTGTTCCGCCTCTTTCTCTCCTTTTGAATATGTATCGCTTCTTCTTCACTTTCCCTCTTTCCCTTCTCTTTTCCCTTTTTTTTTTTTTTTCCTCTCCCTTCTTGTTTGTTCTTCTTTTCTTTTCCTCTTTTTCCCCTTTTCTTTCCCTTTTTTTTCTTTTCTCTCTCTCCCTCTCCCTCCTTCCGCTCTTTTTTTTTTTGTCCCCTCTTCTTTATGCTCTTTCTCCCCTTCTTTTCTTTTTCCTCTCTTTTTCCACTTTTTCCGCTTTATACTTTATATTTTATAGTTTACTCCTTTTATATTCATAGCCACCTCACTTTTTTCAAATGTGTTGACTCCAGCAGCCTGTCAGAGTAAGGTTAATACGGTTGATCCCAGCAGTGTAGAGGAAGAGGGGAGGATAGTGGACAAAATCTAGAGGCACAGGGAGGGGTTCGAATATATCATGGGAATCATACAAGCCCCCTGAAGAGTCCTCCAGCAGCCTGTCGATCTCCACTCAGGATTAGTTACAATCAACAGTCACAGGGAGGTTAGTCACAGCGACATCAAGGAGGAGAGGGAACAAATCGGGGAAAACTGAAGGCACGAGGAGAGGGTCAAGTACAGTGACACGAGGAGAAAGCAGGGTGAATCGGCAACAGTCCTGAGTATGATTCATCAACCTATCCCGCAGACCATCGGGTAGGGGAAGCACAAGAGGGCTACTCACACTGACACCAGGAGGAGAGCAGTGGGTCAACAAAGACTAAAGACGTACTCCACAGAAGAACTCCACAGACGAACTCCACACACAGAACTGACCACAACGGCACGGTGAGGAGGAGAGGAGGAAAAAGGATCGGCAGGAACGGCAGGAGCGGGAGGATCGGCAGAAGCTAAGAACAGGCCCCCACGTCCGGACTCAGCAGTCGGGGCAGTAGCGCTTGTCACACGGTCGTGGAGAGTATGCGGGCAAAAGTCAGCACGAGGACGCCAGGAGGTTCAAGGCAGCAGGACAGCTGAGCCGCGGGGAGGCGGAGAGCGCAACGTACTCTACGTCATCACGTCATCCCTTTTTAGGACATTTGGATCCCAGACTTCTTCTCACGCTTTAGGGACCCTAAAATGCCAGGGCAGTATAAATACCCCACATGTGACCCCATTTTGGAAAGAAGACACCCCGAGGTATTCAATGAGGGGCAAGATTTTTTGGGGGGCACAAGTTAGCGGAAATTTTTTTATTTAATTTTTTTCTCACAAAATCTCCCTTTCCGCTAACTTGGGACAAAAAGTTCAATCTTTAATGGACTCAATATGCCCCTCAGCGAATACCTTGGGGTGTCTTCTTTCCGAAATGGGGTCACATGTGGGGTATTAATACTGCCCTGGCATTTTAAGGGCCCTAAAGCGTGAGAAGAAGCCTGGAATATAAATGTCTAAAAAATTTACGCATTTGGATTCCGTGAGAGATATTCTCATGTGAGATTTTATTTTTTCCGCTAACTTGTGCCAATTTTTTTTCTAAATGGAGCTTTACAGGGGGGTGATCAATGACAGGGGGGTGATCAATGACAGGGGGGTAATCAGGGAGTCTATATGGGGTGATCAAAACCCTGTCATTGATCACCCCCTGTAAGGCTCCATTCAGACGTCCGTATGTGTTTTGCGGATCCGCGGTGTCCGTGTTTTGCGGATGCAAGGATCCTCAAAACACATACGGACGTCTGAATGGAACCTTACAGGGGGGTGATCAATGACAGGGGGGTGATCACCACATATAGACTCCCTGATCACCCCCCTGTCATTGATCACCCCCCTGTAAGGCTCCATTCAGAGGTCCGTATGTGTTTTGTGGATCCACGGATCCATGGATCGGATCCGCAAAACACATACGGACGTCTGAATGGAGCCTTAAAGGGGGGTGATCAATGACAGGGGGGTGATCAGGGAGTCTATATGGGGTGATGACCCCCCTGTCATTGATCACCCCCCTGTAAGGCTCCATTCAGACGTCCGTATGTGTTTTGCGGATCCGATCCATGGATCCGTGGATCCGTAAAACACATACGGACTTCTGAATGAAGCCTTACAGGGGGGTGATAATTCCATATAGACTCCCTGATCACCCCCCTGTAAGGCTCCATTCACAGGTCTGTATGTGTCTTGCGGATCCACGGATCCATGGATCGGATCCGCAAAACACATACGGATGTCTGAATGGAGCCTTACAAGGGGGTGATCAATGACAGGGGGGTCATCACCCCATATAGACTCCCTGATCACCCTTCTGTCAGTGATCACCCAATGGAATGGAGTCTTACAGGGGGGTGATTAATGACAGGGGGGTGATCAAGGAGTGTATATGGGGTGATCACCCCCCCCACCATCCTATCCGTGGATCCGTAAAACACATACGGACGTCTGAATGGAGCCTTACAGGGGGGGGAATCAATGACAGGGGGAGTGATCAATGACAGGGGGGTGATTAGGGAGTCTTAATGGGGTGATCAGGGGTTAATAGTGTAGTGTGGTGATTGGTGCTACTTAATACTGAGCTGCCTGTGTCCTCTGGTGGTCGATCCAAGCAAAAGGGACCACCAGAGGACCAGGTAGCAGGTATATTAGACGCTGTTATCAAAACAGCGTCTAATATACCTGCTAGGGGTTAAAAAAAATCTCATCTACAGCCTGCCAGCGAACGATCGCCGCTGGCAGGCTGTAGATCCACTCTCTTACCTTCCAATACTGTGAACGCGCGCGCCTGTGTGCGCGCGTTCACAGGAAGTCTTGCGTCTCGCGAGATGACGCATATATGCGTGACTCTGCCTGAGACAGCCGCCTCTGGACCGCGATCCTGCGTTAGGCGGTCCGGGGGCGGGTAAGGGCAAGACTGATTTTTGCAAATCTGACATGTGTCACTTTATATTGTGATAATTTTAAAATGCTTTTATTTATCCAAGCCATTATGAGACTGTTTTCTCATCACATATTGTACTCCATGACGGCGGTAAATTTGAATAAAAAATATTTCATTTTTATTTATAAAAAAATGCCAAATTTACCCAAAATTAGAAAAAAAATGTAACTTTCCAAATTTCTATTTCTCTGCTTTTAAAACAGATAGTGATACCTCATATAATAGTTATTACTTTACATTTCCCATATGTCTACTTCATGTTTGGATCATTTTGTAAATGCCATTTTATTTTTTGGGGATGTTAGAAGGCTTATAAGTTTAGAAGCAAATCTTGAAATTTTTCTGGAAATTTCCAAGACCCACTCTTTAAGGACCAGTTCAGGTCTGAAGTCACTTTGTGAGGCTTACGTAATAGAAACCTCCCAAAAATGACCCCATTTTAGAAACTACAAACTTTGTTAACCCTTTAGGTGTTCCACAAGAATTAATGGAAAATGGAGATTAAATTTCAGAAATTAACTTTTTGGGCATATTTTCCATTTTAATATTTTTTTTTCTGCTAACAAACACAGGATTAACAGCCAAACTAAACTCAATATTTATTGCCCTGATTCTGTAGTTTACAGAAACACCCCATATGTGGTCGTAAACTGCTGTACGGGCACACGGCAGGGCGCAGAAGGAAATTTATTCATATGGTTTTTGAAGGGAAAATTTCACTGGGATATTTTTAACTTGCCATGTCACATTTGAAGACCCCCCTAAAGCACCCCTAGGCAAGGTAAAAAAAATATATCTGTTTTGGCACTGTTTTTATTCTTTGTTATTTACAACATTCATCTGACAGGTTAGATCATGAACTATTTTTATAGAGCAGGTTGTTACGCACGTGAAAATACCAAATATGACTTATTTTGGTCGTTTGTTTCAGTTTTACATAATAAAGCATTTTTGAAAAAAAAAAAAATTTTGTGTCTCCGTATTCTGTAAGCCATAGTTTTTTATTTTATTTTATTGGTGACTGCCTTATGTAGGGGCTCATTTTTTTCAGTATGAGATGTCGGTTTTATTGGTATAATTTTGGGGTGCATATGACTTTTTGATTGCTTGCTATTACAGCTTTTGTGATGTAAGGTGACAAAATGGCTTTTTGACACCGTTTTTTATTTTAAAAAATTACAGTGTTTACCTGAGGGGTTAAATCATTTGATATTTTTATAGAGAAGATTGTTACGGATGCGGCGATACCTAATAAGTATACTTTTTTTAATTTATTTAAGTTTTATACACTAATATCATTTTTAAAACAAAAAAAAATTATGGTTTAGTGTCACCATTGTCTGAGAGCCATAGTTTTTTTTTTTTTTGGGCGATTCTCTTAGGTAGGTTAACATTTTTACAGGATAAGATGATGGTTTGATTGGTACAATTTTGGGGTGCATATGACTTTTTGATCGCTTGCTATTTTTTTTTTTTTACGGTGTTCACCTGAGGGGTTAGGTCATGTGGTATTTTTATAGAGCAGGTTGTTACGGACGCGGCAATACCTTATATGTATACTTTTATTTAATTTTTTTACATTTGACACAATAATAGCATTTTTGAAACAAAAAAAAACATGTATTAGTGTCTCCATATTTAGAGCCATACTTTTTTTTTATTTTTTGGGCAATTTTCCTATGTAGGGGCTCATTTTTCATGGGATGAGGTGATGGTTAGATTGGCACTATTTTGGGGGGCATATGCCTTTTTTATTGCTTGTTGTTGCACTTTTAGTGATGTAAGGTGGCAAAAATTGCTTTTGACACAGTTTTAATTTTTTATTTTTTATGGTGTCTATCGGACGGGATGGATCATGTGATATATTAATAGAGCCGGTCGTTACAGACGCGGCAATACTTAGGCCCCTTTCATACGGGCGTTGCGGGAAAATGTGCGGGTTCGTTGTGAGAACACCTGCGATTTTTTCTGTGCGAGTACAAAACATTGTAATGCGTTTTGCACTCGCGTGAGAAAAATTGCGCGTGTTTGGTACCCAAACCCGAACTTCTTCACAGAAGTTCGGGCTTGGGATCGGTGCTCTGTAGATTGTATTATTTTCCCTTATAACATGGTTATAAGGGAAAATAATAGCATTCTGAATACAGAATGCATAGTAAAATAGCGCTGGAGGGGTTAATAAAAAATAAAAAATAATTTAACTCACCTTAATCCACTTGCTCGCGTAGCCGGCATCTCCTTCTGTCTTCATCTTAGCTTTTTGTAGCAACAGGACCTGTGGTGACGTCACTCCGGTCATCACATGATCCATCACCATGGTAAAAGATCATGTGATGGATCATGTGATGACTGTGACGTCACCAAAGGTCCTTGTTGCTACACAAAGCTAAGATCAAGACAGAAGAGATGGATTAAGGTGAGTTAAATTTAATTTTTATTTTTTTAACCCCTCCAGCTCTATTAATATATCACATGATCCATCCCGTCCGATAGACACCATAAAAAAATATATTTTCCCTTATAACCATGTTATAAGGGAAAATAATAATGATCGGGTCTCCATCCCGATTGTCTCCTAGCAACCGTGCGTGAAAATCGCACCGCATCCGCACTTGCTTGCGGGTGCTTGCGATTTTCACGCAACCCCATTCACTTCTATGGGCCCTGCGTTGCGTGAAAAACGCACAAAGAGGAGCATGCTGCGATTATCATGCAACGCACAAGTGATGCGTCAAAATCACCGCTCATGTAAACAGCCCCATAGAAATGAATGGGTCAGGATTCAGTGCGGGTGCAATGCGTTCACTTCACGCATTGCACCCACGCGGAATACCTGCTCATGTGAATGGGGCCTTAAAATTTATTTTTATTTTCTATTTTTTATTATAAAATGAGGGGAAAGGTGCGTTTTTTTATTTTATTTTAGCTTGAATATATATTTTTTTATTCAAAACACTAACTTTTTTTTATTTTTTAACTTTATTTCTGTCCCACTCTAGGACTTCAACTTTTGGGTGTCTGATCCCCTCTGCAATCCATTACAATACATTGCCTGTTAGAAGGCAGGTCCCGATGCCGTGCAAGGCATTGGGCAACCTCTGCACGGCATCGGGCTGCCTTCTGACACATCGAGTCTCCACCACAGCAGTGCTGTGCTCACTCACCTGTCGGAAACAACTTCTATGTCGCGGTCAGCGCAGACCGCGTTATAGAAGGGATTAATCCACTGTAAACAGCGATGTCGGCGGATACGGCAGGGGCACAGCTACCAGGGACTGCCGGACCCCTGCACTGATCGGGCGTGCACCGCTCCAGTGCCCACCCGATCAGACCGCCGTGCATGTACGTGGAATGCATTCTGGCAGTGCATCCCCCGCCGTACATGCACGGCAGTTTGCGTTAAGGGGTTAATTCCTGAAAATGAACAGCAGAGCTGGCTGCAGTCCGCATGCGCTGAAACAACGAAAATGCCGGCACTAGCGCGAGTCTGACTACAGACACCTGCGGACCATAGACACCTGCGGGTGTGAATACTGGAATCCAAAAGCCGCATATACAGTATATGTATGTATGTTATAAACAACTGACACATGAAGTTTGCGGTAAGACGCCGACATTTTTATTACATTAAGGCCTCATGCACACTACAGTATTTTTTCACTGTCCGCAAAACGGAGTTCCGTTGGTCTGTGATCCGTGATTGTTTTTTCGTCCGTGGGTCTTCCTTGATTTTTGAAGGATCCGCCTGGCCGTGAGGAGTCAAACGGATCCGTCCTAAATTACAATGCAAGTCAATGGGGACAGATCCGTTTGACGTTGACACAATATGGTGCAATTGCAAATGGATCCGTCCCCCATTGACTTTCAATGTAAAGTCTGGAGTCCCTTTATACCATCTGATCGGAGTTTTCTCCAATCCGATGGTATATTTTAACTTGAAGCGTCCCCATCACCATGGGAACGCCTCTATGTTAGAATATACTGTCGGATATGAGTTACATTGTGAAAACTCATATCCGACAGTATATTCTAACACAGAGGCGCTCCCATGGTGATGGGGACGCTTCTAGTTAGAATATACTACAAACTGTGTACATGACTCCCCCCTGCTGCCTGGCAGCACCCGATCTCTTACAGGGGGCCTGATCAGCACAATTAACCCCTCAGGTGCCGCTCCTGAAGGGGTCAATTGTGCGTATCATAGCCCCCTGTAAGAGATCAGGGCTGCCAGGCAGCAGGGGGCAGACCCCCCCTCCCCAGTTTAAATATCATTGGTGGCCAGTGCGGCCCGCCCCCCCTCCCTCCCTCTATTGTAATAATAGCATCGGTGGCACAGTGTGCGCCCCCCCCCCCTCTGTTGCATTAACATTGGTGGCAGTGTGCGACCCCCCCTTCCTCCCTCTATTATTTTAATACATTGGTGGCAGTGTGCGCCCCCCTTCCTCCCTCTATTGTTTTAATACACTGGTGGCAGTGTGCGGCCTCCCCTCTTTCCCCCCCCCCCCCGATCATTGGTGGCAGAGGAGTAGAAGCATCATACTTACCTGCTGACTGCTGCGATGTCTGTGTCTGGCCGGGAGCTCCTCCTACTGGTGACAGGTCTGTGCGGCGCATTGCTGTCACTTACCAGTAGGAGGAGCTCCCGGCCGGACACAGACATCGCAGCAGCCAGCAGGTAAGTATGATGCTTCTACTATTGCTAAGTAACCATGGCAACCAGGACTACAGCAGCGCCCTCGTTGCCATGGTTACCGATCAGAGCCCCAGCGATTAAACTGGGACTCCGATCGGAACTCCGCTGCCACCAATGATCGGGGGAGGGGGGAAAGGGGAGGCCGCACACTGCCACCAATATATTAAAAGAATAGAGGGAGGAAGGCGGGGGCAGGGGGGGCGCACACTGCCACCAATGTATTAAAACAATAGGGGGGGGGCGGGGGGGGGGGCGCACACTGCCACCAATATATTAAAACAATAGAGGGAGGAGGGGGGGCGCACACTGCCACCAATGTTAATGCAATAGAGGGAGGGAGGGGGGGCCACACACTGTGCCACCAATGCTATTATTACAATAGAGGGAAGGAGGGGGGGCGCGCACTGGGCCACCAATGGAATTTAAACTGGGGAGGGAGGGGGGTCTGCCCCCTGCTGCCTGGCAGCCCCGGATCTCTTACAGGGGGCTATGATACGCACAATTAACCCCTTCAGGTGCAACACCTGAGGGGTTAATTGTACGGATCACGGCCCCCTGTAAGAGATCGGGTGCTGACAGGCAGCAGGGGTCAGTCATGTACACAGTTCGTTGTATATTCTAACTAGAAGCTTCCCCATCACCATGGGAACGCCTCTGTGTTAGAATATACTGTCGGATCTGAGTTTTCACGAAGTGAAAACTCAGCTCTGAAAAAGCTTTTATGCAGACGGATCTTCGGATCCGTCTGTATGAAAGTAACCTACGGCCACGGATCACGGACACGGATGCCAATCTTGTGTGCATCCGTGTTCTTTCACGGACTCATTGACTTGAATGGGTCCGTGAACCGTTGTCCGTCAAAAAAATAGGACAGGTCATATTTTTTGGACGGACAGGATACACGGATCACCGAGGCGAATGACAAACGGTGCATTTTCCGAGTTTTCAACTGACCCATTAAAAGTCAATGGGTCCGCGAAAAAAAAACGGAAAACGGCACAACGGCCACGGATGCACACAACGGTCGTGTGCATGAGGCCTTACCGTAAGCTGAATACTTAATGTTTGCATCTTGATATAAATCTAAAAAGCTGTCTAGAAAAACTTTGGGAACCATAGATATCAGAATTACCATACAATTAAAAACAGCAAGCTCCATACCTGAGCACAGAATAAGGCTATGGAACATGGATTGTATTGAACAGTGCGAGAGCTCCACACTGTAATTTTATGTGAAAGTTCATCTTCATTCATTTATTCATTTTATCTACGGTATATGTATTGGATGTCTTTTTTCTTATAGGGCTATATGCTGTTATATCATTATCAGTAGCATATGTTTATAATACATTGTGAAATTTTACAAAGGGCCGGTCATTGAGTTTATCTTTCTGATTTTATATGCAAGGTGGTATGGGAGACCAGGTCGTACGTCGGTGAGCACTCCACCATTCTACATCTTTTCATTACATTGAAGAAGTTAATAGTTTCAAACACTGGGGGTCTACGGTAGTAAAGAGTGTCATGTAAACATGTCTGGAATTTAAAAAGATTTGCAATGGCGCCAGGATTCTTGATGGTATAGGGCAGGGATCAGCAACCTTCGGCACTCCAGCTGTTGTGAAACTACAACTCCCAGCATGCCTCTTACACTTCTGTGGGAGTTCAGAGAACAGCTAAGCAAGTGTGCATGATGGGAGATGTAGTTTCACAACACCTGAAGTGCCGGAGGTTGCTGATCCCTGGTGTAGGGCATGTAAGGGTTTAAGACTTGTATCATCAAGGGTTCTCACTATACTGAGGTAAAATCTTGGCATTGCAGGGAAAAACATACAATTCAGGGTACTTTCACACTAGTGTTTTTCTTTTGCAGCATAGAGTTCCGTCCTAGGGGCTCAATACCGGAAAATAGCTGATTAGTTTTATCCTAATGCATTCTGAATAGAGAGCAATCTGTTCAGGATGCATCAGGATGTCTTCAGTTCAGTCTTTTTGACTTTTCAGGACGGAGATAATACCGCAGCATGCTGCAGTTTTATTTTCGGCCCAAAAAACTGAACACTTGCCTGAATGCCGGATCCAGCATTTTTCTCCACAGGAAATTCAGATTGCCGCATTGACGGATCCGGTATACGGTATCCGGCATGCGCAGACCTTTAAAAATGTTAAAAAAAGAAATACTGGATCTGTTTTGCCAGATGACACCGGAAAAACGGATCCGGTATTGCAATGCATTTTTCTGACTGATCAGGCATTTTTCAGACTCATCAGGATCATGATAAGTCTGAAAAATACCTGATAAGTCAGAAAAAAATGGCATGCATTTGCATACAGTCTGCCTGATTAGGCAGTCAGTTCAGGCAACGGAACTGCCTGCCGGAATCAAACAACGCAAGTGTGAAAGTACCCTTACTCCTTATATACAAATAATGCTTTCTTCTAATGCTGGTACCAACCACCACACCCTGCCCTGAACACTTGCTTGCCACATCTTTACTTCTCATATCTACTGTTACTGCTGAACTTGTGTAATTATTGAGTCTAACATAGAGTCAAACTGTCCACGAGGCAGCAGACTCTGCCGTCCACAAGTCTTACAGCAAGCAGAGGATCTGCTGTACAGGTACATGGCTTATTGGCATCGATCAACCGCTCGATGTAAGTCACCTGTTTACGTTAAAAATCGAGACAGCGGGTTCTGTGCAAACACCAAACGATTGAACTGCATGTATCAGTGTAATTGAATTTCTCTGAAACTGGCTGAAACTCTGTGGGTAAATTTAATATCAATATTTTGACAATTGTTCAGAAAAGCTGTTTTTCAAATATTCCAGCAGATGTTTCATTTAACCCTTTAAGGACTGAGCCTATTTTCATTTTTGCATTTTTGTTTTTACTCCCCACATTCCATTAGCCATAACATTTTATTTTTTCAGTTCACATAGCCATACATTGGCTTTTTTATTTTTTTGGGGAGGGGGACAGATGCATTTTTAGTGGCACCGTTTAATTTACCATGTCTTGTATTTGAAAATGGGAATCTTTAAGGGGTAAAATAAAAAAAATAAAAACATAATTCCGCCAAGGTTGTTTTGGGGGTTTCAACATTACGGCATTCACTGTGCACTAAAAATAACATGACACACTTATTCTGCAACAGCGATTCCAAGTTCGTATTGTTTTTATTTTCTTTCATAACTGTTAAAAAAAATAATCAAAATGCATATCCATTTTTTGACAGTTCGATTTAATATTTCGGTCTATAGAGCTGTATAAGGGCTGTTGTTTCGTGGGATGAACTGTATTTTTTATTGGTACCATTTCTGGGTTATATTAAACTTTTTGATTACTGTTATTCACTATTATTTTTTACTAGACATATTCCCCCTTAGGCTTCCTGCACACGAACGTGTGCGCCTCTTGGCTGTGCTGCGGCCCACAAATTGCGGGCCGCAATGCACGAACACTGTCCGTGGGGCAGCGGATCGCGTACCCATTTACTTTAATGGGTCCTTGATCCGGCGGTTCCGCAAAAAGATAGAACATGTTCTATTATTTTGCGGAACGGAAGTACAGGACAAAACCCGACGGAAGCACTCCATAGTGCTCCCGTAGGGTGCCGTTCCGTGCTTCCGTCCCGCACCATTTTGCATCTCCGGATTTGCGGACCCATTGAAGTGAATTGGTTCGCATCCATGATGCGGAATGCCCACCGAACGGCACCCGTATATTGCGGATCCGCATATGCGGTCCACAATACGGCAACGGGGCGCACACGTTTGTGTGCAGGAGGCCTTAAAGCACAGATTTTCCTGTGTGCTTTAAATTCACTATTCTCCACATCGCTGACTTCTGAGCTGTGTACGGAGTACGAACCCTACACTTTATGAATGGGGCCGCAGTGAACAGAGTACGGGCAGGCGCACACATTGCTGCTCCTGTCCATGCCTCTCCAGGTTTACTATATGCTGGCATAGCACATGGGTACCCTGTAACCATGTGCTATGCCAGGATTAACGGAGCGGAGTGGCTCCTGCCTGTGCCTGCTTTGCTAAACTAAATACTTCAAAGAAGGGATGTGAACTGTGACACATACATATGGCTGTGTGTGGTCTGTGAAAGACAGTTGTGGAGATTTATCAAAACTGGTGTAAAGGGAAACTGGCTTAGTTGCCCATAGCAACCAATCAGATTCCACCTTTCATTTCTAAAAGGAGTTCTGAAAAATGAAAGGCAGAATGCGATTGGTTGCATTTCTTGGATCTTGTCTGAGCAGAGCTCACTGCAATATAGTGATGCATAATGATGCTGTGAGTCCGGGCCAGTAGGCCTGCGGTTGGACTGTTGGACTGGACCTCACAGCATCATAGATCACAATGATGCAGTAAGTTTGGCACAGACGAGTCACGTTCGTCTGGGAAATGCAGCTATTACATGTGAAAGCAGCTTTAAAAGGGAATTTCCATCTAAAACATTTATGGCAAATACACAGAGAGTGAGACCCATAAATGTCTGATAGCTGCAGTTCCCTGCTCTGGAATTCACTCATCTTAAGAACAGAGCTCTGTTGGTTGGGAATGCAGAGGTGGCTGCCCCTTTGCAGCAATCCTTGAGTAGTGTGGACAGGATGAGAGTAGTAGTGGCAGGATGCCGGTGGTAGTCACGGTGGCTGGGCTTCTCTCCACCGAACCTCACTCACTCTTAGGGCTCATGCACACGACCGTGTGCCGGCCGGGCCCGTATAGTTGCCTGCAAACAGCGGGTCCTCAATATACAGGCCCTGAACGTTTTTTGCACCGCATCATGGATGCGGACCCATTCACTTGAAGGTTGTTCCACAATCCGTAAGGTGTGGTTTGGAACGGAGGCACAGAAGCACTACCATCATATGCGGATCGAGGACTCAATTCAAGTGAATGGGTCCGCATATGCATGCGGCAGCCCTACAGTCGGTGTCCGTGCATTGCGGATCACAATTTGTCCGCAGTACGGGCTTTGCTGGCACATGTTCCTGTGCATGAGCCCTTAGGACTGCTGCAGTGATGAGGAGTTCACACTTGGGATGATGGAAGTAGTAGTTTCCCTAGGGCATACCCTATGTAGAGTCTCCTAGCTGGTAGAAGGTGGGGTGGCCTTGATGTTATTGTGAGACTTGAGAAGAAGGAGACTGAGTTATAGTAATCAATCAGACTCTTCCTGTCATGTTTCAGAGTTCCTTTTGAAAATGAAAGGTGGAATCTGTTTGGTTGCTATGTGCAAGTAAGCCAGTTTTCTTCTGCACCACTCTTGATGAATCCTGCCCTATCATTTTGCTGATTGAAGGGGCTGCAATGAGGGCTACAAGTGCAATACTTTCTTAGTTTATCACAGCTCACTTAAATGTGGCTAAGCAGCAATAAGCTGCAATACCAGACACAGACGTTACAAAATGAATGGCCGTATGTTGCTGATCGCGGACCCATTAAAGTCAATGGCGTGCTCACGATCAGTGCCCTTGCATTGTGCACCACTATTTGCGGTCCGCAGCACAGACATGGGGCCCTTGCACTCGTGGGCATAAGCCCTAAGGGAAACATTTCCATTGCACTTAAAGGGAAGCTGTCAGCTCCGTTATGCTGATCTCTATGAGGACAGCATGGTGTAGTGATGCTGATTTCAGTGGTCTGTCACTCCTGGGTTAATAAATGGTAATTTTCGAGAACATATGGTATGTCTAAAAATGTGCATTGCATGGCCAGTGCTGCCAGAGATATGTCTAATAATATGCACGCCATCCCACTGCCGATTATGCACATCTGGGAAAACCTGTCAACCAGTGGCCAGAAGGCAGGGGCAGTGTATAAATCAGGAACATAATTGGTCTTATCTCTGGTAGCGCTGGCCTCATTACCGTACATATTTTCAGATATCAGTTTTCTAAAACGACTTTGTCTTACCATCATGTTACCATGTCTATCACTAAGCTATGAGGCCCTCAAAGAGAACAGAATAAGGCCTCGTGCACACGACCATATCAATTCGTGGTTCACACATTATCCCATTCTGCCTGTCCTGCCCTATGTTAAAAATGTCTATTCTTGTCTGCAAAATGGACAACAATAGGATGTGTTTGATCTTTTTTGTGAGACAGAAGAATGGACATGGTGTGCTGTCCGCATTTAAATGAATAGGTCCTCATCCAATCAGCAAAAAATGTGGATTGTACAGTATGTGGACTAAAAGTAGGGTCGTGTGCATGGAGCCTAAGCTGGAGCTGACGGTTTCCCTTTAAATTCTGTATCATCATTAAACCAGAGCTAACGTATGCGGTTAATAGTTGCATTTTTTTTCACTCTCATTTGTTGATGAAAAATGATGAGCCCTTCTTACCCTCTGCTGCTACGCATCTATCTCCTTCGCACACATCCCTCTGTCTCATTGCTGCCAGACTTGGCTGAATACATGAGCATCTTCAAAAGCAGAATTAGAAATTGTTTTGCAATGAAAAATGAGTACATAAATTCCAGACATGATTATATTATTCATATTTTTTCCTCTTTTTTTTTTTAAGACTCTCGGATACGTCTCTCATTTTCTCATCCTAAGCTCATAATTATAGGTCATGTTAATATCAGGATTCAATCTCCTATGTGATTCAGTCAGACAAAGCCACATCTTTAAGACTCTATTAAGGAAGCCCTCCCACATCTTGCCTGCACATGTACAAGATCCTCTCTTCACATTCACATTCTCTTCCCCCAGCAGTGCCTTGCATTGAAAATAGTCGGTGTATGAAATTTTATGATAATTTGCCTGGTTTCTGCTAACAAACACTAATTGCCTGCATAAATTAGTGCACTGAACCGTTTCCGACCTCGCAGAGGGGTCTGGCTGTTAGCACAAAATCTATGCTATTGGTGTTTACTGCCCCTGGCTGCTCAGAGTGCCTTTTAATTTATGAAGAAATTGGCAGCCCACTGGGCCAGCAGGGTTCTGGAGAATGTGGGCAGCTGAGGTTCTTTTTTTTAGAATAAGCAGCCATTTACCACTGTGGACTCGAATTTGCCATGCATGTTGGTAGGCAGATGTTACAAGGAAGGAAACAAGTTTCAGGTTTAGATACATAGACTTCTAGTAATTTCTACAGAAGTCACATGAAATGCCACAGTAAGGGCTTGTTCAAATCTGTATCGGGGCCTCCATCGCAGATTCCGTCAGACAGCACAGAGAAATATCCAGCATGCAGGACCTTTTTTTTCTCTGCTAAAAAAGCAGACTCCCAAATGGAAACCGAATAGACCGCATTATAGTCAATTAGCTCTATTAGGCTCCATTTGGTTCAGTTATACACCGATTCCAGCGCTTCCATTATTTGTGTTCTGTTCCTCTAATGGAGGAAAAAAAAACAAATCAATAGCAGCGGTTTGAACTTACCCCAAGAAACATACTGTAGTATGGTTAGTGAGTAATTTCCTGCCAACTAGCAGAATAAAGCCTACATTCACAAAATTTGGCCATACACAAAGGATAATAGGTAAATGCTTATTTGGTCAGCTGTCTTAGTCGACTTCCTCATAATCATGCTTTTTTGCATTAGTAATGCCTTCGTGCTTACTGCCATATGGAGAGAGTGATCTCAGAGCAGTACATTAAGTAGAAATTTTCATTTTTATTTTGTCCCATAGAGGCAGCAGTCACTGGTGATCCATGGTGCCAAAGGTCCTTCTGCCACATCAGAAGGCAAGGCACCAATATTTTTAAATGCCATATTGTAGATTAGAAGAGTTGTTACAGATTTTGGATTACTATATGTCCCAGAAGCTTAAAAATTCACCCCAGGGTCCCACTTTTCCTGGCGGTAGCAACCTAGGTTCTTTTTTTTTTTTTTTTTTTTTTTTTTAAAAAGCTTTATTGAGTATGTAAAATTGTTACATATAATTTGGTCCTTGAAAAAGGAGGAGCAGGCCTCCGATGTACATACATTGTTTAAGTAACAATAGCTGGTAGAACATTCAAAACATATCAACACATAAGGATGTATGCTAACAGAGAAAATGTTAAACAACACTGTAGTAGATGGTGTCCGTGGACAGAACGGAAGTAAAAGGCCAAGATCGGAGGTTTGTCTAAGAAGAGGGGAGGGGGGGTATGATAGAGGAGGCATTTTAATGAAAACCTCTAAAGGATCTCCATTTCTCCCAAGTGGCTAGGAATTTGTGGTGGGTCCTGTTTTCCCAGGCTGCAAGCTCTTCGAATCTGTATATAGAATCGATTTTGTTAAACCAATGGTCTAGAGAGGGGGGATCTTTTTTTAGCCATTGTATCGGGATCAACCTAGGTTCTTTTAATATTGTAAACCTTGTCTTGAGATGCACTTCAGAATTCCTGCTCCGCATAGCCACAAATATCCCATATTGTCCCTCAGAAACCAGCCATCGATTACCTCCTACATCAGGCTTGGCTTCTCTCACAGTCAAATGCAAAAACTGACATTGGTACTGATTTCAGTTGTAGTCAACAGTTGAGGAATGCAGGAATCAGTAAGGTATAGCTGTATCTCTATGTTTTCTTGAGTTTATTGGATCAATTCAGCTGAATTTAAAGGAACTCTAATCCTAGAAATGATTATTAAAGTAGACAGGAGACCACATGGTTTGTCAGTCTGCAGGAGTTCCTTGCATGTTCCTGAACTAAACTTATAGTACTTCTGCAGAGAACACAGTAGTTCTTTTTCCGCTGAGCGTGTCATCATCAATGCGGTAAACAACCAATCCAACTGGAAAATCTGCTTCTCAGAAGTTGAGTAGAATTTATTTCTGCACTACTGACAATGTTATTGTGGACCATCACTTGGCTTCAAGTTGGCCTGATGCGTTTTGTAGGACATGGTGATGTAGGGTTCTCGGCAACTGCAGACCTTTTATCCTGCAGAACTTTCAGTAGATTGCAATCCTGTCTGATATCACATAAGCTATGTTGGCTGGGGAGAGCTTTTTCTCATCCGTTTTCAATGCTCGGATATTCTCTCACTTCAGTGGAGTAAAACTGGAGTTCATCTCATTGCCGAGAACATGTTGTACACATTTGCACTGTTTTCTTATCAGGTTTTGTTCTCTCCGTTTGTACTAGTAGTGATGAGCAACAGGAGCAATATTCGAATTTGCGATATTTCGCTAATATTTTGTAGAATATTTGTCATATATTTGTGAATTCACAAATTCAAGATTATATTCTTGATTGCGAAAATCTACAATGTATTATTTGCATAATGCGCACAAAATACCGGCGTGGGGTAGGCCACTTTTCTTTTGGTTGCTAGGGATGTTGCTAAGCTGTGACAAATCCTTCTCATTGGCCCACAAGCTAGAAGAAGGGAGGGATGATCACCTGATGTGTACTGTGTTAAAAAAAAAAAAATGATACGCATATTCGTCATTCCGAACATATAGCATTATATTCTAAATATTCGCAAATTCTTGAAGTGCTGATATTCACAATAAAAAATTTGCTTTTAGAATATTCACACTCAACACTAGTTTTTAGTAGGAGTTTAACATGTTCAAAACTTTCATAAAACAGAAAACTGAAAATATGAACAAGAGAAGTGCTGAATATAAAATTGCCAAAAAGCAATAGAGACATGAAAATATGGGCACATACTGATGTACTGGGCATGGGCAGCACAGTGGCTCAGCTCTGGGGTCCTAGGTTCGAATCCGTCCAAGGACGACATATGCATGGAGTTTGTATGTTCTCTCCGTGTTTTGTGGATTTCCTCCAGGTACTCTGGTTTCCTCCCACACTCCAAAGACATACTTGATAGGGACCTTAGATTGTGAGCCCCATTGGGGACAGTTGGATGCTAATGTCTGTAAAGCTCTGCAGAATATAGTAGCGCTATATAAGTGCATAAAATAAATAAATAATGTCCTTACGCCAAATTATCTGAAAACCCAGACAATGCAAAGCCACTTACTATTAAAATTCATATACTATGCTCAGTATGTGATTAGCTCATTTAATAGGGATAATTATTATTATTCCTAATAGCAGTACTATTAGTATTATAATACGATACGTAACCTCTAATCTTCTAATAATAATATGCATAAGTATATTCTCAGTTTGAAGTCTTATGGTATAGGCCAGGGACAGTGGCATACATAGAAAAGTAAGGGCCCCATAGCAAGGATCAAACCAGGCCCCCCACACAGGACATACGGGTTTCTGCCTAAACCCTTTTCAATGACCCTTGGCCTATTTTTCCACTGCCTCGTTTGCTAAAAGTTGTTCCTTTAGAGGGTAGAGTCCTGAACAAATTTTCACATCCAGTAGAAGGGGCGATAATTCCAACTAAAACTGGGCCCCCTCTTAACTTGGGCCTCATAGCAGTCGCATGGTCTGCCGCTATGGTAGCTACACCCCTGGCCAGGTGTCAACAGCAATCTTCGGCACTCCAGCTGCTGTTAAACTACAGCTCCCAGCTTCCCCCCTCTTCGGCTGTATTTGTAACTCCCAGAGAAGTTAAAGGAGGATTCTGGAAGTTGTAGTTTCAGAACAGCTGGAGAGCCAGAGCTTGCTCATCCGTGGTATAGGCTGTAGTAGTAGTGCAGTCCCAGCCATGATTTATCAAAGTGCTTAAGTTGAACAGAGTAAGTTGAGTCTACAGGCAACACCGATCTTTTTACTGACCATCATGGTTGTGATCCACTTGAACCGGGTTAATACAGTCAAGATCAAAAGTTTAAGAAAAATCATATTTAGCATGGCTGGATCTTAACAAGGTTCCAAGTAGAGCTTCAACATGCAACAAGAAGAAATGGGAGTGAGACAAAACATTTTTTGAGTATTCAATTTAATGAAAACAACGAATAAACTGAAACAGGCGGTTTTTCAGCTGATCAAAAGTTTAGGACCACACCTACAAAAAAAAAACTAACCCCCCCCCCCCAAAACAGAAATACAACTTCCAAACATGAACTCAGTAATGAGTAGCTCCGCAGTTATTGTTGATCACTTCTAAAATTTGTTT
This sequence comes from Bufo gargarizans, assembly GCF_014858855.1. Lineage (NCBI taxonomy): Eukaryota > Metazoa > Chordata > Amphibia > Anura > Bufonidae > Bufo > Bufo gargarizans. The sequence goes on from NC_058081.1 coordinate 98,379,113, forward strand.
TGGCATGCTTGAGGTGAATGGGAACATTTCTCCAAGTGGTGAAGAAGGCCGCACGAAGGCCATCTACTGTCTGGAACTGTTGTCCATTTTTGTAAACTTCCCTTGCCATCCATCCCCAAAGGTTCTCAATTGGCTTTAGATCAGGGGAACATGCAGGATAGGCCAAAAGAGTGATTTTATTCTTCTGGAAGAAGTCCCTTGTCCTGCGAGCTTTGTGTACTGTAGCGTTGTCCTGTTGAAAAACCCAGTCATTACCACACAGACGAGGGCCCTTAGTCATGAGGAATGCTCTCTGCAGCATCTGGACATAGCCAGTGGCCATTTGACGCCTATGCACTTCCTGAAGCTCCATTGTTCCACTAAAGGAAAAAGCACCCCAGACCATTATGGCGCCCCCTCCACTGTGGCGCGTAGAAAACATCTCAGGTGGGATCTGCTTGTCATGCCAGTAACATTGGAAACCACCAGGATCATCAAGGTTACAATTTTTCTCATCAGAGAATAAAACTTTCTTCCACCTTTGAATGTCCCATGTTTGGTGGTCTCTTGCAAAGTCTAAATGAGCAGTTCTGTGGCGTTCAAGGAGACAAAGTCTTCTAAAGACGTTTTTTGTTTTTGAAGCCCTTCAGTCTCAGATGCCATCTGATGGTTATGGGGCTGCAGTCAGCACCAGTAAGGGCCTTAATTTGGGTCGAGGATCGTCCAGTGTCTTGACGAACAGCCAATTGGATCCTCTGGCTCAGTGCTGGTGAAATTTTTTGGGGTCTTCCACTTGACTTTTTTGTTCCATAACCCTCAGGATCATTTAAGAAATTCCAAACCCACCTCAGCAACGATGGTGCGCTGTGAGAGACCCTGCTTATGTAGTTGAACAACCCGACCACTTTAAAAAAGGGAGAGTTTTTTTGTCTTTGCCATCACAACGTGTGACTACCTGACAGAAAATGACAATGAATCTTTGCACAGATTTGGCCTTTTAAAGGCATGTGGTCCTAAAATTTGGATCAGCTGAAAAACAGCCTGTTTCAGTTTAATCGTTATTTTCAATTAATTGAATGCTCAAATAATGTTTTGTCTCACTCTCATTTCTTGTTGTTGCATGTTGAAGCTCTACTTGGAACCTTGTTAAGATCCAACAATGTAAAATATGATTTTTTGCCATTTTTCAAGTGGTCTTAAACTTTTGATCAGGACTGTATTTCTGGACTGTAATAATATTACAGGCTATAGTTACTAGAGAGGGGTTGTTGATCCAGTTAACTGGGTGAAGTCCAATTTGGACACCACCAATGTTTATGTGTCAGTCTGCAACCGCATTCCCATATTAATGCTGCTTGACTGCAGGGAATTTCAACACATCAATTGTAGCCATAACGGAGACATCCATGATATGCCACTGCAATATTTGTGAAGACAGAGCAACAGCTCATGCCTAGAATATACTGACAGACTGACGGCATTGCATAGGTGACTTTGGCAGCCCAATGGCATGCAATTAACAATTCCTAACAGTTCTGAAGATCACACTTAAAGATCACACCCTTATTTTCACCCAGGCAGCCACCCTAAAGGTACCACCTATTAAATCATCCAAAGGATGAGATTATGTGTGCCGAAGAGTTATAACACAACCAATTGAAACAAAAGACACACATGTACAATTATAACACAAATATTTTATTCAATAATATATATAACAACAGACCATAGACAATGATAAAATGAGTAGCAGCAGTGCAGACAAGCGCTGTGATGAGCAGCTCAACCGCCTGACTCTGGGTAAATGAATCCAAAAATCCAACAGAGGAATAGGGAAACAGTGTATGCTGCACTGAGCAGGCAATATAAACCCTACCCCCAATACACGTACAAGCCTCCAACCCCCACAGATAAACATACAACAACTGCAAAATAGGAGCCATAACAGCACCTATAGCTATTCCATAAGCAGTATGGAGGGACAACAATAGTAGTAATAAACATTAAATAAGAAAAATATGTACTATAACATATTACCTGGAGTTGATAGGAGACACAAATGGAACAAACCCAGGTCTGGCAGAGAGTGCACTACGACACACGTTTCGCTCCTCCGCTTTCTCAGGGGGCGTACGCAGCCTGACAATAAATGGCAAGTACAGGAGCAGTCTGATAGCAAATGGCAAATACAGGTGCAGCCTGGCAATAAATGGCAAGTGCAGGTGCAGTCTGACAACAAATGGTTAATACAGATGCAGCTCGGCAATACGGCTGGGTTCACATCACATTTTATGCATCTGTTTGACATATACTGTATGTTAGAAGAAAAAAAAAAGATACAAAAAATGCAGCACACCATGTTCTTGTATTCTGCACAGTCCGGTAAAAACCATATACTTTTATTTTACAATGGAACTTTATGGTGAACGGATGCCACTGTATAGCATCAGTCTAAGGCAGTGATGGCTAACCTTGGCACTCCAGCTGTGGTGAAACTACGACTCCCAGCATGTTCCATTTATTTCTACAGAATTCTGAGAGCAGCCAAGCAAGGGGGGCATCTTGGGAGTTGTAGTTTTACCACAGCTGGAGTGCCAAGGTTAGCCATCACTGGTCTAAGGCATCCGTCTAAGGCAACATATACATTTTTTGTATAGGTTAAATGCATAGGAAAAACATGATGTGAACCCACCCTAAATGGCAAGTAGGTACAGGTTCTGTCCAGCAACAACTGGTAAGTACTGGTGCAGCCTGGCAATAAACGGGGCAGCTAAGCAATGAGCAGTAATCTATTTTCGGGGCCGCATCATGTATAGGCATCTTTAAAGGGATGAGTAAACAATTCATTTTTTATTCATCTCTACTTCATATAACTCTATGTCTATGTGTCTGATTTGCACCTACAGTATATATGGGACTGCTTTTCTACTTTTTTTTGTGGATAGTTAAAATAGAACTATGTAGATGACAGAGATACAGCAGATGGATGTGCAAAGAAGAGAAGGGACCACATAGCAAACATCATAATGCCAATGTCTAATATGGTGCTGGGCCTTGCTTCCCAGGACAGAAGGGAATCATGCTTGATCCACCTTGATGACCTATAGGTCAATTCCCCACTTCTTACTTATTAACAAGGTATTGTGATTCTTCTGTAGAGGGCAGTCCTTACCACCCAGGAGCAGAAGAGATGGAGCCAGCCAGGGATGAGCCCTTTCTCTTCAAGGTTTCCACAGCCAGATTGTCTACCTCTATGGAATACAGTATATCGTATGTCACTGGAAAAATTTGAAATTCCATGTGTCAATAATCTGTAATAATAATTCTGTAATTATGATATAGATGTGTCAGTGTTAAGTATATGATTACATCTATTGTTAGTTCCATGATGTATAAAAATGATTTTTAAAAACCCCACACAACTCCTCATAGGTCTCCAGACAGTTTTTTCTTACCGCTCAGTCCTATTCACGATCACTAATGTTCATAGTACTTGGCACAGACCCCTCTCAGATAATTCATGCTGGGCAATCTCTGTTCATTTCGTTGCAGCTCTTTTGCAATTCATTTATAGTCAAACAAAAAAATGTCACACCTCTAACTAATCTCTTTAGCAAAACAAATCTCTTGTTCTGCTGACATTCCCCACTTCTGACAATCAGGCTCTTCAGAAAGTGTTTGTGTTTCTTTTATAGTACAAATGACTGGAGGGTTTTGAGCAAATGCATTGTGGATGCCAGCACCAGGTCTGGTTTCTGCTATATCAAAGATGGTGTACGTCGTGTGTAGTGTAAATTGCTGGGAACGTAAAGTGCATTCATTAAGTCAGAATTGGTTTTTTTAGACAAACTGCATTCATCAATAATGTGATTTCTATCCAGACTAGCCTGTGAATTTGAAGCAGATGTTCTAATGCTTCCATCCCCAGTTTCAGAATATTTTAATACAATTTTGTGTTTGATAATCACCCTCATACTCATGTGGGCACATTTACTATTGTGATTTCACATAAACTTTGTTGTATATTGTGTCCAAATTTGTTTTTCTGACTCAGAATGTTGCATCAAATTTAATATACTTATGCATAAAGTGCACCACTGCACTTAGCTCACGTGTTTGTGATTGACAAGGGGCCTATGTTATTTAAATTGGTCGTCTAATTTAGACAACTCCTCCCATATGCCTTACTAGGGCATATAAACATCATGAGATGGGTCTCTGCATTGAGCCTCTACATAGAAACACAAAATGTTCCCATTTAATAAAAACAAGCAGAGGATCTAAAGGGGCATGCCTCATATATGGTCGACCTGTCCTAAAGCATCATATTCTGGAGCTGACTACTTGGCCTAACACTCGGTTTATTTAGCATGATTATAAGTAAAGATCCTAAGCTAGCTACACCTCAGATAGTTACACCTCAAACCACCAGAAGTCGCATAGTCTCTAAACTGAATCCGTTCAAATAGGTCATGCTAGCAGCTCAAAACACTATAGCTCATTCTTGGAGAAAACAATCAGTTCCATTCCAGTAAACTCAGCTATGTATGGACAATAAATTTATTAAAGGAAACCTGTCACCTGGATTTTGTGTATGGAGCTGAGGACATGGGCTGCTAGATGGCCACTAGCACATCCGCAATACCCAGTCCCCATAGCTCTGTGTGCTTTTATTGTGTAAAAAAAACTATTTGATACATATGCAAATTAACCTGAGATGAGTCCTGTCCCTGACTCATCTCACATACAGGACTCATCTCAGGTTAATTTGCATATGTATCAAATCGTTTTTTTTACACAATAAAAGCACACAGAGCTATGGGGACTGGGTATTGCGGATGTGCTAGCGGCCATCGAGCAGCCCATGATCTCAGCTCTGTACCCCAAATCCTGGTGACAGGTTCCCTTTAAGAAGAAACTCATAAGCGTACTACTCGCTAAAACTGCAAAACTGAGAAGATTTGGTGCCCATGTGGTCACCATGCTTACACTCACCTTGAAACCTCACAAATCATTGCATTATGACTGTCTGGGGCCACTTCCTGTTTGCCGTGACCTATTCTCTGTTCTATTCATGCCCTTCACCCCACTATTGTCTGATGTTCACAATGCTGCTGGAGAGACACCCACGGAGAGATTAGTGAAGGTCTGCAGAGCGTGCTGGACTTTCCCATTGTAATTCATAACTGCACTGAAAAGAAAGATGTTCAATATGAATAGCTTATTATCAAGTACCACTACAACTCTTTCAGACACGTACACATAGTTGGATTTCTAAGAAAAAAGGTGGAATTGACTTTTCGTAGTTCACCAGCTGCCTTTAATTCTTCAATTCATGTTATTGTGCTATTTTATTGTTTTTTGTCATTGTAGGTTCACAGTTTGATGCTGACTCATTCCCTAATACATCTTTATGACTGTTGGTCCTTTGTTTTCCACATATAGAATTCCAAATCCCACAGATAGACATAGAATTAAAACATAAGATGCTTGCTGCCTACAACCACAGAGCTTACTGCATTCATCTGGGATTTTGAAAAGGGCTTTATTCATGGGCAATAGAGAAAGGTCTTATTAGTTATCTATATATTCTATGTCTCTCATTAGTGATGGACGAACATCGGCCAGGACGGTTCGCAAACCGCAAGTTTGTGGCAGGCCCCATTCACTTTAATGGCAGGCGAACCTGAAAAACATTCAGGTCATATTTGCAACCACCAAATACTTAGTGGAAGTGCACAAATAGTCCCACAACATGGACAGTGACATACTAGAGGGCGATCAATAACAAAAATTCCAACAAAAAAGATGTATCTTAATCAGGGGACATTTTTATGCATCTTAAAAGGGAAATTCTCTAAAATGTGCCCTGTTGGAGCCTAGAATTTTTTTTTTCTAGGCCACAGGCATTTACCTTACATAAAATAAATTCTGATTATGTGGCTTGAGGAGGTACATTATGCGGTAAATAGATATCAATTTTACTGCAGGCCAGTACAAATACGGGTCAAATACATATGTTTAAAAGAACTAAAAATATAAAATTGGATTAAAAACATGGCTAATGAAATCCCCCCCTCTTGAAAAAAGCCCTAATGATAATAGTTAAAATTTGATAACACATGGTTGTCACTGGTGTTGAATTCCTCCAAGGCCGCAACAATTATTCATTCAGCATACATAAAAGAACAAGTAAGTAAGTGGCTGAAGGTAGATTACACTGTCATTGGATATCAATTTTCCAGCAGGCCATTGTACTTACTACAGGCCCCAAAAAGTATGCATTCGCGTACATAAAAGAACAAGTAAGTATGTGGCTGGAGGTCTATTGGATGGTCAAAGGATATCAATTTTACTGAAGGCCAGTACAAATGCAGGTCTAACAAAATCCCCCTTCTTGAAAAAAACCCTAATGATAATAGTTGAAACACGTGGTCGTCACAGGTGTTGAATTCCTCGGAGGCCCAAAACATTAGGCATTCAATGGACAGAAAAGGCCTTTTGTGCTGCTGTATTTACTTAAGACAGGGACGAATATTTGTTCTGGGTGGTGGTGGATATTTGTGGGCTGGCATGAAGATATTCAATTAAACGTGGTCGTAACAGGTGTTGAATTCCTCCGAGATCCTTGCCTCATTCATTTTTAGAAATGTGAGGTAGTGCACACTGTGGTTAGCTAGGCGAGTGCACTTATCGGTCACGATCCCCCCTGTGGACAGGACACTGGATGAGGGCCAAGCCAACAGTTCCATGGCAAATTGTGCCAGCTCTGGCCACAGGGAAAATCTGCACACCCAATAGTCCAGGGGTTCCTCGCTTCTCAGAGCATCCACATTGGCCTGATGTAGTCGGACACCTGTCTGTATTGGCGTCCTGTGTGGCTGGATCCAGAGGGCGGATATCGATGGGTTGGGTGCAAGAATGATCTCATATCCGAAGTGACCAACACATCTTCAAACCGCCCTCTTCTTGCATGCGCTGTTGGATTGGTACCCGCAACTGTTTCTCTGTGAGTGGAAATTCCTCTGCCAGCGCCCGCAAAAGCAGAATGCAGCATTTCTCAAAGCAAGGCCTGGTAGTGCTGCATTCTGACAGCCCTCTGTGATGGTGGTAACATGTCCGCCATTTTGTGTTTGTACCAGGGGTCTAAGTATGTTGCCAGCCAGTATTGGTCCTTTGCCTTTATGCTTTTTATATGGGGCTCCCTCTTCAAACATTGGAGCATCAAGGCCCCCATTTGAACAAAACTGGAGACAGTGGAGTGGCCTGGCTCCTGGTCATCGTCCAGGATAATGTCGTCCTCGGTCTCCTGCCCTCAGCCACGGACAACACCAGGGATCCCAAAAACTTTTAAAGCATGCTCTTCTTGCTCCTACTCTGCCCCAGTACCATCCTCTTCTGACTCCTCTTCAGACTCCTGTTGACTTGTCTCAAATGGAGTAGCCCCCCTGGGAATTCATCCAGCATTGTGACTTCCTCATCTTCCTGCTCCTCGACGGCTTGATCAATGACACAACGCAATGCACGCTCCAGAAAGAAGGCGTAAGGTGCCATGTCACTGATGGCACCTTGGCTGCGACTGACCAGTTTGGTGATCTCATCAAATGGCCACAGAAGTCTGCATGCATCGCTCATGAGCAGCCACTGGCGTGGTGTAAAAAAAAAAAGGTCCCCAGAACCTGCCATGCCGCAGAGTTCATGCAGGTAGTCGTTAACTGCACGTTTCTGCTGGAGCAGCCTATCAAGCATATACAAGGTGGAGTTCCAGCACATAGGGCAGTCACAAATGAGACCTTTGGCGGGAATGTGGTGTCGCCGCTGAACGTCAGCAAGGCGAGACATGGCCGTGTAACATCTTCTAAAATGGACAGAGATTTTCCGGGCCTGCCGCAAGACGTCCTGGACCCCAGGGTATTTGGCAACTAATCGCTGTGCGACTAAGTTCGGGACATGTGCCATGCACGGCACGTGTGTCATTTTGTCCTGTTTCAGCATTCTCAGCAGATTGGCACCGTTGTCACACACCACTTTACCAACTGTCAAATTGAGCGGGGTAAGCCACTGATCAGTCTGTGAAGGAGTGGAGGACCAGTGTGGTTCTTGGCTTCCAGGCACAACAGCCTCAGAACACCATCGCAACGTCTCACCTGACACGTTGAATAGGTGCTGGGGAGCTTTGGCGGCTTAGCTGAAGAGGTAGTAACAGTGGAAAAGGAGGAGTCAGTCGAGGAGGAGATGGAGGATGGAGTAGGGAGACTAGAATAAGAGGCAGGCTTACATGCAATACGTTGCGGTAACACCAAATCCACACGGGTGCCACGGGTTGCATGCTTGACGGCCGTTAGAAGGTTCACCCAGTGGGCAGTAAAAGTTATGTACCTGCTTGTGTTTGCTAGACCACGTGTCTGTAGTCAGATGTATCTTGGCACCGACACATTTATATGGCAGTAGTTGGTGGGGCTAGCAGTTCCAACAAGCCGGCGGTCAGCCGTTGGGCAAGAGGGTTATCCGGCGTCATCATCTTTTTAGGCTCGAATATCTGGGCCACGGAAGCCTGCCTTTTGCCATATGAGCGAGACGACGGCACAGTGGAAGGTGGAGTGGAGGACAAATGGGAGGAGAGAGGAGAATGGGAAGGAGAAGAGGCAGGACGTGGAGTACCAGGCGTGTGTCTTTGTGGGTTCTGAGTTCTGACGTTGTTGCTCCCACTGGGTTCGGTGATGGGAGGCCAGGTGCCTTCTTAAGGTCATCGTCCCTAGGTGAGTGTTGGGCTTACCGTGACTTATGCGTTGACAGCACAGGCTGCAGATGGCAACACTATTCTCAGCAGCAGACACATTAAAAAAAGCACACACTGCGGAGCCATGTGCCGGCATCCTGGGAGCGCCGGATGTGACTGTGCATGGTGGATGGCTTGTTCCAGATACATTAGCAGTCTGCTTTTTGCCTCCTGTGCACTGTAAGTTCTGCCTGCTTCTCCTCCTTCTCCTCCCTATCTGCTACTCTGTCTCTTCCTCTGAACTCCCCTCCTCTTCCTCTCTTGTGTGCACCCACATGACGTCAATAGACACATCATCATCGTCCCCTTCACCACCACTGAAATTAGAGATCTCGGAATAGGCAGCAACAGTGGGCACCACCCTCCTTGGGCTGATCTGGGTACTGTCATCAGACTGATTGGTGGCAACCGTTGCTACCTCCTCTTCCTGATCTGATGTCAAGAATGGCTGCACATCAGTAAGGTCTTGTAATGGATGTGAAAATAATTCCTCTGACTCGAGCGGAGGGGATATGGTGGTGGTGGTGTCTTTAGGGGTGCACACAGCAGAGAGTGAAGAGGGTGCAGATAGAGAGGATGAGGAGGGTGCAGAAGCAGAAGGCTGAGTGAGCCACTCAACCAAGTCTGGTGTGTCCTTTGACGTAATTGCAAGCACCATCTGCAACTTTCCACTTAGGCTCTGAGCGCTCTAGCACCCCTGTGAAATGGCCTGCCTCTTCCTCTGCCTGTCATTTTCAAAATAACCCTGTGACAAAAGTCCCTATAGAAGAGCAGTATTTGTGGAAGAAGGTATATCACAGCCCTGCTTCTATCACTTTTTTTTTGGGGGGGGGGGGGGGCAACTGGTATATTACACCAGTAGAAATTATTTGTTCCAATGGCGTTTGTCACTCTGTGTAGCTGAGGTAATGCAGCTAACCCACAAACAAATGCTGCATTACCTAAATGCACTATATAGAAAGTATATAATTGGTATATAACACCCCTGCTTCAATCAGTTTTTTTGGGGGGCAACTGGTATATCACACCAGTAGAAATTATTTGTTCCAATAGCGTTTGGCATTCTGTGTAGCTGAGGTAACGCAGCTAAACTACAAACAAATGCTGCACTACCCAAATGCACTATATAAAAAGTATATAATTGGTATATAACTCCCCTGCCTCAATGAGTTTTTTTTGGGGGGCAGCTGGTATATCACATCAGTAGAAATTATTTTTTTCAATGTCGTTTGTCACTATCTGTAGCTGACGTAACGCCGCAAAACTGCAAACAAATGCTGCACTACCCAAATGCACTATATAGAAAGTATATAATTGGTATATAACACCCCTGCCGTAATCAGTTTTTTTGGGGGGCAGCTGGTATATCAGTAGAAACTATTTGTTCCAATAGCGTTTGGCACTCTTTGTAACTGCACTATCGCAGCAGAACCGCAAACAACTGCTGCACAATACAAATGCACTATAATATACTTTGTATATACTATGTTAGAAAATATATTATAAGTATATTACAACCCTCAGTAAGTCTCACGTATCAATAGCACACCTATACCAGTCTTTAAAAGGACTTTTGTGGCCCTATTAGCTAGCGTTTGGTGTCCCTAACAGTCTGCTCAACACACCAACCTCTCCCTACACTGGCAAAAGACTGAATGTAAAATGGCGCCCAGATCAGGTTTATTTATAAGGTATGGGGTATGTCCATGTGCTTAAACGTCTCAATTGGCTGTCCTTTACCACCTGATAGATGTGTCATGGGTCAAAGTTCTTCACAATGTAAAAGAATATGGCGCCGGTGGACATCGCCATATGTTTGCCCGTTTGGAAAATCGTGAACGAGCAAAGTTTGCCTCAAAACAACCGCCGGGCGAACCACAAGGCCATCTCTATCGCTCCTTAGATTTCATTGCAAGGTGTTGTGTGCCTAGTTAAGGGGGTTACCCAAGCTAAGACAGACCTCCCAGAGAAGCTGACCCATGTTTCAGTGTCTGGCACTCCCAGGACAGCTCTTCCTCTACCTGCCATACTGAAATAAACATCCGTTGATAGGGGGACACGTGACCACTGCAGCCAATCACATGCCTTAGTGCTGACCTGCTTCTCTTGCATCATGTAACAAGTATGCAAGGGGAGCAGGTCACCACAGTGGTCACATGTTCATCCCTTTCTCTGTTGACAGATGTTGATTTCAGAGTGGCAGGGAAAGGACGAGTCGGCCCAAGAGCATTAGACACTGGACCCAGTGGTGAGGACTAGATAAGTATGATCTTCACCACAGGTTGGCCAATCTGGAAGGTCTTGGCTTACTCTTGGACAACCCCTTTAAAGATAAAAAAAACAAAAATAAAACAGAAGGATGTAGAGCAATAAAAAAGTCAATACTTACCAATGAGTGACTGCAGCATGTCCATGTGGAGAGGGACCAGGAAATACAGAGACCGGCAGTGAACCTAAAAAGTGTTGAACCGAGAAGAACAGGGGCTTAGTAATATAAGTCATTTCATTATTTTACATAATTCTCATAACTGGGGATGACCCCTGTAATTTATACTACATTCTATATTGAAAATACATGCCCGGTTCAGAAAACTGTCTAGACTTGAGGAAAATAAGTGCACACAAAAGCAAATGATTCCCTTTGTGACACAGATGGGGGCATCTAAGTAGAAAAGTAAACGGAGGAAGGTAAAACTTCAGAGTAAATTAACCCCGGGATGCTTTGGAACATTGTACAGATTCCAGGGCCCTCTGTGTGCCCGCATTGGTCTCTCATTTTACTTTGTGTTATGTTGCAGTCAACAGATTTGAAAAGCCAAAAACATTTCTGAGCAGTATCAGAGTGCCCTTTCCAATCTAGAGAGTCATTTGGCAAGTGCTTTTCCACCTTTGAGCAGTATAATTTCCCTTTGCATTAAGCGTCCCCAAAGATTGCCCATGGAGTGCTAACTTTCTCCTTATCACCCTTGGCAGTTGGCAAATTGAAAGAATGGCTGGAACACAGTACCACAAATGAAAAGTAAATTGCTACCTGCGAACATTTGTCAGCTTTTAACAAGGACTTCAAATTCTCTGCAGTCTGAAATAACACCTTCCAGTTTGTTGTTGAGCAGGTTTGCAGAGCTGGCTGGCATTGCTGTAAAGCCACTAATACGTACTGAATGATAAAATACAGTATGTCTTCAGTTGTGCATTATCATCTTATTTTCTGGACCTCATAGAACATTTTAATTGCACAGCTGTTCTCTTACATGCTTAGATTTTGCATATTGACCTGGGACGTGGAAACTGTCCGTGGTGCTGAAGTTATTTTTAATCATTTGCTCTGTTTCTATACACATCACCGCTTTTCTCTGTAGGCCGTGTCTGGTTCTGCTACACAGAACATACCCATGGACAAAAGAAGCACTGATTCTGAAACACAAGCAGAAGTATTTTTCTTAGCTCCTTTAAGATGAACATACTCTTGTCTGCTAAAATAGATATCAACATAGTAGCAATAGATAATCCTTACTTGCTATTTACTGGCTCCTTAGACAGTGACAGCAAATAAGCTGTGGAATGTAGTCTGAGTCTACTCTGTCTTATCAGACCAATGCTTTGTCACTCCGTATTGCTTTACATTGGACAATAAAAGCAAAAACTTCCAGGTTAAAAAAAAAATGCTTGGAGTGGAGAATATCCTAACCCTTTTTCATCAGTCACAGGACAGTGTGCTTGCTATCCAGTTTAACGTGTGTAAATTGTAGGTGGACTGCCAATGAGCAGAATTATAACTGCTCTGGAACCTCTCTGTACAGTTTGGGGAATTTGAACACTTGAACACTTGTGCTCAGCATCTCTGTACACCAGGTGCACTTTTCAGTCTAGGTGGCTTTACTAGGCTGCACAGCTGTGTGACTCCTGTGCTTTCTATGGACTGACTGGAAGAATAGCTTGGTTGTTCTTGACATGCTTCTTCAGGGGCTCTGTACTAGGACCACAAGGCCATCCAGTACTGCCCTCTTGCTGCTTTGGTGAGTAACCCATTTAGAGGCACTCCTCTCACATGTGCACTCTTACTCTATGCTAACAAAACTGCACTGAACTTCCAATATGGGTCAAATCTTCACTGGAAATCACCACTCTCCGGTCCTGGAGTTCCTATCTGTAGGTTACACATGCACCTTTGTATTAAGTGTCCAGCAGGGTTCAACCTTGCATATCATGTTGCATAAAACCAAAGGACAGTCTTTTTCATCCTGAAGACCTCCTTTTTCCACTATAGCAACCCATCCTTTTACAGGTGAAAAATATACTTAAGTGCTCTACAGAAAAATGTTAAGTAACAGACACCCAACATACAGTGAGATGTTCACAAACAAATAGCCTCCTAACAGCCTAGATGTACTAGCATAATGCAATTTGATAGTAATTTTTTCTTATGTCAGATTACTATGGAAAACCTGGTACAAATTTTTCAGAGAGCGAGAGATGAGCAAATTTCCTAAAATTTGTTTTGATCTGTCCAAATTCGACAAGAAATTTCAATTGGGTACAAATCATTTCTACCCAAGTGTTTTAAATGCCTGAAAAAAATAAAAAACCTCTTTCTCTCTCTTATCTCAAAAAATTCTACTTAAACGAATCTACAGAAACTCTGATTCTACTGAATCAGAATTTTTTGAAAAATTCATTTAGACTTTTGATTCTAATGAAATCATATCGCTCATGTCTAATCTGGAGTAAAGTCCACCATTATTTTAACTATATCAATGCAAGAAAACACTGCTCTTCATGGTAATTTTCACCCATAGTCACCTATTTTGCAGTTCTGGTGCCTTCTGTTTCCTCCCCTCCATAGTACATCATCCCTCATACACAGCCCCAGCAATTCAACTAATAATACATTTATAGCACTAAAGTATACAATATGCTGGGGGATCCTTTCTCCACTGTCTAGAGACAGATAGAGCTATATATTTCTATGTCTATGAAATGTATCTGGGCCATTTTACCTGCTTCTCTCGAGCGCTGCACCAGCACTGGGAGGAGTCAGGGAGCAGGGAAACTTTTGAGCATGTTCATACACCACTCAATGCTGGGGAAGGTGGACCAGAATATCGTACATGGGAGAAACAGCAGGGGAAAATGTAATGTACATAAAACAAAAACTTACAATAATTGTATTTCCTGTATTTTTCATTTATATTTCAATAATACTTAATTTGAAATGTCCATTGTAGTCAGTGGTTCTTCAGAACTCCTCGTGAAGACCTGTACATGTGAGGAGTAGTACTTTATCATATGAATCATGAAGTTTTAAAAATGTCAGTGATGTTATCAAAACTTAGCCTTAGAGTTGTTTTGAACGTCTGTCTTCCTGTGATAAAAGAGCCTGTGATTTGTAAAATACCTCTATTCCACCTCTGCTCGGATGATACATTATTTAAACTCCCACACATCCCCATAAACAGCCAAACCTTACATTCCTCCCAGACACAGCAATGATATAATTTACTGGACTCAAACATCCATAAATTTCAGCCTTGTTATTTGAAGGACAGATAAAGGCTTGACGGGTCATAAACCAGACTAATAAACAGCCACATCTACAGTACAGGTGTGACGGCGGGCTATCTGCCTGAAACCTGGCACACAAATGTATCAGTGACATACAAAATAATACATCATCAATGATACCCTTAGAACTGATAAACTCACAAAGCTGTCTGCAGGGAAAACAAGTCATTTATACCAAAAGAATGCACACAAATTTATTTAAAGATTTTATTTTTTAACTACATTATAAATCTTCCATAAAAATACATTTGCTAATAATTTACTTTACTAAACTAGCACTGTAAAGGTTCCAAACACATTATACTAAACTTGCTGATCACCTAATGTGTATGGGGGTGTCCTGACTCTCCCCGAGATAAAGGTGAAAAGAGAAAGAGAGGTTAGGCATTTTGGGTTACAACATGACTGATCTTTTTGTTCTTAGTGGAGATAAGCCACCATCCGAGGTGTCTGACAAAGACTTTTTCCTTGGGAGAACCCAGTGTGCGTGTGTGTATGAGGTTGAGAAGTAACACTTGTCATGGAACAAGGGAACAGAACAGATGTCTGAAATGTATGGGCAGCTTTTTTAGGCCTCATGCACACAACCATATGTGTTTTGCGGTTTGCAAACCATGGATTCACAAAATACGAATAAGCATGCATTCTGCAATTATCTTTCTCCCTTCTGTAGACATGTCCTATCCTTGCCGCAAAACGGACAAATATAGGACATGTTCTACTTTTTTGCTGCTCTGTGTCATGATCATACAGATTTTTTTTGCGGCCGCATTGAAATGAATGGATCCGCATCCGATCCACAAAAAATGCAGATTGAATTTGGAGCAAAAATACAGTTGCATGCATGCGGCTTTAATCTTGATTAACATGACATTAATTAGGCATTAGTGATGTCCCGAACTATTCGCCGGCGAACAGTTCCCGGCGAACATAGCTTGTTCGCCGCGGCGGGCGAACATATGCGATGTTCCGTCCGCCCCCTATACATCATCATTGAGTAAACTTTGACCCTGTACTGCACAGTCAGCAGACACATTCCAGCCAATCAGCAGCAGACCCTCCCTCCCAGACCCTCCCACCTCCTGGACAGCATCCATTTTAGATTCATTCGGAAGCTGCATTCACAGTGAGAGGAGGGACAGGGCTGCTGCTGCTGATTCAATAGGGAAAGCGTTAGCTAGGGCAGTGTTCTGTGTCCACAGACTCATCTGCTGTAAGGACAGCGTCCTGACAGCACCCTAAAAAGCCCCTTTCAGGGCTGGTATATCAGTGTGCTTTTTTTTAAAATATATATATTGCAGTTGCCTGGCTGCCCGTGTGTGAGAGGCTGCAGGCTCAGTCATAGACAGCACATGCACACAATTCATACAGGGTGTGACAGAAAATACCTCGCAGATAAAAAAAAAAATTCTGTGACATAATCACATTTGCAAGCCCGTGTGTGTCAGGCCCACACAGACTGTATTGTGGCCACTGGCTAGTTGCTAGGCCTGCACTCTTACCGTTACAGGGTGTCATTCACTCAAATACCTTGCAGATAAAAAAAATTATATTTAAAATTTTTCTGAGATATAATCACATTTGCAAGCCCGTGTGTGTCAGGCCCACACAGACTGTATTGTGGTCACTGGCTAGTGGCTAGGCCTCCACTCATACCGTTACAGGGTGTCATTCACTCAAATACCTTGCAGATAAAAAAATTATATTTAAAATTTTTCTGTGATATAATCACATTTGAAAGTCCGTGTGTGTCAGGCCCACACAGACTGTATTGTGGCCACTGGCTAGTGGCTAGGCCTCCACTCATACCGTTACAGAGTGTCATTCACTCAAATACCTTGCAGATAAAAAAATATTCTATTAAAGAAAATTTCTGTGATATAATCACATTTGCAAGCCTGTGTGTTTCAGGCCCACACAGACTGTATTGTGGCCACTGGCTAGTGGCTAGGCCTCCACTCATACCGTTACAGGGTGTCATTCACTCAAATACCTTGCAGATAAAAAAAATTCTATTAAATAATTTCCTGTGATATAATCACATTGCAAGCCCGTGTGTGTCAGGCCCACACAGACTGTATTGTGGCCACTGCCTAGGCCTCCACTCATACCGTTACTGGGTGTCTTTCACTCAAATACCGTGCAGATAAAAAAAATTATATTTAAATTTTTTCTGTGATATAATCACATTTGCAAATTGCAAGCCCGTGTGTGTCAGGCCCACACAGACTGTATTGTGGCCACTGGCTAGTGGCTAGGCCTCCACTCATACCGTTACAGGGTGTCATTCACCCAAATACCTTGCAGATAAAAAAAAATTATATTTAAGAATTTTCTGTGATATAATCACATTTGCAAGCCCGTGTGTGTGTCAGGCCCACACAGACTGTATTGTGGCCACTGGCTAGGCCTCCACTCATACCCTTACAGGGTGTCATTCACTCAAATACCTTGCAAATAAAGAAAATTTTATTTAAATTTTTTCTGTGATATAATCACATTTGCAAGCCCATGTGTGTCAGGCCCACACAGACTGTACTGTGCCCACTGCCCACCACTTATATAGGGTGGTACAGTACCTTGCACGCATAGTGCCACTTATCTAAAAAAATATGACAGGCAGAGGCAGGCCACCCCGCAGGGGCTGTCATGGTCGTGGTGCTGTGATTTCTACTGGCCCTGGAATAATGCCGTGTTCAGAGGCCACGTACCCTGAACCCAAAAAATTCTGAGAAAATAGTTGACTGGCTTACACAGGACACACAATCTTCAACAGCTTCTGCTAAGAACCTTGACGCACCATCCTCCTCCAGCTCAGCTTTGGTCACCTGCTCTCAAGTTACCACTCTCCCGCTGCCACCACCACCACTACCACCACAGCCACTTCACTTGATCCCTCAGATGAGTTATTTACACATCAGTTGGATGAAATTAGTGATGCGCAACCATTATTGCCAGGGGATGTAGATAACAGGGCAGCACTACACACATGGACGTACAGTGTGATGATGATGTTGTACCCGCTGCTGCTTCCTTTGCTGAGGTGTCAGATACAAGTGAAGTGGTTGATGACGACGATGTGTCCGTGAATGCCACATGGGTGCCTGCTCAAAGAGAAGAAGAAGAGGGGGAAAGTTCAGAAGGGGAGACAGAGAGAAGGAGGAGACGAGTTGGAAGAAGGGGGAGGTCATCGCAAGGAGCTAGTGGTACAGTCTGACAGCAGGTATCGGCACCTGGGGTCAGCCAGACAGCACGCCAATCAACGCATGCTGTTGCCACCACCAGAATGCCGTCATTGCAAAGCTCAGCAGTGTGGCATTTTTTGTGTGTGTCTGCCTCTGACAACAGCGATGCTATTTGCAACCTGTGCCAAAAGAAACTGAGTTGTGGGAAATCCAACACCCACCTAGGTACAACTGGTTTGCGAAGGCACATGATCGCACATCACAAACGCCTATGGGATCAACACATGATGACGAGTAGAAGCAGCACAGAAGCTCAAAGCCACCATCCTCCTCCTGGTCCAGCACTTCAGCCACGTCAACCACTGCTGTCCTCCCTGCCCCCTCTCAACCACCCGCCACTCCGACACTCCGCCTCTCACCTTCAGCAGTTCCATCTCATCTGCCCACAGTCAGGTGTCTATAAAGGAAATGTTTGAGCGTAAGAAGCCAATGTCACAGAGTCACCCCCTTGCCCGGCGTCTGACAGCTGGCTTGACGGAACTCTTAGCCCGCCAGCTTTTACCATACCAGCTGGTGGAGTCTGAGGCCTTCAAAAAATTTGTCGCTATTGTGACACCACAGTGGAAGGTACCCGGACGAAATTATTTTTTCAAATAAGGCAATCCCAAACCTCTACTCAGTGATTGAAAAGGAAGTCATGGCATTTCTGGCATAAAGTGTTGGGGAAAGGGTCCATCTGACTACTGATACCTGGTCTGCAAAGCATTGGGTCAACCTGCTGACGGTTGCCAAGCATGGAATGCGTGGCTCTGCAGCGGAGTTGGTGACATCGCCACGACTTGCAGGCAGGCCTACTGCCACCTCCTCTACTCCTCCTACTCCATCCTCTTCCATAACCTCCTCGGCTGAGTCCTCTTCTGCTGCGGCGTCTGGCTGCACATCAACTAAATCCCCCCAGCTCCCCAGGGGCTATTCCACATCCCGGATATGACAGTGTCACGCTGTCTTGGGGTTGACTTGCCTGAAAGCAGAGAGCCACACCGGACCAGCACTCCTGTCCGCCCTGAACGCACAGGTGGATCAGTGGCTGACCCCACACCAACTGGAGATCGGCAAAGAGATGTGTGACAATGAAAGCAATTTGTTGGTGGCATTGAATTTGGGCAAGTTGTCACATGTGCCGTGCATGGCACATGTGTTGAATCTCATCGTACAACGCTTGTTGTCTAAGTACCCAGGCTTACAGGACGTCCTCAAGCAGGCCAGGAAGGTGTGTGGCCATTTCAGGTGTTCCTATACGGCCATAGCGCACTTTTCAGACATTCAGTGCCGAAATAACATGCCAGTGAGGCGCTTGATTTGCGACAGCCCGAAACTTTGGAATTCAACACTCCTAATGTTTGACCGCCTGTTCCAACAAGAAAAAGCCGTCAACAAGTATTTTTATGACCGGGGTGCTAGGACAGCCTCTGCGGAGCTGGGAATGTTTTTGCCACGTTACTGGACGCTCATGCGCAATGCCTGTAGGCTCATGCGTCCTTTTGAGGAGGTGACAAACCTAGTCAGTCGCACCGAAGGCACCATCAGCGACCTCATCCTATTTGTTTTCTTCCTGGAGCGTGCCCTGCGAAGAGTGCTGGATCAGGCCGTAGATGAGCGTAAAGAAGAAGAGGAAGAGTTGTGGTCACCATCATCACCACCATAAACAGCCTTGTCATCATAGCTTGCCGGACCTGCGGCAACGCTGCAAGGGGAGTATGAGGAAGAGGAGTCAGAGGAGGAATGTGGCTTTGAGGAGGAGGAAGACCAACCACAGCAGGCATCCCAGGGTGCTTGTTGTTGACATCTATCTGGGACCCGTGGTGTTGTACGTGGCTGGGGGGAAGAACAGACCTTCAATGACATCAGTGAGGAGGAGGAATGGGAAATGAGTAGCTCGGCATCCAACCTTGTACAAATGTCTTTCATGCTGTCATGTCTGTTGAGGGACCCTCGTATAAAAAGGATGAAGAAGAACGGCCTGTACTGAGTGGCCATGCTACTAGACCCCCGGTATAAGCAGAAAGTGTCGGAAATGTTACCAAATTACCGGAAGTCAGAAAGGATGCAGCAGTTCAAAACCAAACTAAAAAATATGCTTTACACAGCTTATAAGAGAAATGTCACAGCACAACGGGAATCTAACAGGGGAAGAGGTGAAAGTAATCCTCCTCCTACCACAACCACGGTGGCAAGGACAGGACGCTTTACAGATGTGTTTTTGATGGAGGACATGCAGAGCTTTTTCTGTCCTACACATCGCCACAGCCCTTCGGGATCCAGCCTTAGAGAACGACTCGACCGACAGGTGGCAGACTACCTCGCCTTAACTGCAGATATCGACACTCTGAGGAGCGATGAACCCCTTGACTACTGGGTGTGCAGGCTTGACCTGTGGCCTGAACTATCCCAGTTTGCGATAGAACTTCTGGCCTGCCCCGCTTCAAGTGTCCTGTCAGAAAGGACCTTCAGTGCAGCAGGAGGCATTGTCACTGACAAAAGAAGTTGCCTCTGTCAAAAAAGTGTTGCTTACCTCACTTTCATTAAGATGAATGAGGCATGGATCCCGAAGGGACTGACAGTGCGGGATACGTTTGACTAACAAAAGGCCTGATGACATGCCTTGGCCTCAAAATGGTCCCCACGCTGCTGTATTTAATGTCTGCATACCGGATGACTTTCATGAATTGTCCGCCACCAACTAGGGTTCAAGCCGCAATGTTTTAGTCATCTTTCAGCTACAGCAGCGTACATGACAAATTTTTCTGGCCTCTAGTGCTGAACTGTGGCTGCAAAAACAAAACTAAAAAAGTCGCATACATGTGTCAATTCCCCTTCGTGTTCGGTACCTTTTTGTGGTGAAGGGGCTTGCGTATCACAATGAAGCGATCATCAGCTCTATGAGTGTGTTGGCAATGTTGCCACACCCCAGATAAGGCCGTTGCTTCATTATGATCAGACTAAAAGCGATCGGCTGGATAATTTTTCATAGAAAAAACATTATTTTAAAAAAAAATCTTTTAAGTTGTATGGGTTTTTAATACATAAAATAAACTAGCTAGGGGGAGCTATATGCTGAAATGATGACTTAATCACCAATATGTTTAGAAATTTGAGTAGATTGAGTAGTAATGGTGATTTTGGTTAAAACTTAACTTTTAATTCTTAAGGATAGAATATGTCCCTAGGTGTGATATTAGATACAAGGAATGTGTACAATAGCACAAGGGATGCAAAATATACTTGGTGCACGGCGGCACCTTTTAGATTCACAATAACTTGGTGCACGGCGGCACCTTAAATAACCGGTGGTCTTACCGTTACCGCCACGGTCTTCTGGTTTTTGGTGATGTCCAACGCTAGCAGGTGTGCTGTGGAAAAAAGTGCGATTGGGGCCCGGCAGGGGTGTTATATATTGGAGGGTTCCTAGACAGCCCTAACTCGTGGGTGCTATCTCGGCCCTAGCGTCCTATTACGGAGCACCCGTTCTAATAAGAACGACCCCGTCCGGAACCTAACCCTTTCGCTACTTGGCCCTGTTGTGCCCTAGTGCAGCTAGTCCCTACACGCATGTTTCGTTTTAAGAACTCTTCAGGGGAATTTAGGCACATAGAGGGGGGCAGTGTAATGTGGCGACATATAGCATTGGTATCCTTAATCGATTAACAACACATATGTAAATGCAGTTTAGATAATGCACAGAATGACACAGTTTGATACTTTAGAAATGGCAGCCTTTCAGTTCGGGCTCCATTCGTGTATCAGGGCTGAGTACTTGCCTTGGTGATGTGCAGGCAAAGTGGAGGGGGTTGCCTGATGGTGGCCCGTTCCCTCGTATGGAGCTCAGCGGCGTGTCCAGAGGCTGTGATGATGCCTACTGACAGAGGATCGCCCGCTCCTATTTGAACATCGTGCGGCCTCAAACCGAGGCTTGGAGTACAGCGCGATGACGTCAGCAAGGACGCCGACGCGCTCGCGCATGCGCTCTCAGTGCTTGTTGGAACGCACTATTTCGCCTCATAGAGAGGCTTGGAGCGAGGCGCGGTGACGTCAGCGGGACAGCCGACGCACCCGCGCCTGCGCTTTTACACACTGAAGGTAGCCAGCATGATATTGGATATAGTGACGTCGTCCTATAGGGAACCGTCACTTTCAAAGGGCTGAGGGTTATGTCATTAGCCTAAGATGCATATTAACCAACAGCCATTGGTTACAGCCTGTATTTGTGGGCGGGGCTGCTGACTATATATTTCTCACGCGTCCTCACCCTGAGGACGGTTGCTTCATGCTTGCTTCGGTCCGTCCCGTCACTTCCGGTTTGCGGCGCGTCACTTCCGGGTAAGTCTCGGCTCTGCAGGTTTCCTCAGCTGGGGCCAGCGCTCGTCCGGCACCCGTCCGTGCCCGGCCGGTCTTCCTCTGCCCTTCAGCTCCGGAGGGAGCCTCCTCACATCAGGTATGTTCTGATTGCCTGCGGCTAGGGTTCGGCGGGACCGGCTCCACGGCAATTCAGGGGGCGGTTCTTCCCTGCCGGGCTCAGCCTGCGCCGCAGTGTCTCGTTCACCTCGTTTGATCATGCTAGTACATGTGAAGTATTTGTGCATCCCCTTTTAGCGCAGCACATGCGCATACTTAATGTCCGAGTCTGATCTAGCCTTTGTGCATTTCGGCGAGTATATGCGCATCCTGTTATTAGCGCATGCGCACTGCGCCAATGCGAGTCCGATTAATCTAAGTACCGGCGCATCTTTCAAGCGCATGGCGCAGGCTGATGATGCAATCGGGAAGCGCCTGACATCGGCGCTTGCGCACTGTACTAATGCAAGTCCGATTTAATCCAAGTACCGGCGCAACTTTCAAGCGTTTGGCGCAGCCTGACGATGCAATCGGGAGGTGCCTGACATCGGCGGATGTTCTTGCTTTGACCCCAGCTCCTAGCATAAGGTGACAGGTCAGCATCTATGTCCATTATGACTATGATTGGACGAGTGTCCTGTCAATCAGTAACTCATTTTTTTGTTCTCAGCAAGATGGAAATGTTAAAAAAAAAAAAATGCCTCTGCATGATTTTTGTGCGACCAGCAGGCAGGTGCATTACACCACGTTTTATACGGCTCGGCCGTGTTCAGCCGCTCTCCTGTGCGCATGTCTGCGACACCCGCCATGCCGCCTCCTGCACCTGTGCATCCGCCGTATGTCCACCGCCCCCTGTGCATTTGTGTATGGCGCAGTGGCGTGGTGCCGCCCTCCTGTGCACACGTGTTGGCGGCTGTGTCTGCCGCCCTCCTGGGCGCTGCGTATGGCACCGCTGTAGTGCCGCCCTCTCATGCTCAGGGTTGGCACGAACTGTCCCGCGCCGCCCCTTCTGTGCACATGCGGGTGGCACCGCCGTGTTGCACCTGGGTGCTGATTATTGCTTATTGTCCATACTTGAGTGCTGATAAGTTTTTCCATCATGAACAGGCGGGGGGAGCCTCCTCTTTACAGGGCTGCAGTACCGTCTGATATCCGGTCTTCCCGTTCAGCCAAGTAGCGGCTCAGCTTCCCGAATTTCTTCAGGTATCACGCACACATGTTTTTGTCTGTTTTTCCATGCTTCTTATCTTGCTCTCCCACATCATCCGTAGTCTTCCTGGATCGTCCAGGCTCGTTCTGCCTCTGTCATCCTGGATCGCCCAGGCTCGTTCTGCCTCTGTCATCCCGGTTCGCCCAGGCCCATCCTGCCCCTGTCATCCTTCCTTACTCCCCGCCCGGTCCTCCGGTCCCGCATCTTCCTGCTCTTCCCTGCTCTCCTAAAGCGATGTTTAAGAATAATGACATATTAAATCTAAGTGGTACAAGTTCTTCTTTAGTACACCGGACCTGGGGGCATCCACAACTGTAATGAGGTATAATTGCATGTATTGTTTTCTATTTTTCATTTGTTTTGCAGGACATTCCAGCCGAGAAGCCTTGGTTGGCAGGCACGGGGCTGGCCGGCCTGTTTCTGGCCGGAAGAGAAAAGAAGCTTTAGGAACGCAGCGGACAGACCGGACACTGGTGTGATCATTAAGGTGCTGCCTCGCGGACGCTGCTGCGAGGTCTGGAACTGCGGTTCTGGTTCCAATCGTCTGTGCTACCGCTGGCCCAGGTTAAGTAGGTTCGAACCTACAGTGGACCCCTATTCCCACAAGTGACTTTCAATCGCTGCACAATCGCTCTATGCCTCCTCGACTGGAACCAGAAACTGCACCTCCCACTGCTGCTGCCAGATGTAATTTTGGGCAATCTTTTCTTATAACAAACAGGGCTGCGGTGCTGTCATTTATTCAGTCCTCCCGTTCAGAGGTAGCTGCTCATCAGCTTCCCGGATTCTTCAGGTATCATGCATACGCCTTTTGTCTGTCTTCCCTGTCGTCCTGGATCACCCAGGCTCGCTCTGCTCCTGTCTTCCTGGATCCCCCAGGCTCGCTCTGCTCCTGTCATCCTGGATCGCCCAGGCTCGCTCTGCTCCTGTCATCCTGGATCGCCCAGGCTCGCTCTGCTCCTGTCATCCTGGATCGCCCAGGCTCGCTCTGCTCCTATCATCCTGGATCGCCCGGGCTCGCTCTGCTCCTGTCATCCTGGATCGCCCGGGCTCGCTCTGCTCCTGTCATCCTGGATCGCCTGGGCTCGCTCTGCTCCTGTCATCCTGGATCGCTCGGGCTCGCTCTGCTCCTGTCATCCTGGATCGCCCAGGCTCGCTCTGCTCCTGTCATCCTGGATCGCCCAGGCTCGCTCTGCTCCTGTCATCCTGGATCGCCCAGGCTCGCTCTGTTCCTGTCATCCTGGATCGCCCAGGCTCGCTCTGCTCCTGTCATCTTGGATCGCCCAGGCTCGCTCTGCTCCTGTCATCCTGGATCGCCCAGGCTCGCCCTGCTCCTGTCATCCTGGATCGCCCAGGCTCGCCCTGCTCCTGTCATCCTGGATCGCCCAGGCTCGCCCTGCTCCTGTCATCCTGGATCACCCAGGCTCGCCCTGCTCCTATCATCCTGGATCGCCCAGGCTCGCCCTGCTCCTGTCATCCTGGATCGACAAGGCTCGCCCTGCTCCTGTCATCCTGGATCGCCCAGGCTCGCTCTGCTCCTGTCATCCTGGATCGCCCAGGCTCGCTCTGCTCCTGTCATCCTGGATCGCCCAGGCTCGCTCTGCTCCTGTCATCCTGGATCGACCAGGCTCGCTCTGCTCCTGTCATCCTGGATCGCCCAGGCTCGCTCTGCTCCTGTCATCCTGGATCGCCCAGGCTCGCTCTGCTCCTATCATCCTGGATCGCCCGGGCTCGCTCTGCTCCTGTCATCCTGGATCGCCCGGGCTCGCTCTGCTCCTGTCATCCTGGATCGCCTGGGCTCGCTCTGCTCCTGTCATCCTGGATCGCTCGGGCTCGCTCTGCTCCTGTCATCCTGGATCGCCCAGGCTCGCTCTGCTCCTGTCATCCTGGATCGCCCAGGCTCGCTCTGCTCCTGTCATCCTGGATCGCCCAGGCTCGCTCTGTTCCTGTCATCCTGGATCGCCCAGGCTCGCTCTGCTCCTGTCATCTTGGATCGCCCAGGCTCGCTCTGCTCCTGTCATCCTGGATCGCCCAGGCTCGCCCTGCTCCTGTCATCCTGGATCGCCCAGGCTCGCCCTGCTCCTGTCATCCTGGATCGCCCAGGCTCGCCCTGCTCCTGTCATCCTGGATCGCCCAGGCTCGCCCTGCTCCTATCATCCTGGATCGCCCAGGCTCGCCCTGCTCCTGTCATCCTGGATCGACAAGGCTCGCCCTGCTCCTGTCATCCTGGATCGCCCAGGCTCGCTCTGCTCCTGTCATCCTGGATCGCCCAGGCTCGCTCTGCTCCTGTCATCCTGGATCGCCCAGGCTCGCTCTGCTCCTGTCATCCTGGATCGCCCAGGCTCGCTCTGCTCCTGTCATCCTGGATCGCCCAGGCTCGCCCTGCTCCTGTCATCCTGGATCGCCCAGGCTCGCTCTGCCACCCAGGCTCACTCTGCCACTCTGTCACTCTGCAACTCTGTCATCCTGGTTCACCCAGGCTCGCTCTGCCTCCGTCATCTAGGATCCCCTAGTCTCGCCCTACCTCGGTCATGCTGGATCGCCCAGGCTCGCTCTCCCTCTATCTTCCTGGATCGCCCAGGCTCGCTCGGTCTCTGTCATCCTGGATCACCCAGGCCCGCTCTACTTCAGTCATCCTTGGTCGCCCAGGCCCACGTTGCCTCTCTCATCCTGGATCGCCCAGGCCCACGTTGCCTCTCTCATCCTGGATCACCCAAGCTTGCTCTTCCGCCGTCACCTGGCCCGGCACGGCTCTAACTACCCTGTGCCTTCCCGAATCGCTCAGGTCATTTATCAGCCCAGCTCCGGCCTGAATCACTCAGGCCCTTGTTACCTCCCATGTCGGTCGGTCCGATTAACTATTTCCCTCCTACAGCGTGGGTAGTCTTCTTGCCCACTTATTCAGGCCTACCCCGCACTGGCTCCAGGCACAGTTCAGCCAGATAGATCTCGGAGGGTGATAGGCATCCCTCTCGACTCCACGCCAATGTACACCTAAGCCCCTACCACAAGTATTAAGGCTGGTTACAGCCTGTATTTGTGGGCGGGGCTGCTGACTATATATTTCTCACGCGTCCTCACCCTGAGGACGGTTGCTTCATGCCCCACCCTCCCAACCCTTCTTCTTTCATTCCACTCTCTTGGGTGGCCCACTTATTCAGGCCTACCCCGCACTGGCTCCAGGCACAGTTCAGCCAGATAGATCTCGGAGGGTGATAGGCATCCCTCCCGACTCCACACTAATGTACACCTCAGCCCCTACCACAATTAAGAGACTTTATTATGATTTTGTTTTCAAAATAATGCAGACAATTAAAAAAATCCCCATCAATTCCAATACAAAGCAAGTACAGAGCTCAGAACAAAATTATTTCAGGATGTCGTTAATTTGACAATGATTAATCTATTCGACACACGTCCCCGGATAGGGGACATAACAGGGATTAAACTAATGAGAATAGTACTACAGAAAATACCACTCATATCGGGTGTGACAGTAAATTGCACGGCGCAGACGCAGTGACCGTGGCGTGGATTCAAACAAAGGGGAGCGAGCTAGTGTTTTTTTAACCATCTCCCCGTTCGAAAAATCTATTTAATAAATGGACCCCAGATTGGGGACGTCACATAACAGGGATTAAACTGATGAGAATAGTACTACAGAAAATACCACTCATATCGGGTGTGACAGTAAATTGCACGGCGCAGACGCAGCGACTGTGGCGTGGATTCAAACAAAGGGGAGGGAGCCAGCGTTTTTTTTAACCAGCTCCCCGTTCGAAAAATCAATTCAATTCACCTTTCGGGACCCTTGGTGTTGTACGTTGCTGGGTGGAGGAAGAAACCTTCAATGACATCAACGGGACATGGCTAGCTTGGTATCCAACCTTGTGCAAATGGGAAGTTTGCGGTTGAGCAAATGGACTGTGTGCGGTTGTTTGCGGTGCATTAAAAGGGGAGTTTGGTCTGTCAATGTCTGTGAAGCGGGCGTAACCCTTACACTACCTGATCAATACAACATCATACCTGATCGTATACACACACTGGATGTTTTAAACCACGTTGTTCAAAAAAAAATTGGATTGTTAGGTGATTTATGCCCTTTATGGATTAAAATCCAACTCTGTGTCAACTATGTAATTTTCCATGGGAGTTTTGCCATGGATCCCCCTCCGCCAGGCCACAGTCCAGGTGTTAGTCCCCTTGAAACAACTTTTCCATCACTACTGTGGCTAGAAAGAGTCCCTGTGGGTTTTAAAAATCGCCTGCCTATTGAAGTCAATGGCGGTTCGCCCGTTCGCGAACATTTGCAGAAATTCACGTTCGCTGTTCACGAACGTAAAATGTTATGTTCGCGACATCTCTATTAGGCATGTCCTGGTTTCCAATTTGGAGGGCAATGCATGTAAGGCAGCATCAGACTAAAGGTTCCTATTACCTATTTAAGGGATGATTTTGTAGGCTCAACCCCAACTATACAGAACTATTGTATGGCCACATAAAATTAAAGGCAAAACCACACCACTCTGTTCTACTAAAAGAAAAGGGTTTTATTCTCCAAACGTGCAAAGTTTCAGCCATATTTTAAGGTCAATATGAACTTCTCCTGCTCTGAAAGCGCCTCTTTGAACCAGAGCACTTGTTCTGTGTTACAAAGCCCATTCCCGTATAACCTGAAAGGATATTCACTTGAAAGGCTGGCATATACAGATTTTTCCTCTCATAATTTCCCTCTTGCCTCAATAAATCCATCTTAGTATGATAAGTTAAAAGGCTTTAAAAAAAAACATGATTTTGCAATACTCTGTTGGGAATTGTTACAAGTTACACGTGTGCACCCATTGGTTGTGTCTACTGCAGCCTGTCAAGGGTTTTGCAGGCATGTTCTAATAATATATTGAATTTGTATCCTGAGAGATTTGAGTCTAAATGTATGTAACTTATAGAGCTCATATATATCAGGGGTCAGTACAGAGATCTCTCCCATCATCTATTTATCCCCAGGACTGTGACTGTGAAGATGGGACATCCTCTGTATCTGGAGGAAAGAATGTTTGTACAAGAGGATTCTTTATGGCAAAAGCAGTGAGACTATGGAACTCTCTGCCTGAGGAGGTGGTGATGGTGAATTTAATAAAAAGAGTTCAAGAGGGCCTGGATGTTCAGTCCTGATCAAAAGTTTAAGACCACTTGAAAAATGGCAAAAAATCATATTTAGCATGGCTGGATCTTAACAAGGTTCCAAGTAGAGCTTCAACATGCAACAAGAAGAAATGGGAGTGAGACACAACAATTTTTGAGCATTGAATAAACTGTAACAGGCTGTTTTTCAGCTGATCAAAAGTTTAGGACCGCACCTCCCAAAAAAAAATAAACCCCCAAAAATAGAAATCCAACTTCCAAACATGAACTCAGTAATGAGTAGCTCCGCCTTTATTGTTGATTACTTCTAAAATTGGTTTTGGCATGCTTGATGCAAGCGTTTCCATGAGGTGAGTGGGAACATTTCTCCAAGTGGTGGAGATGGAAAAAGCACCCCAGACCATTATGGCGCCACTGTGGCGCGTAGAAAACATCTCTGGTGGGATCTGCTTGTCATGCCAGTAACGTTGGAAACCATCAGGACCATCAAGGTTACATTTTTTCTCATCAGAGAATAAAACTTTCTTGCACCTTTGAATGTCCCATGTTTGGTGCTCTCTTGCAAAGTCCAAACGAGCAGTTCTGTGGCGTTCAAGGAGACGAGGTCTTTGAAGACGTTTTTTTGTTTTTGAAGCTCTTCAGTGTCAGATGCCGTCTGATAGTTATGGGGCTGCAGTCAGCACCAGTAAGAGACTTAATTTTGGTCGAGGATCGTCCAGTGTCTTGACGGACAGCCAATTGGATCCTCCGGCTCAGTGCTGGTGAAATTTTTTGGGGTCTTCCACTTTACTTTTTTGTTCCATAACCCTCAGGATCATTTAAGAAATTCCAAATAACTGTCTTACTGCGTCCCACCTCAGCAGCGATGGCGCGCTGTGAGAGACCCTGCTTATGCAGTTTAACAACCTGACCACGTTCAAAAAGGGAGTTTTTTTTGCCTTTGCCATCACAACGTGTGACTACCTGACAGAAAATAACAATGAATCCACATCTTTGCACAGAGTTGGCCTTTTAAAGGCATGTGGTCCTGAAATTTGGATCAGCTGAAAAACAGCCTGTTTAATCGTTATTTTCAATTAATTGAATGCTCAAAAAATGTTTTGTCTCACTCTCGTTTCTTCTTGTTGCATGTTGAAGCTCTACTTGGAACCTTGCTAAGATCCAACAATGTAAAATATGATTTTCAGCCATTTTTCAAGTGGTCTTAAACTTTTGACTAGGACTGTATTTCTGGACTGTAATAATATTACAGGCTATAGTTACTAGAGATGGGTTGTTGATCCAGGGAATTTTTTTCCCCTAAAGTGAAGAAAATTGGCTTCTACTTCACAGTTTGTTTGTTTTTTGCCTTCCTCTAGATCAACTTGCAGGATGACAGGCTGAATTGGATGGACAGATGTCTTTTTTCAGCCTTATAAACCATGTTAAACAATGTAAACTATGTTAAGCTTTTTTAGATGAGCGATATTCCCAAGTGTATAAAGGACATAATTGAAACTGAACTCTGACCCATGGTAGTCAATGGGCCAATGTGCGATTGTCTGAATGGACCATTAGAAAATAGCTGCATACACCATTTGTGTCCAAGTTTATTGCAAGACTTGCTCATTCAAGTGAAAGGGTGTATGATAAAAAGGAGAGCAGAATTAGTGATGAGTGAAGAATTGAGAAATTTGACTTGGCTGTTGCGGAAATTTTACAAACAAATTTGCTTTGTGACTTATTACTTTGTCATGAAGCACATTTATTTGTAAGTAGTGATTGCAATGACAGGGTGCAGTGATTGCACATCCTCCCAACATTGTATCCCTCAGATGCCACAGTCATAGCTGATCGCAGCATTTGACATTAACATTAAACTGTAAAAGTAAAAAAACTAATAAAATCATACTCACCTCATCCATTTGAGCTTGAAGAGCCAGCCACCACCATCTTGATTGAAGATCTAGCGCGAAATCTTGCACAGCCCATAATGAAGTCATCACGTCAGCGTGCACGGGATTTCATGCGAGATAGTTTTTTTCTAGTTATTTTTTACCGCCATTCAGGGAAAACCGATTCATTACCATGAAGCACAAAGAAATTCGGCTTTGCAGCAAATCAAATTTTCTTTGAAATTTGGATCACAATCCACTTCGTGGACTTCGCTCAAAACTAAGCACAACCATGTTCAGTCAATCAAAAAAAATTGTTCATTTTTTGTGGCCAGTTTATGGACATCTGAAATACTGCATGTATGGTTGGCTGTAGCTTCCCTGAAGTTGGACTAATGCTTACCAGCTGGACCGGATAAAATGCAATAAAATTATATTTGAAGGGCAACAACTTTATGTCCACTAGTGAATTCTTGGTTATGGGTATTTTGAAATGTCTGCTTGCTAATGTGTCTTGTCTGGTTCTCGAATAGAAAACCTAGACATACTAGGCATTAAAAGAGCTTTATCTTTCCAATTAACATTTTCCAACTTTATTCATTGTGCCAACAAGAATGCTTTTCTAAACCTTGACATTATGCTGGCTCTTTCAACTCTTGAAATATTTAAATAACTCAGCATTCCAATATTGACCTTGCTTGTGAGGAGCTCTGATTAAAACCTATTGTGTTTGTAATGCCTTTTCATTTTAGGCAAAATGAAAATAAGCCACAGCACACAGAGCATTAACATTGAGGATTTAGGTACATCAAGACCTTCTTATAAAGAGCCTGCATTGATGTCAAATTTGTCAGTCAGGAATATTGAATACAAAAAATTTCAATGTCAAAGACATAGAAAACCATTTTCATTATCATAGTTACTGCTCAAATTAGAGGTTAAACTATAGTCAGTGTAGACATTGTAGTCCCGTCCAGGCCTTGGTGCATGAGGGATCCAATCACCACTTTCAACACAATTTAACATAGTCTTAACCCCTTCAAGACTGAGACAATTCTCAACTTATTGACTAGGCCTATTTTTGCAAATCTAACAGGTGTTACTTTATGTGCTTTATAAAGCTTTGAAATGTTTTTTTGTTTTTTTTTTTAAATCTAGCTAATTCTGAGATAGTTTTCTCATGACACATTGTTAGCAGAAATTTGGGTCAATATGTTTTGCCTTAAGTTGGGAAAAAAATTCTACATTTACAAACAATTTAAAAAAGGTTAAAAAAATATACCTGTAGCAATTTCCTAAATTTGAAAAATGTTTGTGCTTTTAAGACAAATAGTTATTCATCATAAATAGTTATTAACATGTCTACTTTAAGTTGGTACCATTTTGTAAAAGTTATCTTATTTTTCTTAGTATATTAGAAGGCTTAGACTTTTAGTAGAAAGTTTTCACATTTCCAAGAAAATTATCTTTTTCAAGGGCCAATTCAGTTATGAAGCAATTTTGAGGGAATTACATAATAGAAACCACCCATGAATGACCCTATTTTAGAAGTTACATCCCTCAAATTATTCAAACACCCTTTAGAACATGGATGTCAAACTCATGGCCCTCCAGATGTTGCAAAACTACAACTCCCATCATTCCCTGATAGCTGTAGTATGCCCAGGCATGATGGGAGTTGTAGTTTTGCAACAGCTGGAGGGCCACGAGTTTGACATCCCTGCTTTAGAAGAATGAAGACAAAATGGAGGTGAAACTTAAAAATTTTCTATTTTAATCCCTTTTTTCTGTAAACACTGCAAGGGTTAACATCAGAACAAACCTCAATATTCATTAGCCTGATTCTGCACTTTGAAGAAACATAGTATATGTGGTTATAAACTGTTGTGTGACAGATTTTCCTGGATTATTTTTCAGGTGCCATGTTGCATTTGATAAGATCCGGAGGTATCCCTACAGCGGAACTGAAAATTTACCCCATTTTCAAAACTACACCCCTCAAAGAATTTATTGAGGGATGTACTGAGCACTTTGACCCCACAGGCATTTAATAGAATCTATAACCAGTTGGTTATGACAATAAAACATTTTATTTCTTTCAATAAAATGTTGCTTTAGTCCCCAAATTTTCATGGGGGGTAACAGGAGAAAAAGCACCCCATAGTTTTTTGCCTGTTTTCTTCTGAACAAGAAAGCAACATATGTGTGGTCATAAACTGCTGTATGGGCATACCACAGTGCTCAGAAAGGAAGTTGGCACCATATGTCTATTGGAGGGCAAATTTTGCTGGTATAGTTTTTGGGCACTATGTCACATTGACAGAGACCCTGATGTGCCACTTATGTGTAAATCCCCAAAATAGTAACCCCATTTTGAAAACTACATCCCTCCTGGAATGTATCGAGGAGTATACTAAGTGCTTTGACCCAAAAGGCATTTCACTGAATTTAGAAACACTTGGCTGTGAAAATGAAAAAATAAAATAAAATTTCCATTAAAAAGTTGCATAAGTCCCAAATTTGTCATTTTTAAAAGGGTTAACAGGAGAAAGAGCAACCCACAATTTGTTACCCATTTATTCCCAAACATGGAAACATTCCATATTTGGTCATTAGAGATGAGTGGATTATTCAAAAATTCCATTCGGCTACTTCACCGAATTTTACCAAAAAATCATCTTCATGCTGAATTACTTTGTCACAAAGCACATTTCTTTGAAGTAGTGGGTGCAATGACAGGGGTCGGTGAATGCACTGCTCCCCATCATTGTACCCCTTAAATGCTGTGTTAATTGCTGATTGCGGTATCTGACAGTAATAACACAGTGTAAAGTAAAAAAAAAAATATAAAACCATACTTACCTCATCAATTTGCTCGCGCTAGAGGCAGCCAACTCCAGCTTAGAAGATTCGAAGATCTACAGAGAAATCTTATGCGGCCCGTGATTATGTCATTCGGCGTGGTGGCATCCTATGTAACTACGCATGGGATTTTGTGCGATACCTTTATTCAAGATGGCAGCAACCGGCCCATCATGGTCAAATGGATGAGGTAAATATGTTTTTTTCTTTTTACCTCCATTCTTGAAAAATGTATTCACTGCCACGAAGCATTAGTAAATTTGTCTATTCAGCTAATCAAATGTTTCCTGATATTCAAATCCAAGTCCACTTTGTGGACTTCAATTCACTCAACATTAGTGGTCATATACTTCTGTATGGGCACACCGCAGGGCTCAGAAGGATAGGAGTGCCATATGGCTCTTCGAAAGCAGATTTTGCAAGAGGGGTTTTCAGGCACCCTGTTGCATTTAACGAGACCACGAGGTACCCCTACAGTGGAAACCCCAAAAAATTACCCAATTTTTGAAACTACAACACTCAAGGGATATATTGAAGGGAGTAGAGAGGGCCACATGCGTTTCAAAGAATTGTGAAACATTTGGCTGTAAAAATGAAAAATATTTTTTTTTCCAATTAAATGTTGCTTTAGCCCCAGAATTTTAATTTTCACAAGGTAACAGGAGAAAAAGCACACCCAAATTTGTTATGTATTTTCTATTGAACACGACAAAACTTCATATGTAGTTGTAAACTGCTGTTTTGGTGCACTGAAGGGTTCAGAAGAGAAAGAGCACCATGTGCATTTGAAGCCTAGTTTGGTGATTTCTACAGCAATGGCCGACAAGTCCTGTGACTCTGAGGGTAAATAAAAAAAGAACCCCCCCAAGAAGAGACCCTGTTTTAAAAGCTACACCCCTCAACGAATTTAACAAGGGGTATAGTTAGCATTTTGACCTCACAGGTGTTTTGCAAAAGTAATTCTCAGCAAATGGTACAAAGTGAAATTGCAATTTTTACAGATAAATGCCATTTCAGTGCTTGATATGTTGAGCCCAGCGTGTGCCAGTGTGAAAAGTCAGTTGTCTTGTTATTATACTATGCTTCCTGGTCTTATGAACACCTTAAATTGGCCCTAATTTTTTGCCTGGAAATACAACAGTGCTCAGGAGTAAAAGATCACTGTGCTCATTTGAGACCCAATGTGGGGATTTACACATCTTGTTCTGACGTCTGTACAGACTCTGGGTGAAAAAATAAATGAAACCGCTGAAAAGTGACCACATTGTGGTCGAGTTAGCATTTTGATGAGACAAGTAATTTGCAGAAATGAATGTGCAGTGTACCATGGAAAGTGAAAATGGCAAATTTTCCACAGATATGGCATTTCAGTGCCCAATATGTTGTGCCCAGCATGTGCCATCTGAGACACATCATGCCCTTTAAATTGTTAGGCAGGTTATTTTTTTGGCAATGGCTTTGTATGAAGGCTAATTTTTTTTCAGAATGAGGTGGCGGTGTCATTGGTACTATTTTGGGGTACATTTTGATTGCTTGATATTACTCTTTTTGTGAGGTAAGATGACAAACAATGGCTGTTCTGGCATCATTTTTATGTATTTTGTACTGCATTCACTTTATGGGGTAGATCATGTGATATTTTTGAACAGTAGGTCGTTACGGACATGATGATACCAAATATGTCTACTTTTTTTATTTTGTTAGGGCCCTTTCACACCTGCGTTATAGTCTTCCGGCATAGAGTTCCGTCGTCGGGGCTCTATGCCGGAAGAATACTGATCAGGATTATCCTAATGCATTCTGAATGGACAGTCCGTCCTTCAGGATGCATCAGGATGTCTTCCATTCCGGAACGGAACGTTTTTTGGCCGCAGCAAATAGCGCAGCATGCTGCGCTTTTTGCTCCGGCCAAAAATCCGGAACACTTGCCGCAAGGCCGGATCCGGAATGAATGCCCATTGAAAGGCATTGATCCGGATCCGGCCTTAAGCTAAACGTCGTTTCGGCGCATTGCCGGATGCGACGTTTAGCTTTTTCTCAATGGTTACCATGGCTGCCGGGACGCTAAAGTCCTGGCAGCCATGGTAAACTGTAGTGGGGAGCGGGGAGCAGCATACTTACCATCCGTGCGGCTCCCGGGGCGCTCCAGAGTGACGTCAGGGCGCCCCAGGCGCATGGATGACGTGATCGCATGGATCACATGATCCATGCGCATGGGGCGCTCTGACGTCATTCTGGAGCGCCCCGGGAGCCGCACGGACTGTAAGTATGCCGCTCCCCCGCTCCCCACTACTACTATGGCAACCAGGACTTTAATAGCGTCCTGGGTGCCATAGTAACACTGAAAGCATTTTGAAGACGGATCCGTCTTCAAATGCTTTCAGTACACTTGCGTTTTTCCGGATCCGGCGTGTAATTCCGGCAAGTGGAGTACACGCCGGATCCGGACAACGCAAGTGTGAAAGAGGCCTTAAGCTTTACACAATAAAAGCATTTTTGAAAATAAAAAGTCTTGTCTCCTTTTTCTGAAAGCTATATATTTTTTCTGGTGATGGTCTTAAATGGGGGCTCATTTTTGCGAGATGAGTTGATGATTTCATTGGTACTATTTTGGGGTACAAAATACTTTGTTATTGCTTGATATTATGCTTGTGGCAAGTTGACCAAAAATGGCTGTTCTAGCACATTTTTTTTTATTTTTTTTACAGCATTCACCTGACAGGTCAGATCATGTTCAATTATTTAAAGAGCTGGTTATTCCGAATGTGGCCACACTTAATATGTCTATTTTTTCTTTTTCTTTTTAATTGTAAATGGTTTTAGAAGGGGAAAGAAGGACACTTTTTGTTTTTTTACTTAATACTTTATAGTTTTATAAAAACACTTTTTTTAAACAATTTTCTTACTTTTTATTTTTGTCCCAATAGTGAATTTTAATTAATCCGGGTCTGATTCCTTTTCCAATGCAGTACAATACATTCTGTATTGTACTGCATTGGAAATGTCAGTTTCACACTGTATAAGTTGAACAAGAACTTACACTACTTTCACATCTGTGCTTTCCTTTCCGGTATGGAGATCTGTCATAGAATTTCAAAACCAGAGGAAAACGCTTCAGTTTTGTCCCAATTTATTGTCAATAGGGACAAAACTGAACTGAATGGAATGAGGTGACCAGAATACATTCCGTTCTGTTTTGTTGCGTTCTCATGCAGCACTCAAAAACACTGCAACCAGCAATTTTTTGTGCGTAATGGGATACTGATCAAGACAGATCTGGCATGAAACACAATGCAAGCCAATAGTGCCGGATCCTTTTTCTTGGAAACAAAAGAAAATGTCTTGGTCATTTTAGAGATAATACAACCGGATCTATTCAGAATGGATGCAGCAGTTGTATTATCATAACGGAAGCAATTTTGCTGATCCATGATGGATTCAACAAAAATGCTGATGTGAACGTAGGCTTACACAGTTTGAAACTAGTATATTGTGGACTGTATTCACTATTTTCATGTACATTGAATAAAATATTCGCATTAAGTAGAGCTGGAATTATTTGCATTGTGGAAACTGTTCCCAAGGGCCGGTGGTTTTCCTCCACTCAATGCTGGATTTGGACTAATGTGAGTGGAGCCAAAGTTTTGGGTATTATTTTTCTTGTTAGGTACTTTAATTGAATTCTCATTGGCTTTCAGGCAGACCACCAACACAAGGCATTCAAAATGGTGGTCCTTTGTGAACTGACTGATTTCCTAGCAGCTAGCATGTCCTACCTACAAATGCATCCCGATGAATATTCCATATATATTACCTTGTATAGCTGTAAATAAATATGAGCGAATCGAAGCTGACAAAGTGGAATTTAATCCGAATTTCAGGAAAAATTAGATTTGCAACTAATGCAAATTTCATCGTGCTTCGTGGTAACGAATCACAATTTTTCCTAAAATGGCGGCTACACGTGTGAGGACATGGGGAAAGGAACTCTGGGAAGGCGGGCTGACCCATAATTCCATGCATTATGTCACAGCCCAATAAATACGGCGGCCATCTTAGAGTCAGACATTTTCAATCCTGATTGTGAAAAAGGGAGGAATTATTTCACAGCATCTTAGTGCAGGGAGAGACGTCAGAAGGCGCTAGGGACAGTGCTATAAAAGCTATTTACAAGTGCAGGGAAAGATTATTTGGGGATCCAAATAGCCATTATACAGCTCTGTCATTCCAGCAATTTGTTCTTGGGGTGCAAGTGCTATGTTGAAAAGCCTTTAGTGGCTTATATCTTTTCAAACAAGAAAAATATATATACGCAGTACAATTCTGCAGTTATATGTGTTGAAAGCGTACAGAAAGAAAATATGTGTGGCAAAAGCGTTCAGTGTCCTATTACATTATAGAAAGAAAAAATATACACACTTCACTGGTGCAGTTATTTGTGGCAAAAGGGTTTAGTGGCCTATTTCAGTACAGAAAGAAAAATATATACACACTTCACTGGTGCATTTATTTGTGGCAAAAGCGTTCAGCGGCCTATTTCATTACAGAAAGAAAAAATATATACACTTCACTGGTGCACTTATTTGTGGCAAAAGCGTTTATTGGCCTATTTCAGTACAGAAAGAAAATTATATACGCACTTTACTGGTGCACCTTATGAATGAAGCAGGTGGAGCAGGCACATTAACTCAGTGAATTACGGCTGTCTGCAGCCCGGTCTGCCTGCTAGCGCTTACTACAGGAGACGGAGTGTGACATGTACCGGTAAGTACAGTACAGATGGGGAGCAGGGGGAGCGCAGTTTAGATATTATGATTAACACTAGGTATAATACAGTACATACTGAGCGGTGGGGCCAGAGTACAGTGCCTGCACTGCCCTGCCACTCCTTAGGGATCTATGGATGGGATAATGATGGGGGGGTCTGTGGATGGCATTATGATGGGGGGATCTGTGGATGCCATTATGATGGGGGGATCTGTGGATGGCATCATTATGGTGGGAGGTATCTGTGGATGGCATTATGGTGGTGGGGGGATCTGTGGAAGGCATTATGATGGGGGAGTCTGTGGATGGCATTATGATGGAGGGGTCTGTGGATGGCATTATGATGGTGGGGGGGGGATCTGTGGATGGCCTTTTGATGGTGGGGGGATCTGTGAATGGCACTGTTATGGGGAAGTGGCTCTGTGGATGACACTGCTATATGTGTCATCCACATATCCCCCATAACAGTCCCATCCACAGATCCCCCCCACCATCAAAAGGCCATCCACAGATCCCCCCCACCATCATAATGCCATCCACAGATCCCCCCCACCATCATAATGCCATCCACAGACCCCCCCATCATAATGCCATCCACAGCTCCCCCCATAACAGTGCCATCCACAGATCCCCCACATAACAGTGCCATCCACAAATCCCCCACCCCATAACAGTGCATCATCCACAGATCCCTCATAATAGTGTCATGCACAGACTGCCATTAGTTCAAACCCACCAAAAGCACACCTTTTGGTTAAAAATATATTTTTTCTTATTTTCCTCCTCAAAAACCTAGGTGCGTCTTATGGGCCGGTGCGTCTTATAGGGCAAAAAATATGGTATGTGCCTCACTGGTGCACTTATTTGTGGCAAAAGCGTTCAGTGGCCTATTTCATTATAGCAAGAAAAAAATATACACACTTCACTGGTGCAGTTATTTGTGGCAAAAGGGTTTAGTGGCTTATTTCAGTACAGAAAGAAGCCCACCGCTCTGGTTCTTTAATCCTGGTTCATGTTCACTCAGACTGGTCTCCTGTTACTTCTGGTTTGTATTCACTCAGATTGGTCTCCTGCCCCAGTTCTCCAAACAGCTCCTCAGCGGAGGTCAGTCGGCCAATAGGAGTAATTTTCCTGCTATGTTTTCACAAGCTGTTCATTTGTTTGTCACGATAAGAGACTTCTCTTAGCGAACTTTCAATGTCTCAGGCTCTTGTTTTTCTCCCATCTCTGTTTCAATTTCATGTTTGCGTTTTATGGTCCACGGTGGTTAGTGTTTTATGTATGCACGTGCTTCGGATTTCTAATGTCTATATTTTCAACGCTGTTGTCTGGGGAACTATTCAAGGATTCTCTTCCTAGCTACATAGTTCTTTTGGCCCTCATTCCTGCATAGTCTAGGCAATTAGGTTTCGGTCCCACGATCTCCTGAGGCTGGGGCATTGCCAGTACTTGCACTAGAACCAAAGCTTTACAAGGTTCAGTTAGTTTTCATGATCCATTTCACAATGTATTCCCGGTCCTCCATTCCGCTTTGGGGCAGTATCCGCAATATTGAGCATCATGTCTCTGGCCTTGTCATCCACAAGATGGGTTGTAGGTCTCCTTCTGGCCTTGCCTCATACACCCCAAATTTTTCGCTCTAGATCCCTGACACCTTGCAGTTGGCTTGGGGATTAGTTTGCACATGCCATTAGAGTTCCTTTTCTACCCTACTTGGCTTGGTTTTTGCCCTTTTACAGGTCTACCCACGATCATGGCTTAGGGCACACAACAAGCCATTTAGTCAGGTCAGTTAAGACACGCCCACCTGGGTTAGGTTGTTCCCGTTGTTTTTCTCCTTAGGGTTCTTCGGATATCTCTTGGCCGTAGCCATGACCACAAGTGGAATTATATACATAACAAAAAAGTGTGAAACAAGTGAAAATATGTCATATTCTAGGTTCTTCAAAGTAGCCACCTTTTGCTTTGATTACTGCTTTGCACACTCTTGGCATTCTCTTGATGAGCTTCAAGGGGTAGTCACCTAAAATGGTGTTCCAACAGTCTTGAAGGAGTTCCCAGAGATGCTTAGCACTTGTTGGCCCTTTTGCCTTTACTCTGCGGTCCAGCTCACCCAAAACCATCTCGATTGGGTTCAGGTCTGGTGACTGTGGAGGCCAGGTCATCTGGCACAGCACCCCATCACTCTCCTTCATGGTCAAATAGCCCTTACACAGCCTGGAGGTGTGTTTGGGGTCATTGTCCTGTTGAAAAATAAATGATGGTCCAACTAAACGCAAACCGGATGGAATAGCATGCCGCTGCAAGATGCTGTGGTAGCCATGCTGGTTCAGTATGCCTTCAATTTTGACTAAATCCCCAA
Organism: Bufo gargarizans; assembly: GCF_014858855.1. Taxonomy (NCBI): domain Eukaryota; kingdom Metazoa; phylum Chordata; class Amphibia; order Anura; family Bufonidae; genus Bufo; species Bufo gargarizans. The sequence goes on from NC_058081.1 coordinate 98,419,227, forward strand.
CAGTGTCACCAGCAAAGCACCCCCACACCATCACACCTCCTCCTCCATGCTTCACGGTGGGAACCAGGCATGTAGAGTCCATTCGTTCACCTTTTCTGTGTCGCACAAAGACACGGTGGTTGGAACCAAAGATCTCACATTTGGACTCATCAGACCAAAGCACAGATTTCCACTGGTCTAATGTCCATTCCTTGTGTTCTTTATCCCAAACAAGTCTCTTCTGCTTGTTGCCTGTCCTTAGCAGTGGTTTCCTAGCAGATATTCTACCATGAAGGCCTGATTCACACAGTCTCCTCTTAACAGTTTTTCTAGGGATGTGTCTGCTACTAAAACTCTGTGTGGCATTGACCTGGTCTCTAATCTGAGCTGCTGTTAACCTGCGATTTCTGAGGCTGGTGACTCGGATGAACTTATCCTCCGCAGCAGAGGTCACTCTTGGTCTTCCTTTCCTGGGGCAGTCCACATGTGATCCAGTTTCTTTGTAGCGCTTAATGGTTTTTGTGACTGCACTTGGGGCCATTTTCAAAGTTTTCCCAATTTTTCGGACTGACTGACCTTCATTTCTTAAAGTAATGATGGCCACTCGTTTTTCTTTACTTAGCTGCTTTTTTCTTGCTATAATTCAAATTCTAACAGTCTATTCATTAGGAGTATCAGCTGTGTATCCACCTGACTTCTCCACAACGCAACTGATGGTCCCAACCCCATTTATAAGGCAAGAAATCCCACTTATTAAACCTGACAGGGCACACCTGTGAAGTGAAAACCATTTCAGGTGACTACTAGAGTTGAGCGAACACCTGGATGTTCGGGTTCGAGAAGTTCGGCCGAACATCCCGGAAATGTTCGGGTTCGGGATCCGAACCCGATCCGAACTTCGTCCCGAACCCGAACCCCATTGAAGTCAATGGGGACCCGAACTTTTCGGCACTAAAAAGGCTGTAAAACAGCCCAGGAAAGAGCTAGAGGGCTGCAAAAGGCAGCAACATGTAGGTAAATCCCCTGCAAACAAATGTGGATAGGGAAATGAATTAAATTAAAAATTAAATAAATAAAAATTAACCAAAATCAATTGGAGAGAGGTTCCATAGCAGAGAATCTGGCTTCCCGTCACCCACCACTGGAACAGTCCATTCTCAGATATTTAGGCCCCGGCACCCAGGCAGAGGAGAGAGGTCCCGTAACAGAGAATCTGTCTTCATGTCAGCAGAGAATTAGTCTGCATGTCATAGCAGAGAATGAGGCTTCACGTCAGCCACCACTGCAACAGTCCATTGGCATATATTTAGGCCCAGCACCCAGGCAGAGGAGGGAGGTCCCGTAACAGAGAATCTGTCTTCATGTCAGCAGAGAATTAGTCTGCATGTCATAGCAGAGAATGAGGCTTCACGTCAGCCACCACTGCAACAGTCCATTGGCATATATTTAGGCCCAGCACACACACAGGCAGAGGAGAGAGGTCCCGTAACAGAGAATCTGGCTTCATGTCAGCAGAGAATCAGTCTGCATGTCATAGCAGAGAATGAGGCTTCACGTCAGCCACCACTGCAACAGTCCATTGGCATATATTTAGGCCCAGCACACACACAGGCAGAGGAGAGAGGTCCCGTAACAGAGGATCTGGCTTCATGTCAGCAGAGAATCAGTCTGCATGTCATAGCAGAGAATCAGGCTTCACGTCAGCCACCACTGCAACAGTCCATTGTCATAAATTTAGGCCCAGCACCCAGGCAGAGGAGAGAGGTCCCGTAACAGACAATCTGGCTTCATGTCAGCAGAGAATTAGTCTGCATGTCATAGCAGAGAATGAGGCTTCACGTCAGCCACCACTGCAACAGTCCATTGGCATATATTTTGGCCTAGCACACAGGCAGAGGAGAGAGGTCCCGTAACAGACGATCTGGCTTCATGTCAGCAGAGAATTAGTCTGCATGTCATAGCAGAGAATGAGGCTTCACGTCACCCACCACTGCAACAGTCCATTGGCATATATTTAGGCCTAGCACACAGGCAGAGCAGAGAGGTCCCGTAACAGACAATCTGGCTTCATGACAGCAGAGAATCAGTCTGCATGTCATAGCAGAGAATGAGGCTTCACGTCACCCACCACTGCAACAGTCCATTGGCATATATTTAGGCCTAGCACACAGGCAGAGCAGAGAGGTCCCGTAACAGACAATCTGGCTTCATGACAGCAGAGAATCAGTCTGCATGTCATAGCAGAGAATGAGGCTTCACGTCACCCACCACTGCAACAGTCCATTGGCATATATTTAGGCCTAGCACACAGGCAGAGCAGAGAGGTCCCGTAACAGACGATCTGGCTTCATGTCAGCAGAGAATCAGTCTGCATGTCATAGCAGAGAATGAGGCTTCACGTCAGCCACCACTGCAACAGTCCATTGGCATATATTTAGGCCCAGCACCCAGGCAGAGGAGGGAGGTCCCGTAACAGAGAATCTGTCTTCATGTCAGCAGAGAATTAGTCTGCATGTCATAGCAGAGAATGAGGCTTCACGTCAGCCACCACTGCAACAGTCCATTGGCATATATTTAGGCCCAGCACACACACAGGCAGAGGAGAGAGGTCCCGTAACAGAGAATCTGTCTTCATGTCAGCAGAGAATTAGTCTGCATGTCATAGCAGAGAATCAGGCTTCACGTCACCCACCACTGCAACAGTCCATTGGCATATATTTAGGCCCAGCACCCAGGCAGAGGAGGGAGGTCCCGTAACAGAGAATCTGTCTTCATGTCAGCAGAGAATTAGTCTGCATGTCATAGCAGAGAATGAGGCTTCACGTCAGCCACCACTGCAACAGTCCATTGGCATATATTTAGGCCCAGCACACACACAGGCAGAGGAGAGAGGTCCCGTAACAGACAATCTGGCTTCATGTCAGCAGAGAATTAGTCTGCATGTCATAGCAGAGAATGAGGCTTCACGTCACCCACCACTGCAACAGTCCATTGGCATATATTTAGGCCCAGCACCCAGGCAGAGGAGGGAGGTCCCGTAACAGAGAATCTGTCTTCATGTCAGCAGAGAATTAGTCTGCATGTCATAGCAGAGAATGAGGCTTCACGTCACCCACCACTGCAACAGTCCATTGGCATATATTTAGGCCTAGCACACAGGCAGAGCAGAGAGGTCCCGTAACAGACAATCTGGCTTCATGACAGCAGAGAATCAGTCTGCATGTCATAGCAGAGAATGAGGCTTCACGTCACCCACCACTGCAACAGTCCATTGGCATATATTTAGGCCTAGCACACAGGCAGAGCAGAGAGGTCCCGTAACAGACGATCTGGCTTCATGTCAGCAGAGAATCAGTCTGCATGTCATAGCAGAGAATGAGGCTTCACGTCAGCCACCACTGCAACAGTCCATTGGCATATATTTAGGCCCAGCACCCAGGCAGAGGAGGGAGGTCCCGTAACAGAGAATCTGTCTTCATGTCAGCAGAGAATTAGTCTGCATGTCATAGCAGAGAATGAGGCTTCACGTCAGCCACCACTGCAACAGTCCATTGGCATATATTTAGGCCCAGCACACACACAGGCAGAGGAGAGAGGTCCCGTAACAGAGAATCTGTCTTCATGTCAGCAGAGAATTAGTCTGCATGTCATAGCAGAGAATGAGGCTTCACGTCAGCCACCACTGCAACAGTCCATTGGCATATATTTAGGCCCAGCACACACAGGCAGAGGAGAGAGGTCCCGTAACAGACAATCTGGCTTCATGTCAGCAGAGAATTAGTCTGCATGTCATAGCAGAGAATGAGGCTTCACGTCACCCACCACTGCAACAGTCCATTGGCATATATTTAGGCCCAGCACCCAGGCAGAGGAGGGAGGTCCCGTAACAGAGAATCTGTCTTCATGTCAGCAGAGAATTAGTCTGCATGTCATAGCAGAGAATGAGGCTTCACGTCAGCCACCACTGCAACAGTCCATTGGCATATATTTAGGCCCAGCACACACACAGGCAGAGGAGAGAGGTCCCGTAACAGAGGATCTGGCTTCATGTCAGCAGAGAATCAGTCTGCATGTCATAGCAGAGAATCAGGCTTCACGTCAGCCACCACTGCAACAGTCCATTGGCATATATTTAGGCCTAGCACACAGGCAGAGGAGAGAGGTCCCGTAACAGACAATCTGGCTTCATGTCAGCAGAGAATCAGTCTGCATGTCATAGCAGAGAATGAGGCTTCACGTCAGCCACCACTGCAACAGTCCATTGTCATAAATTTAGGCCCAGCACCCAGGCAGAGGAGGGAGGTCCCGTAACAGACAATCTGGCTTCATGTCAGCAGAGAATTAGTCTGCATGTCATAGCAGAGAATCAGGCTTCATGTCAGCCACCACTGCAACAGTCCATTGGCATATATTTAGGCCTAGCACACAGGCAGAGGAGAGGTTCATTCTACTTTGGGTAGCATCGCAATATAATGGTAAAATGAAAATAAAAATAGGATTGAATGAGGAAGTGCCCTGGAGTCCAATAATATATGGTTATGGGGAGGTAGTTAATGTCTAATCTGGACAAGGGACGGACAGGTCCTGTGGGATCCATGCCTGGTTCATTTTTATGAACGTCAGCTTGTCCACATTGGCTGTAGACAGGCGGCTGCGTTTGTCTGTAATGACGCCCCCTGCCGTGCTGAATACACGTTCAGACAAAACGCTGGCTGCCGGGCAGGCCAGCACCTCCAAGGCATAAAAGGCTAGCTCTGGCCACGTGGACAATTTAGAGACCCAGAAGTTGAATGGGGCCGAACCATCAGTCAGTACGTGGAGGGGTGTTCACACGTACTGTTCCACCATGTTAGTGAAATGTTGCCTCCTGCTAACACGTTGCGTATCAGGTGGTGGTGCAGTTAGCTGTGGCGTGTTGACAAAAGTTTTCCACATCTCTGCCATGCTAACCCTGCCCTCAGAGGAGCTGGCCGTGACACAGCTGCCTTGGCGACCTCTTGCTCCTCCTCTGCCTTGGCCTTGGGCTTCCACTTGTTCCCCTGTGACATTTGGGAATGCTCTCAGTAGCGCGTCTACCAACGTGCGCTTGTACTCGCGCATCTTCCTATCACGCTCCAGTGCAGGAAGTAAGGTGGGCACATTGTCTTTGTAGCGTGGATCCAGCAGGGTGGCAACCCAGTAGTCTGCACAGGTTAAAATGTGGGCAACTCTGCTGTCGTTGCGCAGGCACTGCAGCATGTAGTCGCTCATGTGTGCCAGGCTGCCCAGGGATAAGGACAAGCTGTCCTCTGTGGGAGGCGTATCGTCATCGTCCTGCCTTTCCCCCCAGCCACGCACCAGTGATGGACCCGAGCTGCGTTGGGTGCCACCCCGCTGTGACCATGCTTCATCCTCATCCTCCTCCACCTCCTCCTCATCCTCGTCCTCCTCGTCCTCCAGTAGTGGGCCCTGGCTGGCCACATTTGTACCTGGCCTCTGCTGTTGCCAAAAACCTCCCTCTGAGTCACTTCGAAGAGACTGGCCTGAAAGTGCTAAAAATGACCCCTCTTCCTCCTCCTCCTCCTCCTCCTCCTGGGCCACCTCCTCTTCCATCATCGCCCTAAGTGTTTTCTCAAGGAGACATAGAAGTGGTATTGTAACGCTGATAACGGTGTCATCGCCACTGGCCATGTTGGTGGAGTACTCGAAACAGCGCAACAGGGCACACAGGTCTCGCATGGAGGCCCAGTCATTGGTGGTGAAGTGGTGCTGTTCTGTAGTGCGACTGACCCGTGCGTGCTGCAGCTGAAACTCCACTATGGCCTGCTGCTGCTCGCACAGTCTGTCCAGCATGTGCAAGGTGGAGTTCCACCTGGTGGGCACGTCGCATATGAGGCGGTGAGCGGGAAGGCCGAAGTTACGCTGTAGCGCAGACAGGCGAGCAGCAGCAGGATGTGAACGCCGGAAGCGCGAACAGACGGCCCGCACTTTATGCAGCAGCTCTGACATGTCGGGGTAGTTGTGAATGAACTTCTGCACCACCAAATTCAGCACATGCGCCAAGCAAGGGATGTGCGTCAAATTGGCTAGTCCCAGAGCTGCAACGAGATTTCGCCCATTATCACACACCACCAGGCCGGGCTTGAGGCTCACCGGCAGCAACCACTCGTCGGTCTGTTGTTCTATACCCCGCCACAACTCCTGTGCGGTGTGGGGCCTGTCCCCCAAACATATGAGTTTCAGAATGGCCTGCTGACGTTTACCCCGGGCTGTGCTGAAGTTGGTGGTGAAGGTGTGTGGCTGACTGGATGAGCAGGTGGAAGAAGAGGAGGAGGAAGCCGAGAAGGAGGAGGTGGCAACAGGAGGCAAAGAATGTTGCCCTGCGATCCTTGGCGGCGGAAGGACGTGCGCCAAACAGCTCTCCGCCTGGGGCCCAGCTGCCACTACATTTACCCAGTGTGCAGTTAGGGAGATATAGCGTCCCTGGCCGTGCTTACTGGTCCACGTATCTGTGGTTAGGTGGACCTTGCCACAGATGGCGTTGCGCAGTGCACACTTGATTTTATCGGATACTTGGTTGTGCAGGGAAGGCACGGCTCTCTTGGAGAAGTAGTGCCGGCTGGGAACAACATACTGTGGGACAGCAAGCGACATGAGCTGTTTGAAGCTGTCTGTGTCCACCAGCCTAAATGACAGCATTTCATAGGCCAGTAGTTTAGAAATGCTGGCATTCAGGGCCAGGGATCGAGGGTGGCTAGGTGGGAATTTACGCTTTCTATCAAATGTTTGTGAGATGGAGAGCTGAACGCTGGCGTGTGACATGGTTGAGACGCTTGGTGACGGAGGTGGTGGTGGTGGTGTTGGTGGTACATCCCCTGTTTGCTGGGCGGCAGGTGCCAACGTTCCTCCAGAGGCGGAGGAAGAGGCCGAGGCGGCAGCAGCAGAATAGGCCGAGGCGGCAGCAGCAGAAGAGGTAGCAGGGGGAGCCTGAGTGACTTCCTTGGTTTTAAGGTGTTTACTCCACTGCAGTTCATGCTTTGCATGCAGGTGCCTGGTCATGCAGGTTGTGCTCAGGTTCAGAACGTTAATGCCTCGCTTCAGGCTCTGATGGCACAGCGTGCAAACCACTCGGGTCTTGTCGTCAGCACATTGTTTGAAGAAGTGCCATGCCAGGGAACTCCTTGAAGCTGCCTTTGGGGTGCTCGGTCCCAGATGGCGGCGGTCAGTAGCAGGCGGAGTCTCTTGGCGGCGGGTGTTCTGCTTTTGCCCACTGCTCCCTCTTTTGCTACGCTGTTGGCTCGGTCTCACCACTGCCTCTTCCTCCGAACTGTGAAAGTCAGTGGCACGACCTTCATTCCATGTGGGGTCTAGGACCTCATCGTCCCCTGCATCGTCTTCCACCCAGTCTTGATCCCTGACCTCCTGTTCAGTCTGCACACTGCAGAAAGACGCAGCAGTTGGCACCTGTGTTTCGTCATCATCAGAGACATGCTGAGGTGGTATTCCCATGTCCTCATCATCAGGAAACATAAGTGGTTGTGCGTCAGTGCATTCTATGTCTTTCACCGCTGGGGAAGGGCTAGGTGGATGCCCTTGGGAAACCCTGCCAGCGGAGTCTTCAAACAGCATAAGAGACTGCTGCATAACTTGAGGCTGAGACAGTTTCCCTGGTATGCATGGGGGTGATGTGACAGACTGATGGGGTTGCTTTTCAGGCGCCATCTGTGCGCTTTCTGCAGAAGACTGGGTGGGAGATAATGTGAACGTGCTGGATCCACTGTCGGCCACCCAATTGACTAATGCCTGTACCTGCTCAGGCCTTACCATCCTTAGAACGGCATTGGGCCCCACCATATATCGCTGTAAATTCTGGCGGCTACTGGGACCTGAGGTAGTTGGTACACTAGGACGTGTGGATGTGGCAGAACGGCCACGTCCTCTCCCAGCACCAGAGGGTCCACTAACACCACCACGACCATGTCCACGTCCGCGTCCCTTACTAGATGTTTTTCTCATTGTTATGGTTCACCACAACAACAAATATATTATTTGGCCCAATGTATTGTATTCAAATTCAGCGGGATATAAATTTGAGGCCTAGTATTTAGGCGCTGGGTGACCGGTATGGATTTAGTGACAGAATTAGACTTGGAAATGCACAGAAGCGTGTGTGTGAAGTTATTCTGAATGACCCTATGTGCACCTTCAATATGATCTACCCTTTTAGGGATAGATTTCAAATAGCTCTGATATAGCAGAAACGACTAAATTATGAAATTGCTAAATTGGGAATTGTATTTCAACCCAGAACAAGAAATGTGCTTGAACGGACACTAAATAACTCGCCCAGCTACAGCACTAAGGACAGATTTAGCGGGATATAAATTTGAGGCCTAGTATTTAGGCGCTGGGTGACAGGTATGGGTTTAGTGCCAGAATTAGACTTGGAAATACACAGTAGCGGGTGTGTGTGAAGTTATTCTGAATGACCCAATGTGCACCTTGAATATTATATACCCTTTTAGGGATAGATTTCAAATAGCTCTGATATAGCAGAAACCACTAAATTATGAAATTGCTAAATTGGGAATTGTATTTCAACCCAGAACAAAAAATGTGCTTTGACGGACACTAAATAACTTTCCCAGCCACAACAGGACAGCGGTAACGAGAGATTTAGCGGGATATAAATTTGAGGCCTAGTATTTAGGCGCTGGGTGACAGGTATGGGTTTAGTGACAGAATTAGATTTGGAAATGCACAGTAGCGGGTGTGTGAAGTTATTCTGAATGACCCTATGTGCACCTTGAATATTATATACCCTTTTAGGGATAGATTTCAAATAGCTCTGATATAGCAGAAACCACTAAATTATGAAATTGCTAAATTGGGAATTGTATTTCAACCCAGAACAAGAAATGTGCTTGAACGGACACTAAATAACTCGCCCAGCTACAGCACTAGGGACAGATTTAGCTGGATATAAATTTGAGGCCTAGTATTTAGGCGCTGGGTGACCGGTATGGATTTAGTGACAGAATTAGACTTGGAAATGCACAGAAGCGTGTGTGTGAAGTTATTCTGAATGACCCTATGTGCACCTTGAATATTATATACCCTTTTAGGGATAGATTTCAAATAGCTCTGATATAGCAGAAACCACTAAATTATGAAATTGCTAAATTGGGAATTGTATTTCAACCCAGAACAAGAAATGTGCTTGAACGGACACTAAATAACTCGCCCAGCTACAGCACTAGGGACAGATTTAGCTGGATATAAATTTGAGGCCTAGTATTTAGGCGCTGGGTGACCGGTATGGATTTAGTGACAGAATTAGACTTGGAAATGCACAGAAGCGTGTGTGTGAAGTTATTCTGAATGACCCTATGTGCACCTTGAATATTATATACCCTTTTAGGGATAGATTTCAAATAGCTCTGATATAGCAGAAACCACTAAATTATGAAATTGCTAAATTGGGAATTGTATTTCAACCCAGAACAAGAAATGTGCTTGAACGGACACTAAATAACTCGCCCAGCTACAGCACTAAGGACAGATTTAGCGGGATATAAATTTGAGGCCTAGTATTTAGGCGCTGGGTGACAGGTATGGGTTTAGTGCCAGAATTAGACTTGGAAATACACAGTAGCGGGTGTGTGTGAAGTTATTCTGAATGACCCAATGTGCACCTTGAATATTATATACCCTTTTAGGGATAGATTTCAAATAGCTCTGATATAGCAGAAACCACTAAATTATGAAATTGCTAAATTGGGAATTGTATTTCAACCCAGAACAAGAAATGTGCTTGAACGGACACTAAATAACTCGCCCAGCTACAGCACTAAGGACAGATTTAGCGGGATATAAATTTGAGACCTAGTATTTAGGCGCTGGGTGACAGGTATGGGTTTAGTGCCAGAATTAGACTTGGAAATACACAGTAGCGGGTGTGTGTGAAGTTATTCTGAATGACCCAATGTGCACCTTGAATATTATATACCCTTTTAGGGATAGATTTCAAATAGCTCTGATATAGCAGAAACCACTAAATTATGAAATTGCTAAATTGGGAATTGTATTTCAACCCAGAACAAGAAATGTGCTTGAACGGACACTAAATAACTCGCCCAGCTACAGCACTAAGGACAGATTTAGCGGGATATAAATTTGAGGCCTAGTATTTAGGCGCTGGGTGACAGGTATGGGTTTAGTGCCAGAATTAGACTTGGAAATACACAGTAGCGGGTGTGTGTGAAGTTATTCTGAATGACCCAATGTGCACCTTGAATATTATATACCCTTTTAGGGATAGATTTCAAATAGCTCTGATATAGCAGAAACCACTAAATTATGAAATTGCTAAATTGGGAATTGTATTTCAACCCAGAACAAGAAATGTGCTTGAACGGACACTAAATAACTCGCCCAGCTACAGCACTAAGGACAGATTTAGCGGGATATAAATTTGAGGCCTAGTATTTAGGCGCTGGGTGACAGGTATGGGTTTAGTGCCAGAATTAGACTTGGAAATACACAGTAGCGGGTGTGTGTGAAGTTATTCTGAATGACCCAATGTGCACCTTGAATATTATATACCCTTTTAGGGATAGATTTCAAATAGCTCTGATATAGCAGAAACCACTAAATTATGAAATTGCTAAATTGGGAATTGTATTTCAACCCAGAACAAGAAATGTGCTTGAACGGACACTAAATAACTCGCCCAGCTACAGCACTAGGGACAGATTTAGCTGGATATAAATTTGAGGCCTAGTATTTAGGCGCTGGGTGACCGGTATGGATTTAGTGACAGAATTAGACTGGGATATGGCCAAAAAATAAACAGACTATTGCTGGTTAAATGCACTTGGTGTGACAGCTTCACCCTGATGTAGGCTTTAGCCAAAAAACAACCACACCATTGAGGGTTAAATGCACTTGGTGACAGGCGCAGCTTGCCCCTGATTTAGTATATGGCCAAAAAATGAACAGACTATTGCTGGTTAAATGCACTTGGTGTGACAGCTTCACCCTGATGTAGGCTTTAGCCAAAAAACAACCACACCATTGAGGGTTAAATGCACTTGGTGACAGGCGCAGCTTGCCCCTGATTTTGTATATGGCCAAAAAATGAACAGACTATTGCTGGTTAAATGCACTTGGTGTGACAGCTTCACCCTGATGTAGGCTTTAGCCAAAAAACAACCACACCATTGAGGGTTAAATGCACTTGGTCGCAGCTTGTGCTGGCGCACCACAAGACACAAAATGGCCGCCGATCACCCCAGAAAAATGTGACTGACAAACGGTCTGTGCAGCCTAAAAACAGTGAGCAATTGAGGATCAGCAGCTCAATGATCCACAGCTGCAGATCGATCAGTTAATCAAGTCCTTTGGAGGAGTTAATCTGCCTAATCTCGCCCTACTGTCGCAGCCGCAACCTCTCCCTACGCTAATCAGAGCAGAGTGACGGGCGGCGCTATGTGACTCCAGCTTAAATAGAGGCTGGGTCACATGGTGCTCTGGCCAATCACAGCCATGCCAATAGTAGGCATGGCTGTGATGGCCTCTTGGGGCAAGTAGTATGACGCTTGTTGATTGGCTGCTTTGCAGCCTTTCAAAAAGCGCCAAGAAAGCGTCACAAAAGCGCGAAGAAAGCGACGAACACCGAACCCGAACCCGGACTTTTACGAAAATGTCCGGGTTCGGGTCCGTGTCACGGACACCCCAAAATTCGGTACGAACCCGAACTATACAGTTCGAGTTCGCTCATCCCTAGTGACTACCTCTTGAAGCTCATTAAGAAAATGCCAAGAGTGTGCAAAGCAGTAATCAAAGCAAAAGGTGGCTATTTTGAAGAACCTAGAACAGTAATGGTGAACCTTTTAGAGACCGAGTGCCCAAACTGCAACCAAATACCCAATTATTTATCGCAAAGTGCCAACAGGGCAATTTAACCTGAATACCAATATAGTATATCTTCCATGTACTTTATAATTTAGCTATAATAGCTTAATAGCCTACATTCAGTGAGCCGCCTGTGCTGTTCATTGTGCGTCCTGTGCTGATGAATGGCAGGAAAAGTCTAAAGCATATTGGTACGCCATAGACTTTTTCCAATGAGCGGGTGCCCACAGAGAGGGCTCCGAGTGCCGCCTCTGGCACCCGTGCCATAGGTTCGCCATCACTGACATAGAATATGACATATTTTTAGTTGTTTCACACTTTTTTGTTATGTATATAATTCAACATGTGTTAATTCATAGTTTTGATGCCTTCAGTGTGAATCTACAATTTTCATAGTCATGAAAATAAAGAAAACTCTTTGAATGAGAAGGTGTGTCCAAACTTCTGATGCTGCTACTGCTGCTGCTGAGAGCAGGGACAGTGCAGCTGCTGCTGATTTAATAGGGAAATCGATAGCTAGGCCAGTGTTCTGTGTCCACTCCAGTCCTCAAAGACTCATCTGATCTGCTGTAAGGACAGCGTCCTGACAGCACCCCAAAAAGCCCTTTTTAGGGCTAGTACATCAGTCTGATTTTTTTTTTCACTGTAATATAATTGCAGTTGCCTGCAAGCGTGTATGTCATGCCTACAGCATGTACTGTGCCCACTACTGCCAGTGCCCAGTGCCACCACTCATATCTGGTGTCACAGTAGATTACATTTAAAATAAAAATAAAAAACTTTTTTTACTGTAATATAATTCCAGTTGCCTGCAAGCGTGTGTGCCGGGCCTACAGCGTGTACTGTGCCAACTAATGCCAGTGCCCAGTGCCACCACTCATATCTGGTGTCACAGTAGATTACATTTAAAAAAATATATATAATTTTTCACTGTAATATAATTACAGTTGCCTGAAAGCATGTGTGTCAGGCCTACAGCGTGTACTGTGCCCACTACTGCCAGTGCCCAGTGCCACCACTCATATCTGGTGTCATAGTAGATTACATTTAAAAAAAAAAAACTTTTTCACTGTAATATAATTGCAGTTGCCTGCAAGCGTGTGCGTCAGGCCTACAGCGTGTACTGTGCCAATAACTGCAAGTGCCCAGTGCCACCACTCATATCTGGTGTCCCAGTAGCTTGCACGCATAGTACAACTGATCGGAAAAAAAATGACAGGCAGAGGCAGGCCACCCCACAGGGGCCGCCGTGGTCGTGGTGCTGTGATTTCCTTTGCCCTAGAATAATGCCCAGTGTTCAGAGGCCACATACCCTGAACTCGAAAAGTTCTGAGGACATAGTTGACTGGCTTCTACAGCTTCCGCTCGGAACCTTGACGCACCATCCTCCTCCAGCTCAGCCTCGGGCACCTCACAAGTTACCACTCTCCCGCCTGCCGCATGTCACAGCTGAGAATGGGGAAAACCCTCAGCCGTGCAATGCCAGAAGATGGATGGTCGATGCAAAGTCAGGACAGGAATCAGGGAGCAGGTCACCTCCTATCAATCCCTAATTCTGACCCTGTCTCCTAGCCGTATGAGCTGACCCTGATGGTAGGAGGGCTCATACTCCGGAACATGATATTCCTGCTAGCCCTCAGGGTGGCCCTGGATGAGAAGCTGGGTAAGACTACCCGTTCCTCCTGGATACGGATGAACAGGAGTCTCACTGGCCAAGCTATATAAAGGAAGGGGAAACATAAACAGACATATGGCAATGGCAGGTAAGTGAAAGTAGTATCACACCTACCTGCCACAGACACACAACCTGGAACCCATGTACAAGTGCTGCTGTCCACAACAACACAAAAGACACAGCACACACCACACATCACATGGGAACCCAGGAAACCATAAGCTGCAATAAATAAAGAGACCAAAGCAACATCTTCACAACACCATACATGAACCTGTGACCACAAGGGTGGTCCCCACTGGCAGATGGTATAACACAGGAGGCTGACTCCAGCTAACCATGGCTGAAGTACCCCTCTGACTACTGATCTAAACTGAGGCTTTATAGCCCATGTAGCCACACACAGACACACCCAGTGCACACACACTAGGAAGGAAGTTAACCCTTCCAACACAAGGCAAGGGAAGACGGCCACATAAAGGGGAAGTACACACATAAACACACACTTCACCAGTTGCCGCGGGCAACGGCATGCGTGGCAACCATGTCCTGGGGATCAGCCAGAAGGCCGAGACACTGCCACCAGATGCATACAACACCAAATGTAGTCACGGGCAAGCAAGTGAAAGAAAATGTCATTACGCACACCATAGGCCGTGACCACCGCCACCACCAACACTAGCACCACAGCTGCTTCACTTGATCTGTCAGAGGAGTTATTTACACATCAGTTGGAAGAAATTAGTGATGCGCAATTATTATTGCCAGAGGATGTAGATAACAGGGATATGTCTCAGTCAGGCAGCATTACACACATGGACGTACGGTGTAATGATGATGATGTTGTACCTGCTGCTGCTTCCTTTGCCGAGTTGTCAGATACAAGTGAAGCAGTTGATGATGACAATGTGTCCGTGTGTGCCCGCTCGAAGAGAAGAAGAACAGGGGGAAAGATCAGATGGGGAGACAGAGAGGAGGAGAAGACGAGTTGGAAGCAGGGGAAAATTGTCGCAAGGAGCTAGTGGCACAGTCAGACAGCATGTATCGGCACCCGGGGTCAGCCAGACAGCACGCCAATCAACGCATGCTGTTGCCACCACCAGAATGCCGTCATTGCAAAGCTCAGCAGTGTGTCTTTTTTTTTTTGTGTGTCTGATAACAGCGATGCCATTTGCAACCTGTGCCAAAAGAAACTGAGTCGTGGGAAGTCCAACACCCACCTAGGTACAACTGCTTAGCGAAGGCACATGATCTCACATCACAAACGCCTATGGGATCAACACATTGATGACGAGTACAAGCAGCACACAAACTTAAAGCCACCATCCTCCTCCTGGTCCAGCATCTTCAGCCACGTGAACCACTGCTGTCCTCCTTGCCCCCTCTCAACCAGCCACCACTCCGCCTCTCGCCTTGAGCAGTTCCTGCTCATCTGCCCACAGTCAGGTGTCTATCAAGGACATGTTTGAGCGTAAGAAGCAAATGTCACAGAGTCACCCCCTTGCCTGGCGTCTGACAGCTGGCTTGTCGGAACTCTTAGCCTGCCAGCTTTTACCATACAAGCTGGTGGAGTCTGAGGCCTTCAAAAAATCTGTAGCTATTGGGACACCGCAGTGGAAGGTACCCGGCCGAAATTTCTTTTCACAAAAGGCAATCGCCAACCTGTACTCTATTGTGGAAAAGTAAGTCATGGCATATCTGGCACACAGCGTTGGGGCAGGGGTCCATCTGACCACTGATACCTGGTCTGCAAAGCACGGTGAGGGCAGGTATATCACCTACACTGCGCATTGGGTAAACCTGCTGACGGCTGCCAAGCATGGAATGCGTGGCTCTGCAGAGGAGTTGGTGACACTGCCACGACTTGCAGGCAGGCCTGCTGCCACCTCCTCTACTCCTCCAACTCCATCCTCTTTGCTACCCTCCTCGGCTGAGTCCTCTTCTGCTGCTGCGTCTTGCTCCACATCAACTGCACACCCCCAGCTCCCCAGGGGCTATTCCACATCCCGGATATGACAGTGTCACGCCGTCTTGGGGTTGACTTGCCTGAAAGCAGAGAGTCACACCGGACCAGCACTCCTGTCCGCCCTGAACACACAGGTGGATCAGTGGCTGACTCCGCACCAACTGGAGATCAGCAAAGTGGTGTGTGACAACGGAAGCAATTTGTTGGCGGCATTGAATTTGGGCAAGTTGACACATGTGCCGTGCATGGCACATGTGTTGAATCTCATCGTACAACGCTTTGTGCATAAGTACCCAGGCTTACAGGACGTCCTCAAGCAGGCCAGGACGGTGTGTGGCCATTTCAGGCGTTTCTACACGGCCATGGCGCACTTTTCAGATATTCAGCGGCGAAACAACATGCCAGTGAGGCGCTTGATTTGCATCAGCCCGACACGTTGGAATTCAACACTCCTAATATTTGATCGCCTGCTCCAACAAGAAAAAGCCGTCAACGAGTATTTGTATGACCGGGGTGCTAGGACAGCCTCTGCGGAGCTGTGTTTGTTTGTTTTTTGCCACGTTACTGGACGCTCATGCGCAATGCCTGTAGGCTCATGCGTCCTTTTGAGGAGGTGACAAACCTAGTCAGTCGCACCGAAGGCACCATCAGCGACATCATCCCATTTGTTTTCTTCCTGGAGCGTGCCCTGCGAAGAGTGCTGGATCAGGCCGTAGATGAGCATAAAGAAGAAGAGGAAGAGTTGTGGTCACCATCATCACCACCAGAAACAGCCTTATCAGCATCACTTGCTGGACCTGCGGCAACGCTGGAAGAGGAGTCTGAGGAAGAGGAGTCAGAGGAGGAATGTGGCTTTGAGGAGAAGGAAGACCAACCACAGCATGCATCCCAGGGTGCTCGTTACCTATCTGAACAGACCTTCAGTGAGATCAGTGAGGACGAGGAACGGGACATGAGTAGCTCGGCATCCAACCTTGTGCAAATGGGGTCTTTCATGCTGTTGTGCTTGTTTAGGGACCCTCGTATAAAAACCCAGAAAGTGCCTGGAATGTTACCGAATTACCAGAAGTCAGAAAGGATGCAGCAGTTCCAAAACAAGTTAAAAAGTATGATTTACACAGCGTATAAGGGTGATGTCACAGCACAATGGGAATCTAACAGGGGAAGAGGTGAAAGTAATCCTCCTCCTACCACGACCATGCCGGCAAGGACAGGACGCTTCACAGACGTGTTGTTGATGGAGGACACGCAGAGCTATTTAAGTCCTACTCATCGCCACAGCCCATCGGGGTCCACCCTCAGAGAACGACTTGACCGACAGGTAGCAGACTACCTCGCCTTAACTGCAGATATTGACACCCTGAGGAGCGATGAACCCCTTGACTACTGGGTGTGCAGGCTTGACCTGTGGCCCGAGCTATCCCAATTTGCAATAGAACTTCTGGCCTGCCCCGCTTCAAGTGTACTGTCAGAAAGGACCTTCAGTGCAGCAGGAGGTATTGTCACTGAGAAGAGAAGTCGCCTAGGTCAAAAAAGTCTACATTACCTCACCTTTATTAAAAAAGGCCTGATGAGATGAGCTGCTTTGGGCTAAAAATGGTCCACACACTGCTGTATTTTATCTCTGCATGCCGGATTACTTGCGTGACTTATCCGCCAACTAGAGTTCAAGCCGCAATGTTTTAGTGCACTTTCTGCCTGGAAAACATCAATTTTTCAGGCATGTGTACATGTCTAATTTTTCTGGCCTCTAGTGCTGCACTGTGGCTGCAAAAACAAAACAAAAAAAAGGCACATACATGTGTCAATTCCCTTTCGTTACCTTGTTGTGGTGAAGGGGCTTGCATTTGACAATGAAGTGATCACCTCTATGAGTGTGTTGGCAATGGCAATGTTGGCACACCCCAGATGATCAGGTCGTTGCTTCATTGTGAACAGACCAAAAGCGATCGGCTGGATAATTTTGCATAGAAAAAACATTAATTTTCTTTGTGATCATCTAAGGTGATCATTAAAGCTTACTAGGCCAACAATGGGCCCACACTGCAGAATCATTGTTTTCTGGGTCACTTAACTGTCACTGAACTACCTCAGCACGACCATAGGCTATGAAAAACTGCCATCGCCTGCAATCTGCCAAACGTGCGCACGAGCACAGTCATCACTACACCAAGATTGACGCATAGAGGAATAAAATTTATGTCATGAGTGTGTCAACTATTGACAACTCTTTTCGGTTGTCTAAACTCTATTCCATACACGTCCCCTGATAGGGGACGTAACAGGGATTAAACTGATAGAATAGTACTACTTAACACACCACTCATATAGGGTGGCACAGTACATTGCACGGCTCACGCGCAGTGCCCCCAATTGGAAGTAGGAGGACCAACCAAGCATCTTTCTCCATCTCCCGGTTCCTAAAATCTATTCCATACACCGGCCCCTGATAGGGGACGTAACAGGGATTAAACTGATAGGAATAGTACTACTTAACATACCACTCATATCTGGTAGCACAGTACATTGCACGGCTCACGCGCAGTGCCCCCATTTGGAAGTAGGAGGACCAACCAAGCATCTTTTTCCATCTCCCGGTTCCTAAAATCTATTCCATACACCGGCCCCTGATAGGGGACGTAACACGGATTAAACTGATAGGAATAGTACTACTTAACATACCACTCATATTGGGATTGCACAGTACATTGCACGGCGCACGCGCAGTGCCCCAAATTGTAAGTAAGAGGACCGACTAAGCATCTTTTTTCATCTCCCGGTTCCTAAAATCTATTCCATACACCGGCCCCCAATAGGGGACGTAACAGGGATTAAACTGATAGGAATAGTACTACTTAACATACCACTCATATTGGGATTGCACAGTACATTGCATGTCGCACGCGCAGTGCCGCGAATTGGAAGCAAGAGGACCGACCAAGCATCTTTTTCCATCTCCCATTCCTAAAATCTATTCCATACACCGGCCCCTGATAGGAGACAAAACAGAGATTAAACTGGTAAGAACAGATTTTTTTTAATAAAAAAAAAAAGAGTATAGCCTCTGCGGAGCTGGGTATTTTTTGGCCGCGTTACTGAACGCTCATGCACAATGGCTTTGGGCTCATGCGTCCTTTTGCGGAGGTGACAAACCTGGTCAGTCAAACCCAAGGCAACATCATCGACCTCTCCCCATATAGGTTTTTTCTGAAGCGTGCCCTGCAAAGAGTGCTGGATTATGTCGTAGATGAGAATGAAGAGGAAGAGTTGTGGTCACCATCACCACCAGAAGCAGCCATGTTGTCGATTGCTGGACCTGCGGCAACGCAGAGAGAGGAGTCTGAAGAAGAGGAGTCAGAGGAGGAAGGTGGCTTTGAGGAGGTGGAAGACCAACCACAGCAGGCGTCCCAGGGGTCTTGTTGTCACCTTTCGGGGACCCTTGGTGTTGTATGTGGCTGGGTGGAGGAAGAGACCTTCAATGACGTCAGTAAGGACAAGGAACGGGACATGGCTAGCTTGGTATCCAACCTTGTGCAAATGGGGAGTTTGCGGTTGTGCAAATGGACTGTTTGCGGTTGTTTGCGGTGAGTTAAACGGGGAGTTTGGTCTGTTAGAGTTTGGTCTGTCAATGTGAAGCGGGCGTAACCCTTACACTACCTGATCGATACAACATCATACCTGATGTTTTAAAGCACGTCATTCCAAACAATTTAGGAATGTTAGTTGATTTATGCCCTTTATGGATTGCAACCCGACTCTGCGTCAACTACATAATTTTCCATGGGAGTTTTGCCATGGATCCCCCTCCGGCATGCCACAGTCCAGGCGTTAGTCCCCTTGAAACAACATTTCCATCACTATTGTGGCCAGAAATAGTCCCTGTGGGTTTTAAAATTCGCCTGCCTATTGAAGTCTATGGTTGTTTGCCTGTTCACAAACATTTGTGGAAATTTGCGTTCGCCGTTCGCAAACAGAAAATTTTATCTGTCATTGTGCCACTTGGTGGCCTCCTACTGATGTTGCTGCTGCCGCCACCTCCAGACTCTGTCATTGTGCCACTCGGTGGCTTACTCATACTGCTGCCACCTCCACACTCTGTCATTGTGCCACTCTGTGGCCTCCTGATGCTGCCGCAACCTCCAGACCCTGTCATTGGGCCACTCTGTGGTATCCTCTTACTGTTCCCACCCTCCCCACTTCATGACTGGGCCACTATTTTGCCTCTCGCCCTGGCTGACATCATCATTTGTTTGACCCTTCTTCTGATCTGTCAGAAGGAAGGAAAAATGAGATGCACAACAGATCCTGTCTGTGTAGCAGCTGTAAGGCCTGTATGGTCCCATCAGAATTGGCTTATAATTTGGTAGCCAAAAGCAGGAGTGGGAACAAAACACAGAAGACATGCAAATATCACCTACACGTGTCATCTCTGTTTTACATCCACTCCTGTTTTTTTGGGCATTAGCAATACCGATGGATTATTGAGCAAATGCTGACCGAGTGAAGGCGTATGCTCTACAGACAGGATCCATTTTTTGTGGGTTATTGTACTGACGGATCAGAGGAAGGGCAAAATAATCAGTGACGTCAACACAAACTTACTGCTGACACCCTCTCCACTCTGTCAGGGGTCTCTACTTGTATAAGCGTTTAATAGAACAGGTTCTGATAACATCTATGTGAAATCAGCTGACGACAGTATAAAAGGAGTGCGTTTCTTCTTGGCACTAACATTGACCTGTAAGTTCATATTTGAGTTATTTGGTAAGTTTTGGCCCCGTGACTGCCCTAATAAGTGAAGTGTGCAGTGATTCTAAGAGCGACACCTGTCATCTGCATGTCATATGGACTCACGGTATTATTTCACTACCAAAGCAGACTCCCTATACGTGTTACTACAAGGCACAGTGTTCTAAACCACTATAAAGGCTCTCAGCAGCCAGGAAATAGCCGTTTTTTTTAACGTAATTCACCATGAATATATTCAGATCTAACCACATTTTTCCCGATTTTTTTTTTTTTAATTTGCTCATATCTAGCTGTAAACTGGAGGTACAATTTAGATGAGGTAAAAACAAATTTCATATGCATTCATTTTAAAAGTGTACATTACCATTTTACCCTTTCTACATTCAAGGATAAATGTCAAGCTTATTCACAAGGTTTGTTATACCAAAGGTCACATACATGCATGTATGATACAGTGGGATGCAAAAGTTTGGGAAACCTTGTTCTTTTTAATATCTTTTTATTGATTTTCAAAAAGAGTGAGGGGGTTACAATACAGTCCGCAAATCAAGCATGCGATAGCCACGTCCAATAATACATGTAGATAGTACAAAGACCTTGTGGTGTACAATCAAAGATAATGTCAAAACCTAGCTATAACAAAGACAGGTAGTGGGTACTTTTACACCCTCAATAAGTAAATAACAATGATGCTTAGTTTGTTGACGTATATGAGGTAGCAGGGAAACTAAGAGCAAGGAACCAATACCTTTGAAAGTAAGGGTGTACTAACATAGCATATTGAAAAAGAAATCACCACTCCCTGGGATCCCTATAGCCATCCACTTCCAAATAATTACCAAAAGATAACTTCATCTCAAGCTATTAATAATCAATTAGGGAGGGATGTCAGTAGGGGCAGCAGGGACGTGTTACCACCAGTGGACAAAATCTATTAATAGGGACATCAGAGAACCGATGACATTAAAAGGAACAAACATAACAGGGGGAAGGGGGAAAGGGGAAGGAAAGAAGGGGAGTAGGTGATAAGTACCCATTTGAGAACAAGATATGTGAATGTCGAATATGGAAAAGGAGGAAAAAAGTTAAATCTGTTTCTAGTTCAAGAGAGTTGTCTGCCAATATGATATTAAAGTATGTGATCTAGTGAGTAGAGTTGAGCGGACACCTGGATGTTCGGGTTCGAGAAGTTCGGCCGAACTTCCCGGAAATGTTCGGGTTCGGGATCCGAACCCGATCCGAACTTCGTCCCGAACCCGAACCCCATTGAAGTCAATGGGGACCCGAACTATTCGGCACTAAAAAGGCTGTAAAACAGCCCAGGAAAGAGCTAGAAGGCTGCAAAAGGCAGCAACATGTAGGTACATCCCCTGCAAACAAATGTGGATAGGGAAATGAATAAAAATAAAAATAAAATAAATAAAAATTAACCAATATCAATTGGAGAGAGGTCCCATAGCAGAGAATCAGGCTTCACGTCAGCCAGCACTGCAACAGTCCATTGGCATATATTTAGGCCCAGGCACCCAGGCAGAGGAGAGAGGCCCCGTAACATAGAATCTGGCTTCATGTCAGCAGAGAATCAGTCTGCATGTCATAGCAGAGAATCAGGCTTCAAGTCAGCCACCACTGTAACAGTCCATTGTCATATATTTAGGCCCAGCACCCAGGCAGAGGAGAGAGGTCCCGTAACAGAGAATCTGGCTTCATGTCAGCAGAGAATCAGTATGCATGTCATAGCACAGAATCAGGCTTCACGTCAGCCACCACTGCAACAGTCCATTGTCATACATTTAGGCCCAGCACCCAGGCAGAGGAGAGAGGTCCCGTAACAGAGAATCTGGCTTCATGTCAGCAGAGAATCAGTCTGCATGTCATAGCAGAGAATCAGGCTTCACGTCACCCAACATTGGAACAGTCCATTGGCATATATTTAGGCCCAGGCACCCAGGCAGAGGAGAGAGGTCCCGTAACAGAGAATCTGGCTTCATGTCAGCAGAGAATCAGTCTGCATGTCATAGCAGAGAATCAGGCTTCACGTCAGCCACCACTGCAACAGTTCATTGTCATATATTTAGGCCCAGCACCCAGGCAGAGGAGAGAGGCCCCGTAACATAGAATCTGGCTTCATGTCAGCAGAGAATCAGTCTGCATGTCATAGCAGAGAATCAGGCTTCAAGTCAGCCACCACTGTAACAGTCCATTGTCATATATTTAGGCCCAGACACCAAGCCAGAGGAGAGAGGTCCCGTAACAGAGAATCTGGCTTCATGTCAGCAGAGAATCAGTCTGCAGGTTATAGCAGAGAATCAGGCTTCACGTCACCCACCACTGCAACAGTCCATTGTCATATATTTAGGCCCAGCACCCAGGCAGAGGAGAGAGGTCCCGTAACAGAGAATCTGGCTTCATGTCAGCAGAGAATCAGTCTGCAGGTCATAGCAGAGAATCAGGCTTCATGTCAGCCACCACTGCAACAGTCCATTGGCATATATTTAGGCCCAGCACCCAGGCAGAGGAGAGAGGTCCCGTAACAGAGAATCTGGCTTCATGTCAGCAGAGAATCAGTCTGCATGTTATAGCAAAGAATCAGGCTTCACGTCAGCCACCACTGCAACAGTCCATTGTCATATATTTAGGCCCAGGCACCCAGCCAGAGGAGAGAGGTCCCGTAACAGAGAATCTGGCTTCATGTCAGCAGAGAATCAGTCTGCATGTTATAGCAAAGAATCAGGCTTCACGTCAGCCACCACTGCAACAGTCCATTGTCATATATTTAGGCCCAGGCAGAGGAGAGAGGTCCCGTAACAGAGAATCTGGCTTCATGTCAGCAGAGAATCAGTCTGCATGTTATAGCAAAGAATCAGGCTTCACGTCAGCCACCACTGCAACAGTCCATTGTCATATATTTAGGCCCAGGCACCCAGCCAGAGAAGAGAGGTCCCGTAACAGAGAATCTGGCTTCATGTCAGCAGAGAATCAGTCTGCATGTCAAGCAGAGAATCAGGCTTCACGTCAGCCACCACTGCAACAGTCCATTGTCATATATTTAGGCCCAGCACCCAGGCAGAGGAGAGAGGTCCCGTAACAGAGAATCTGGCTTCATGTCAGCAGAGAATCAGTCTGCATGTCATAGCAGAGAATCAGGCTTCACGTCAGCCACCACTGCAACAGTCCATTGGCATATATTTAGGCCCAGCACCCAGGCAGAGGAGAGAGGTCCCGTAACAGAGAATCTGGCTTAATGTCAGCAGAGAATCAGTCTGCATGTCATAGCAGAGAATCAGGCTTCACGTCACCCAACATTGGAACAGTCCATTGGCATATATTTAGGCCCAGGCACCCAGGCAGAGGAGAGAGGTCCCGTAACAGAGAATCTGGCTTCATGTCAGCAGAGAATCAGTCTGCATGTCATAGCAGAGAATCAGGCTTCACGTCAGCCACCACTGCAACAGTGCATTGTCATATATTTAGGCCCAGCACCCAGGCAGAGGAGAGAGGTCCCGTAACAGAGAATCTGGCTTCATGTCAGCAGAGAATTAGTCTGCATGTCATAGCAGAGAATCAGGCTTCACGTCACCCAACATTGGAACAGTCCATTGGCATATATTTAGGCCCCGGCACCCAGACAGAGGAGAGGTTCATTCAACTTTGGGTAGCCTCGCAATATAATGGTAAAATGAAAATAAAAATAGGATTGAATGAGGAAGTGCCCTGGAGTACAATAATATATGGTTAAGGGTAGGTAGTTAATGTCTAATCTGCACAAGGGATGGACAGGTCCTGTGGGATCCATGCCTGCTTCATTTTTATGAACGTCAGCTTGTCCACATTGGCTGTAGACAGGCGGCTGCGTTTGTCTGTAATGACGCCCCCTGCCGTGCTGAATACACGTTCAGACAAAACGCTGGCCGCCGGGCAGGCCAGCACCTTTAAGGCATAAAAGGCTAGCTCTGGCCACGTGGACAATTTAGAGACCCTGTAGTTGAATGGGGCCGTACCATCAGTCATTAAGTGGAGGGGTGTGCACACGTACTGTTCCACCATGTTAGTGAAATGTTGCCTTCTGCTAACACGTTGCGTATAAGGTGGTGGTGCAGTTAGCTGTGGCGTGTTGACAAAACTTTTCCACATCTCTGCCATGCTAACCCTGCCCTCAGAGGAGCTGGCCGTGACACAACTGCCTTGGCGACCTCTTGCTCCTCCTCTGCCTTGGCCTTGGGCTTCCACTTGTTCCCCTGTGACATTTGGGAATGCTCTCAGTAGCGCGTCTACCAACGTGCGCTTGTACTCACACATCTTCCTATCACGCTCCAGTGCAGGAAGTAAGGTGGGCACATTGTCTTTGTACCGTGGATCCAGCAGGGTGGCAACCCAGTAGTCCGCACACATTAAAATGTGGGCAACTCTGCTGTTGTTGCACAGGCACTGCAGCATGTAGTCGCTCATGTGTGCCAGGCTGCCCAGGGGTAAGGACAAGCTGTCCTCTGTGGGAGGCGTATCGTCATAGTCCTGCCTTTCCTCCCAGCCACGCACTAGTGATGGGCCCGAGCTGCGTTGGGTGCCACCCCGCTGTGACCATGCTTCATCCTCATCCTCCTCCACCTTCTCCTCATCTTCGTCCTCCTCGTCCTCCAGTAGTGGGCCCTGGCTGGCCACATTTGTACCTGGCCTCTGCTGTTGCAAAAAACCTCCCTCTGAGTCACTTCGAAGAGACTGGCCTGAAAGTGCTAAAAATGACCCCTCTTCCTCCTCCTCCTCCTCCTCCTCCTGGGCCACCTCCTCTTCCATCATCGCCCTAAGTGTTTTCTCAAGGAGACATAGAAGTGGTATTGTAACGCTGATAACGGCGTCATCGCCACTGGCCATGTTGGTGGAGTACTCGAAACAGCGCAACAGGGCACACAGTTCTCGCATGGAGGCCCAGTCATTGGTGGTGAAGTGGTGCTGTTCCGCAGTGCGACTGACCCGTGCGTGCTGCAGCTGAAACTCCACTATGGCCTGCTGCTGCTCGCACAGTCTGTCCAGCATGTGCAAGGTGGAGTTCCACCTGGTGGGCACGTCGCATATGAGGCGGTGAGCGGGAAGGCCAAAGTTACGCTGTAGCGCAGACAGTCGAGCAGCAGCAGGATGTGAACGCCGGAAGCGCGAACAGACGGCCCGCACTTTATGCAGCAGCTCTGACATGTCGGGGTAGTTGTGAATGAACTTCTGCACCACCAAATTCAGCACATGCGCCAGGCAAGGGATGTGCGTCAAACCGGCTAGTCCCAGAGCTGCAACGAGATTTCGCCCATTATCGCACACCACCAGGCCGGGCTTGAGGCTCACCGGCAGCAACCACTCGTCGGTCTGTTGTTCTATACCACGCCACAACTCCTGTGCGGTGTGGGGCCTGTCCCCCAAACATATGAGTTTCAGAATGGCCTGCTGACGTTTACCCCGGGCTGTGCTGAAGTTGGTGGTGAAGGTATGTGGCTGACTGGATGAGCAGGTGGAAGAAGAGGAGGAGGAAGCTGAGTAGGAGGAGGTGGCAACAGGAGGCAAAGAATGTTGCCCTGCGAACCTTGGCGGCGGAAGGACGTGCGCCAAACAGCTCTCCGCCTGGGGCCAAGCTGCCACTACATTTACCCAGTGTGCAGTTAGGGAGATATAGCGTCCCTGGCCGTGCTTACTGGTCCACGTATCTGTGGTTAGGTGGACCTTGCTACAGATGGCGTTGCGCAGTGCACACTTGATTTTATCGGATACTTGGTTATGCAGGGAAGGCACGGCTCTCTTGGAGAAGTAGTGCCGGCTAGGAACAACATACTGTGGGACAGCAAGCGACATGAGCTGTTTGAAGCTGTCTGTGTCCACCAGCCTAAATGACAGCATTTCATAGGCCAGTATTTTAGAAATGCTGGCATTCAGGGCCAGGGATCGAGGATGGCTAGGTGGGAATTTACGCTTTCTCTCAAATGTTTGTGAGATGGAGAGCTGAACGCTGCCGTGTGACATGGCTGAGATGCTTGGTGACGGAGGTGGTGGTGTTGGTGGTACATCCCCTGTTTGCTGGGCGGCAGGTGCCAACGTTCCTCCAGAGGCGGAGGAAGAGGCCGAGGCGGCAGCAGCAGAAGAGGCCGAGGCGGCGGCAGCAGAAGAGGCCGAGGCGACAGCAGCAGAAGAGGTAGCAAGGGGAGCCTGAGTGACTTCCTTGTTTTTAAGGTGTTTACTCCACTGCAGTTCATGCTTTGCATGCAGGTGCCTGGTCATGCAGGTTGTGCTAAGGTTCAGAACGTTAATGCCTCTCTTCAGGCTCTGATGGCACAGCGTGCAAACCACTTGTCGTCAGCACATTGTTTGAAGAAGTGCCATGCCAGGGAACTCCTTGAAGCTGCCTTTGGGGTGCTCGGTGCCAGATGGCGGAGGTCAGTAGCAGGCGGAGTCTCTTGGCGGCGGGTGTTCTGCTTTTGCCCACTGCTCCCTCTTTTGCTACGCTGTTGGCTCAGTCGTGCCACTGCCTCTTCCTCCGAACTGTGAAAGTCAGTGGCACGACCTTCATTCCATGTGGGGTCTAGGACCTCATCGTCCCCTGCATCGTCTTCAACCCAGTCTTGATCCCTGACCTCCTGTTCAGTCTGCACACTGCAGAAAGACGCAGCAGTTGGCACCTGTGTTTCGTCATCATCAGAGACGTGCTGAGGTGGTATTCCCATGTCCTCATCATCAGCAAACATAAGTGGTTGTGCGTCAGTGCATTCTATGTCTTCCACCGCTGGGAAAGGGCTAGGTGGATGCCCTTGGGAAACCCTGCCAGCAGAGTCTTCAAACAGCATAAGAGACTGCTGCATAACTTGAGGCTCAGACAGTTTCCCTGATATGCATGGGGGTGATGTGACAGACTGATGGGGTTGGTTTTCAGGCGCCATCTGTGCGCTTTCTGCAGAAGACTGGGTGGGAGATAATGTGAACGTGCTGGATCCACTGTTGGCCACCCAATTGACTAATGCCTGTACCTGCTCAGGCCTTATCATCCTTAGAACGCCATTGGGCCCCACCATATATCGCTGTAAATTCTGGCGGCTACTGGGACCTGAGGTAGTTGGTACACTAGGACGTGTGGATGTGGCAGAACGGCCACGTCCTCTCCCAGCACCAGAGGGTCCACTAACACCACCACGACCATGTCCACGTCCGCGTCCCTTACTAGATGTTTTCCTCATTGTTATCGTTCACCACAACAACAAAAATATTATTTGGCCCAATGTATTGAATTCAAATTCAGGCCTTTTGTTACAGACACCTAACACTATCTGGCTATCTATTTAGGTACCGTATTACACTAATACAGGCACAGCAGTAACCACAGATTTAGCTGAATATAAATTTGAGGCCTAGTATTTAGGCGCTGGGTGACAGGTATACGTTTACGGACAGAATTAGACTGGGATATGCACAGTAGCGTGTGTGTCAAGTTATTGAGAATGACCCTATCAGCACCTTGATTCTGATATACCCTTTTAGGGATGTTTTTAAAGTAGGCCTGATACAGCAGAAACCACTAATTTAGAGAATTGCTAAATTGGGAATTGTATTTCAACCCAGAACAAAAACTGTGCTGTGACGGACACTAAATAACTTGCCCAGCCACAGAAATAACCACAGATTTAGCTGACTATAAATTTGAGGTCTAGTATTTAGGCGCTGGGTGACAGGTATAGGTTTACTGACAGAATTCGACTTGGAAATGCACAGTAGCGTGTGTATGTGAAGTTATTCAGAATGACCCTATGTGCACCTTGAATCTTAAATACCCTTTTAGGGAAAGATTTATAACTGCTCTGATATAGCAGAAACCACTAAATTAGGAAATTGCTAAATTGGGAATTGTATTTCAACCCAGAACAAAAACTGCTTTGACGGGCACTAAATAACTTGACCAGCCACAACAGTACAGCAGTAACGACAGATTTAGCTGGATATAAATTTGAGGCCTAGTATTTAGGCGCTGGGTGACAGGTATAGGTTTACTGACAGAATTTAACTTGGAAATGCACAGTAGCGTGTGTGTGAAGTTATTCAGAATGACCCTATGTGCACCTTGAATCTTATATACCCTTTTAGGGATAGATTTAAAATAGCTTGACCAACCACACTATTGAGGGTTAAATGCACTTGGTGACAGGCTCAGCTTGCCCCTGATGTAGTATATGGCCAAAAAATAAACAGACTATTGCTGGTTAAATGCACTTGGTGTGACAGCTTCACCCTGATGTAGGATTTAGCCAAAAAAACAACCACACCATTGAGGGTTAAATGCACTTGGTGACAGGCTCAGCTTGCCCCTGATGTAGTATATGGCCAAAAAACAACCAGACTATTGCTGGTTAAATGCACTTGGTGTGACAGCTTCACTCTGATGTAGGATTTAGCCAAAAAACAACCACACCATTGAGGGTTAAATGCACTAGGCGACAGGCTCAGATTGCCCCTGATGTAGTATATGGCCAAAAAATAACCAGACTATTGCTGGTTAAATGCACTTGGTGTGACAGCTTGACCCTGATGAAGGATTTAGCCAAAAAACAACCACACCATTGAGGGTTAAATGCACTTGGTGACAGGCTCAGCTTGCCCCTGATGTAGTATATGGCCAAAAAATAACCACACTATTGCTGGTTAAATGCACTTGGTGTGACAGCTTCACCCTGATGTAGGATTTAGCCAAAAAACAACCACACCATTGAGGGTTAAATGCACTTGGTGGCAGCTTGTGCTGGCACACCACAAGACACAAAATGGCCGCCGATCACCCCAGAAAAAAGTGACTGAAAAACGCTCTGGGCAGCCTAAAAACAGTGAGCAATTCAATAGCAGCAGTTCAATCATCCACAGCTGCAGATCGATCTCTGAATGAAGTCTTTTGGAGGAGTTAATCACTGCCTAATCTCGCCCTAACATCGCAGCTGCAACCTCTCCCTATGCTGATCAGAGCAGAGTGACGGGCGGCGCTATGTGACTCCAGCTTAAATAGAGGCTGGGTCACATGGTGCTCTGGCCAATCACAGCCATGCCAATAGTAGGCATGGCTGTGACGGCCTCTTGGGGCAAGTAGTATGACGCTTGTTGATTGGCTGCTTTGCAGCCTTTCAAAAAGCGCCAAGAAAGCGACGAACACCGAACCCGAACCCAGACTTTTACGAAAATGTCCGGGTTCGGGTCCGTGTCACGGACACCCCAAAATTCAGTTCGGGTTCGCTCATCTCTATTGGCTAGGTCTCCACTCCAAGCCTCTGCCTTAGCAGCCCCTGGGTATCCGGCTACCGGAATCTCATGCACAGCCCACCGAAATTCCGCCCTGTACGGAGAGGATACCAAAAATTGTCGGTCCCTAGGCAACGCCTCTGGTGAGCCCTGTTGGACCGTTTCCTGGCACAACCGTCCTTGGTCCCGGACCACCCTCTAGAGGTCTGAATCCAAGGGAGGCCATGCCACATACTCTGTGAGAGCTGTCAAGCGGGCACTAGCCCTTAACGCCACCTGAAACCCCTGGTGGGACGTGGTCAGAATGGATGAGACTGCCATGTCCCCTGTCAGTTCTACTAACTGCTGATCCCTAGGCCACTCCTCCGGTGAGCCCTGCTGGACCGTGACCCGGCACAGCCTTCCTTGGTCCCAGACCATCCGCTCGAGGTCTGAGTTCGAGGGAGGCAGTGCCACTTGCTCCCTGAGAGCGTTCAGGCTGGCGTCAGCCACTAACGCCACCTGAAACCCCTGACTGGACGTGGTCAGAATAGATGAGACTGCCACGTCGTCTGTCAGGTCCCTGGGACCTGTCTCTGGGCTTCTATCTGACTTGGCAGCCACTTGGTCGGAAGGGGGAAAGCCATCAGACCCCTGAGGGGCCCCTAGGGCCCCAGCACTCCCACTGCGCGTGACAGCCACTGCCACCGCTTGTAGTGCCTGCTTCCCCTCAGCTCCCGACCAAGTTGCCAGTCCAGACGGACTAACCTGGCCCTCAGACATCCCAGTGGTGGAGGAACACTGCACTGAAGCTTCACCTGGGAGCCCTACTTCTCCTGGGACAGCCCTGACCTCATTTGCATCCTCCTCCCCTGCAGCTGTCTGCCCCCTGCTTGTCCCCCCAGTCACCACACTGGAGGACAACAGGTCCAGCATGCTTGCTGGCTACACCCTGGGGCTTCAGCCCAGCTGGCAGGAATGACCCCCTCCCCACTGAGGGGAGAGGCACACATTACATCCCCCACATCCCCATCAACAGGCATAATAGGTATATTCACAGTATCATCAGGGGGGGACATTACATCACATTCTGGGGAATCGGACCTCGGGGTGTCAGCGGCCACGTACTTAGACACAAGCCGCCCCAGGTCCGTCCCGAGCAAAACACTGGCAGGGATATTTGCGGATACCCCCACCTCCCTTACTCCTCGACCGGCGCCCCAGTCCTGATAGACCTTGGCGACGGGCAGCGCCGGTTCCACTCCTCCAATCCCGGAGACAGTGAGGGATCTCCCGGGCAGTAAATCATGGGGTGCCACCAGTTCAGGCCGTACCAGTGTCATTTCATCGCCGGTGTCTCTAAGTCCCATGGCCACGGCCTGGCCCACAGTGACCGGTTGAACATTTTCAAGGGACCTCCCACCACCCCCACCCACACACAACGCAGTGGACGGTTTCCGGGTTGATGACTGGGACGGATCCCTCGGGCGCTGGGGACACATGGCTTTGAAGTGTCCTGGCTGCTTACACAGGTGACACAGGCGGGGTTCCCCCACCGACATGGAAAGTGCAGCAGGGGCCGGTGCCCACTTGGGCCTAGGGGCAGGGGTAGCAGGTGCAGTGTGCGTCTTACCCCCTCTCCAGCCGACAGGTTTCCGGGCCTCTGAAGTCCTGTTGTTGGTGTATTCATCGGCCAGGGCTGCTGTTGCGGAGGCCCCCTTTGGCTTCCGGTCACGGAGGAACTGCTGGAGATCCTCTGGGCAGTTCCACAAGAACTGTTCTGTGACGATGAGCTCCTTCAGCTGCTGGACGGTGGAGAGCTCCAATCTGGTGGTCCATTGGTCGACTGCTCTCAGCAAGGCCCGCATGTAATCGGCCCAGCTCTGAGTAGAACCCCGGTGCAAATTCCTGAGCCTTTTCCGGTACGACTCAGGGGTTAAGTTATACTGCCTGACCGGAGCCTGTTTGATGTCCTCATAGCTCAGGATGGTCTCGCTGGGCAGGTACCCGAAGATTTCAAGGGCTTTTCCCCTGAGCCGTGGCGTGAGGAATCTGACCCACTGGTCCTCTGGCAGTTGGTATTGATGGCAGGCTGTCTCAAATGCCAACAAAAAGGTGTCCAGGTCCCCATCTTTGTCCAGTAGGGGAAAGTCCTCCGCCCGCAGTTTCGGTATCCGGACCTCTGGAGACTCACATTGGGCTGGGGAGGGCTGCTGGAATTGAAGCTTCAGCTGGAGCATTTGCAGCTGGTGCTCACGCTCGGCCTGGGCTTGCTCGCGACGCTCTGCAGCCTCTGCTTGCTCGTGACGCTCTGCAGCCTCTGCTTGCTCACGACGCTCTGCAGCCACCAGTAGGAGCTCAGAGGCTGCCTGGTCTCCAGCCTGGAGATGGTCCATGGCAGCTTGTAGGAGAGCAACTGAGCCAGCTTGGCTGGGGGGATTAGCAGGTGGAGTGAGGCCCACCGCGGACCTCACCTCTGGCAACTGGCTCCTTGGGGAGCTTTGGCTGTGCTCCCCCTCGCCTTCCACCTCCTCTCCGCCCCCCATCTGGACTGCATCCTCCCTGCCATCATTCAAAGCATCGGCCATCTCCTTAGCTCTTTTCCTTGTCATACTGGCCGTCATTGCAACGGATGGTCACTGACACCGACTGCAACCTGATGCACACACACCTTATTGTATCTGCACTCAGACTGTCTAGTGTTGAGCTTATCTTAAGACTCCAGCAGCAATAGCTACTGCTGGTTGTCTTTAGTGTCTGGGAGTATGGGTCTCACACTCACACACACTAGTATCTCGATCCCACTTTGCTGCCACCAATATGTGATGAATACCACCCCTCGTGCCTGCTGACGTCAACCACGTCGAGCTCACGAGACCTGGTATGATCACAGGGTTTACCAAAAACTGGAAGTTACGCCCTCCAGAGGAGCACGTAAGGTCAGGCTGGTATAGTTTACACACCCACCTCCTGTCCACGCGGGCACAGAGAGGCAACAAGCTGAGAGAGCCTTTTCACTGCCGCAGTGAAAACAGCACGCCCTCAGCTCGGGTAACTGCCACCAGTTTCTCGTTTGATATAAGCCCGGTCCGCTAACGGGATTATATAGGGTCAGAAACCAACCCGCGGTAGCTTATAACTAGGCCAAAACACGGACGTGGGGATTCGTGATCGAGATACAAGATAGCACAAGATTAAATTATAGATTTAATTGCCGTAAGAGCACACTAGATATAACACAATATACACAGACAATATATACAGTGGTCTGAGGTTACAGATACAGGTTATATGGTTACAACAGGGTTAAGCAGTGTAAAAGTCAGTTACCGAGTATGATGAAAGTTCCTTTGAGATGTTCTTTGCTGGAGTCCACATGAAGGGCCGTGAACTCAGCTATTTCCTGGGTCCCTCTAACCAATGTGTAGGATGTGACCCCTCTTCAGAGAAAGACCCGCCTACTGGCTGGCACCAGACTTTTAACCTGTAGCCGGCCCATCCCCTCCCTGCCTCAGGGAGGGGTCCACTCCCCCTCTTCTGGGCTGGCAGCAAATGACCTACAAAACCCTTTAGGGTTCATTGCTCCAGACCAGAGGGTCACAGGGAGATGGTTCTGGGACTAATGGACCTGCCTGGGTTCCGGCTACAAGTAGAGCCCAAAACTGGTACCGTTATGTGGTTTCTATGGGGAGATATGAATAGCTCCCTATCCTGACCTCGTCCCAGTAAACAAAGACCATGGGAACGTACCTCGTGGCCACCGGGACACAAATATGTATCCGGTTTGTGCCTGCGATGGCCAGGCGATTCATAATTCCTTATGAAAGGTAGGTGCCAACATGTCTGGGAGGTCTCATTGATCCTGGGCAAGAGCGGATACCCCATGCTGAGGGTTTTGCTGCAGGATTCAGGTGGCTCCAAACTGGTGCACTGAGGTGTGAACTTCTCCTTGAAGCTTGGACCCCCTGGGGGCTGTCTTCCTGGCCAACTGACACTCAGATGGCTGGGGGGGGGGTGGAAACTTATTTTGCATGTACACTGAACATGCCAAGAGGTGCATCAAATTACAATCAGGGCTGGGGCTTTGAAGCAGGGCCCTCCTGTGGAGTTCCCTACCTCTGCTCTCTGTCAGCAAATGGGGGTGTGAGGACATGGCTGACAGTAAATATTAATCCATATTCCCCACAAGTAGTATGAGAGTATAATATGAGGTGGAGATGAAATAACTGAGAGGCTCTGAGTGATGATCCTAAGTTGCAGCATGAGCAACCATCCCAAATGGTGGGAAGGAGGAAAGTGGAGGGGGGGGTTCAGGAAAGGAGGGGAGGGAGACCTCATGCCGCACATCAAGATCAATAGGAGATTAGAAATCTCCCTCTATAATGTAACAGTAGGAGAAAGTTAGGAGAGCGCAATCAGTAACCTCTGTATAAGTAGGAGGACAGGATATCTATCTTATATAGCTTCAATCTTCATCTGCCATAAGAAGTCTAGGGGTCATCTTCCCTTGTCTTCTTTTGTTCTTCAGAGCTTTGCTGGAAAGGACGGTTTCCCACGTTGATGAGGGTGGAACTTCAGGTGGGATAAGGACAACTGTAGTGATGGACCAATCTGGGATATCTATGTCCGTAATTTCCAGTGCAGCCAGGACGTCTGGTAGATCTTTCTGGTGTTATTATGGTGTATCTTCTTTCTCTCCATGTTATCAGTATCCCAAAAGGAAACAGCCATCTGAAGGCGATTCTCTTGTATCTTAAGTGATCTGTTAGAGGTTTCAACATGCGTCTCTTGTTTAGCGTTACTGTGCAATGTCTTGGAATAATTGAATTGTGGCATCTTCATATTCAATGCTTTCCATTTCTCTGGCTTTTTTCATTATTGCTTCTTACTGAGCAAAGTTCAAGAGTTTGCAGATTACGTCTCTTGGGGGGTCTTCCGGCCTCGGTTTGGGACGCAAGGCTCTGTGGGCTCTTTCTATAACAACAGGATTGGGAAGGTCTTCTGCTAGCAGGGATTTGTATATTTCTTCAACTGCTTTGGGAATTGCTTCATTTGCAACAGATTCAGGGATGCCCCGAAAGCGGATATTGTTCCTCCTGCCTCTGTTGTCCTGGTCTTCAATATAATCATGAAGATGATTAATGTGTTGTTGATATTTAGAGAAGGCTTCAGAAGCCTGTTTAGTGTAGTTAGTAATAGCTGTTTGCGTGGTTTCCAGTGTTTCGACTCTATTGCCAATCTGTCTCATTTCTCTTTTTATTTCAGAGAGGTCTTCAAGTACCGGATTTAAAGCATCTGATAAAGCTCTGGAGATGAAGGATCTGGATAATGGTAGTTCTGTAGTAGGTTCTATAACGTCCTCATATTCACTGTCTCCTTCTGTGGAGCGTATTGTGGATTTCTGTGTGGCTCCTTTAGGAGTTGAGACTTGTGCCCCGGGGGGGGGGGGGGGGGGGGGGCTTGTGTTTTTTTCATTATGAACTTGTCCAGACCTGGTTGAGACAGATGTGGAGGTTTTGCAGGAATATGAGAATCTTGGCTGGTGCCTCTGAATCTTCCCACCTTTACCATAGATGCTTATGTCTGAAACCACTTTGTGAAAATAATCACCTGCGCCTGTACCCGTTATGGTTTGGCAATTAATACATCATCAGTTCCTTTATAGAGATTACTTAAGAAATCACAAGTTGGACAATGTTAATATATTATGAGCTTGTGGATGATGAGATGTTAAACTGTAGGTGGTGCTGTTTGCTTTTAAAGGTATAATCTGATAAGGATTGTCAGATAACTGTGTGATATCACATAAAGAAGTTGATGTTGCTTC
The DNA here is from genome assembly GCF_014858855.1 of Bufo gargarizans. Classification (NCBI taxonomy): domain Eukaryota; kingdom Metazoa; phylum Chordata; class Amphibia; order Anura; family Bufonidae; genus Bufo; species Bufo gargarizans. Next base: position 98,454,543 of record NC_058081.1, read on the forward strand.
ACTTCTGAAAGAGTCACTGTACCTTTAAATATAACAAGAGCAGGTCTTTTCTCATTCACCTTTTAATTGCCAAGACCGAGTAGCGGTTAGGTTGTTGCGGGGGGGGGGGGAGGGGGGGTGCAAAGAGGAATGATCGCTGATCTTGTTAGAACCTGGAAATGACCAGGTTTAGCAAAGTAATCAATCCTATTGCTTTGCTGTGGAGCACTCAGGGTATGGAGTTAGAAGCGTGATACTCCGGACACTGCCGTATCGCAGCGGGTCTCACATGCGGATTATGTTCTGATCTTGATCGCGACAGGTAAGGCACTCGTTTAAATAAGGAAAGGGAGTGCTAACTGTGTTAGAACGTTTCTCGCTGGATCAAATATATAATCGAGCCGATCAGCTTTAATGTGCTGATATCGATCAAATGCGGCTATGCGGTGTGAAAATGTCCCCAGGGCCTGGAGTCAGTGTGGCGCCTGTATCGGTATGGCTTAAGGAATAACTCCTCTTACCGGTATACGATATCTGTCAGTGTGGAGTGCTTCTTGCGTGGGGCCCTGTTATCGGGTCGGCTTTGGTGTTGATAGCCGTGTAGATAGGCGCTGTGGCGTGGATCCGAGGCTCCCGCGCTGCAGCTAGGCCGCAGATGGATTCCAGCTATCAGCGGTCCTAAGTGTCCGGGAGATGACTTAAAATGATCCAACTGAAGTTTGTAGTCCAGCAGGATAGATATGGTGTAACTTCCAGCTATTATATCCACTGGATGTCGCCGGATAAAGATTCAGGAGCAGGAGCTCTGTGTAGACGCTTCCTCCCTGTTCGGCTGTTGGCTACGCCCAGCATTGGGAAACCTTGTTAATCGTCATGATTTTCCTGTATAAATCGTTGGTTGTTACGATAAAAAATGTCAGTTAAATATATCATATAGGAGACACACACAGTGATATTTAAGAAGTGAAATGAAGTTTATTGGATTTACAGAAAGTGTGCTATAATTGTTTAAACAAAATTAGGCAGGTACATAAATTTGGGCACTGTTGTCATTTTATTGATTCCAAAACCTTTAGAACTAATTATTGGAACTCAAATTGGCTTGATAAGCTCAGTGACCCCTGACCTACATACACAGGTGAATCCAATTATGAGAAAGAGTATTTAAGGGGGTCAATGTAAGTTTCCCTCCCTCTTTTAATTTTCTCTGAAGAGTAGCAACATGGGGGTCTCAAAACAACTCTCAAATGACCTGAAGACAAAGATTGTTCACCATCATGGTTTAGGGGAAGGATACAGAAAGCTGTCTCAGAGATTTCAGCTGTCTGTTTCCACAGTTAGGAACATATTGAGGAAATGGAAGACCACAGGCTCAGTTCAAGTTAAGGCTCGAAGTGGCAGACCAAGAAAAATCTCGGATAGACAGAAGCGACGAATGGTGAGAACAGTCAGAGTCAACCCACAGACCAGCACCAAAGACCTACAACATCATTTTGCTGCAGATGGAGTCACTGTGCATCGTTCAACCATTCGGCGCACTTTACACAAGGAGATGCTGTATGCGAGAGTGATGCAGAGGAAGCCTTTTCTCCGCCCACAGCACAAAAAGTGCCGCTTGAGGTGGACTAAAGCACATTTGGACAAGCCAGCTTCATTTTGGAATAAGGTGCTGTGGACTGATTAAACTAAAATTGAGTTATTTGGTCATAACAAGGTGCGTTATGCATGGAGGAAAAAGAACACAGCATTCCAAGAAAAGCACCTGCTACCTACAGTAAAATATTGTGTCAAAGTTGAGGGACGCATGTATTCCACTCAGTATCAGCAGATTGTGGAGACCAATGTCCAGGAATCAGTGACAAAGCTGAAGCTGCGCCGGGGCTGGATCTTTCAACAAGACAACGACCCTAAACACTGCTCAAAATCCACTAAGGCATTTATGCAGAGGAACAAGTACAACGTTCTGGAATGGCCATCTCAGTCCCCAGACCTGAATATAATTGAAAATCTGTGGAGTGACTTAAAGAGAGCTGTCCATGCTCGGAAGCCATCAAACCTGAATGAACTAAAAGATGTTTTGTAAAGAGGAATGGTCCAAAATACCTTCAACCAGAATCCAGACTCTCATTGGAACTTACAGGAAGCGTTTAGAGGCAGTCATTTCTGCAAAAGGAGGATCTACTAAATATTGATTTCATTATTTTTTTGTGGTGCCCAAATTTATGCACCTGCCTAATTTTGTTTAAACAATTATAGCACACTTTCTGTAAATCCAATAAACTTCATTTCACTTCTCAAATATCACTGTGTGTGTCTCCTATATGATATATTTAACTGACATTTTTTATCGTAACAACCAACGATTTATAAAGGAAAATCATGACGATTAACAATGTTGCCCAAACTTTCGCATCCCACTGTATGTATATACCAGCTACTACTGTATTCATTCAATGATTAGTCTCAGATGGAATGCCACTGAATATTAAAACATACACATCACCTTGTCCTTGTACATTATTGAAGGTGTCAGTGTATCTTGTTCATTAGGTAAAGAGTATACATTATTCAGCCAAGAGTTTTATAATGCATGAACTCCATCCATCACCTGGTCAGGGTTTGTTTCGTCTTTCAATGTTACTGTGTACAGAGAAAGCTGGCTTGGGATTAAGGTTAGTATTCTATGCCTGTTCAGTGTAGAAACCAAGTATCAAAGTAATGTACTCTCAGCCTGACTTCACACACTGCCCCTCACTTGTTGTTGAAGGAGACCTACATGAAAGAGTGCATGGAGAATAATATTTGAACATTATGTCTTCTTCAAGCAGGTGTTTCTAGCAGAAGCCTGTTACCTTTTCTGTTGAGCAGTGCAGGAGAAACAAAAAAAGCTATGCAATGTAGTTGCTTTTCGTCATTTCCAGTTTAGTTGAGAGGGAAAAAATTGAAATCCATTGAAAGTACATACTCAGTAACACATATTAGTATGGATATTTTGGAGAAATACATATATAGAACGGTATTGACGGAGCTTGTCAGCAGGGTTGGACTGGGTACTTAAAGTGGCCTTGGAAAATAAAATGTAAAGTGGCCCCATGTTGTAGGCAGGACCAACATAAGTAGTTTAGCACAAACTACTGACCTAGTAGAACCAAATACACTGTGCCACAATGCTATCACAGTCCTGAAGAAGGTCATACAGTTGAATGCATGAGGACACTTTATTCTGCCAGTCAGGTGCATAAGTACCAGATGCTCCTAGCATTAATTGATGCTGAAAACATAAGATTGCTATGTACCTGACTGGCAACCGTGAAGAGAGCTTTGGGCAGCCCCTTGGGTATCGGCCCATCGGGAATTAGGGACAATTCTGCCTATAAAAATATTTCCAGCTCTGGTTAGAGGACTTAAATAGTTGTGCAATCATATATCTTTTAATTCCATGGATGAAGGTTCAATTGCAGAGAAAATTATGTTAGAACGAATATGAAAATGAGTAGTTCAGGGTTTGGTGAGGAGAACCTATGCACTTACCGAGCTGGGGAAAGCCCCCTGGGCACTAGCCAAATCATTTGCAACCTGGATCAAATTTCATTATCTCTGTAATTGAACCTGTATACGAGAAAAAAAATAACATACTTGCAGAACTATTTTAAAAAGTTTTCCAGAATTTAGACATTGATGATCTATCCTAAAATCAGAAAGACATGACAATGCAGCAGCACTCTGCAAACACAAAAAAAGTACAATAATGCCATAATTATAGAAAACATTCTTGTGTTAATGCCAAGCTTATTTTGAAAATGTAAAATTCTTAGAAAATACATTTTGTACAAAATTATTTGGGCCCATCTGCCAAACGTCAAGGCAATCTCTATAAGACGGGAACCTAACACTAAATCATACCTGTTATTTGCCATAATGGCCACCATAAAATTCAGGAAGTGCAGGTTCCACATGCATGCTGGGTCCACTCTGCTTTTAACCATTTTTGGTGCCATTACGGCCTCCATTAAATCCAGGGATGCAGGTACCAAAATGCATCTTTCTAGCCATGGCAGCGTGCACCTGCACATTGGGATGTGCTGACTGACCCCCTATTTTTGCAGTTGTACTATCCTAAAATCAGGTCATTAATGTCAGATTGTGGGGGTACGCACCCGGCACCACCACTGATCAGCCATTTGTGGCAGCCACTAGTGCCAGACACAATAGGACTGAATGGAACTGAAAGCAAAAGGTGTGTAGTTTGCAGCACAGCTGAGCTCTCACAAGTGAATGAGAGTCAATTAAAATGCATGAATTTTGGACTAAAAAGCACTTTTGAAATAGGATCTCACTACAGATATTGCCAACTGTCATCAAGAAAAAAAAAAACTTTAACATTAGCATGTCTTATAATCCAGACTTGTATTTCTCATCATGTACAAAAATGTGATATTTGGGCTTTTATAAAGCCTTTGCTTGAGAAAGGTTTTACAGAATCTGAAATGTTCCTTTTTTGTGTGTGATGGGAAAGAAAAATCTGGATTAAAGCAAAAATTAGATCCCCAAAATATTTCATCCCCAAACACCCAAAAAATATTCAGACCTCAGACTATACCACCTCCATTTACTTACTGCTAATTGCTCCCAGGTCCCGAGAGTGAAAAATTTTAGTAGATAATGGTCTGTACCCTGTATGAAAAAATTGTGCCTTAACTTGGGGCAACTACTTTATAACCCCCCTTGTTCCACCCCTAAAAATTTCCCATGGGTATAATGTGTGCAGTATCCCAGACCAGGTGGTATTTGTAAATTGTTTGCTGTTTAATGTTAGTCACATTATTAAATGTCATTTTATGCTCTGTATAACCAGTATGGTTATGGATGGGAGTGACAGTTAATCAACTCTGACACAGCCCCCTACAGGAAGTTTGGGTTTAGATACTGGATCTGCTCCTTGCTGAGTCTAGAGAGTTCTAGTCTGGAGCTAATTAGCTAGTGAAGAAAGAGTGAGGAAGCAAATCCATGTAATCAGTTCATCTAAAGACATGATTAAAGCTACAGAGACTCACCAATCTCTAGATGATCTACAGAAATGAAGAAAGACAAGAAGGTTTAGAAATCTGCACGGCTGAGCATTGGAGTCAGTAACGTATCCTGCTATATAAGCTATTTAGACTTTACCGAAGTGAGGGGAATATTGTTAATATACCCTTTACACTTGGACATGACTTGGCCAGTCATATCTCTAGCAAGGAATGATTCCAAATATGAGATTGTCAGTCATAGATTCTGTATTCTGAAGAAAGATAGAGAAGAAAGAGTACAATTGTTCAAATCCATATAAACTATCTGGGAAGATTTGCACTGTATATTGTGGGAACTATATTTTTGCTATTTAGATTACTAAATCTCCTATTTTGCACTTGAGTAAAGAGGACATTTAATCTTCTACCTCTGGTCTGGTTTTTTGACTCCTATAATAGACAAAAATGAAGAGGCCAATTGTGCCACTCATAGAAAACTCCCAAAATCTGAAAAAGTCTGAAGGCCTATAGGCAATAAGGGGATAAAACTTAACTTTTACTTCATGATAGGATAAAATGACCACACTACACTGTTAGTCCAGAGCATAATTCCCACAAGGCCCATCAGTAATACTGGAGAAAAAACTATTGGAACAATCTCACCCAAGAAGTGCAGCGAATCCTTAATTGGATGTATATGGTTCACGAACCCCAGGAATGATGTGGAGACCTGATGTGCTCACTGAATAGATGCTAACTGACGGCCAGGCAATTCTGATATTGTTGACTGTAGAACAGGTAAACCGGCGGGCACGTCTTGTATTTTGGATAGAGATGGCAGCAGGAACCACTAGCTGTCACGGCTGAGGATAGGGAAAACCCTCAGCCGTGCGGTATCAGCAGATGGAGTCGCTGCAAGGCCAGGACAGAGAATTAGGGAGCTGGTCACCTCCTACACATCCCTAATTCTGACACTGTCTCCTATCCGTATGAGCCGACCCTGAAGGTAGGAGGGCTCATACTCCGGAAACTGATATTCCTGCTCGCCCTCAGGGTGGCCCTGGACTAGGAGCAGGGTAAGACGACCCGTTCCTCCTAGACACGGAGGAACAGGAGTCTCACTGGCCAAGCTACATAGGAAGGGGAAACATAAACAGACATATGGCATTGACAGGTAAGTGAGACTAGTACCACACTTACCTGCCACAGACACACAACCTGGAAACCACGTGCAAGTGCTGCTATCCACAACCAACACCAAGGACACAGCACACAACAGACATCACACGGGAACCCAGTAAACCATATGCTGCAATAACACATAAACCATAAACTAACACCAGACATAAAGTTTATGACCACCAGGGTGGCCCCCACTGGCAGATGGTAAAGTAACCAGGTGGATGTCTCCAGCAAGCATGGCTGAAGCACCCTCTCTGACTACTGCCTTCCACTGAGGCTATATAGGGCCAAGTAGCCACACCCACAGTGAGACACACCCAGTGCACACACACACTAGGAAGGAAGTTAACCCTTCCAACACCAGGGAAGGGAAAACATCAACTTAAAGGGGAAGTGCACACAACACATATAACACCCCGTGCACACTGATATAAGGCACACCTATAGGAGAGGTTGCCAGGTGCAACCGCATGCCTACTGCAGCAAGCTGCCTAGCACCGCTCAGGCTGCTCTGCTGCCACATACCCAATGTTGCCAGGGGCAACCACAGGTGAGGCAACATACTATAGCCCTCACCAGTGATTGACAACAACACCAAGATCGCAGGCAACTGCATGCGGCCACCAGAGTCACGACCATGACCAAGGGTCCTGACACTAGCCCTAAATCGCCCTAAGGTCAGGGGAAGGGGACTAGGAATACCCTGCCTATTTACACAGAGCACTTGCCCCGAAAGGGGGGACCCCGTCCGGATATCTGACCCTAAACCCGGGCAATGACCCTAATATACCCTAAGCAGAAAAAGTTCCCAACGTGCCACGTTTCGTGTAAACTACTCATCAGGGGAAATATAAAGAAGCACGGTATGCTGAGTACATAGTAAATCAAGTAGGGTATGCTGAGTACATATTAAATTGAAGCAAATGTTGCTTGATGAAAAACGGGGGGGGGGGGGGGGGCAGAAAAAAGAGGGTTTCCAAAAAAAGACATAAACAATAGTAATGGGAAGAAGGGGTAATGATCCCACAAAATTTCCACAAAAATCCCAAGGACAGTGGAACCAATTGGGAAAAAAGATGTCCCTCTACATTGAATACCTTAGATGCAAAAGAAGGGCATACACATACAGGTCCTGCCAGTGGGTGAGGACTCCTTTCACGGTATAGCCCTAGGGAGAAACTCCTATTCTCCGCTTTGGCACCTCCCGGGCTGCTGCACATGGCTTTGATGGGCTTTTGTGCAGATGAGCAGAATGATGTCAGACAGTACACTGTTGACCTACAGACCATGACACCCGTTACCTGAGCCTGAGGATAGCCCTTTGCTCTGCTCATCAGAAAAACTACTGTTGCTTTCTGGCACACAGAATTCAGTTTAAATATCTGGCAGTACTTTTGACGTCAAAGCCAGCCACACTCCCACCTGTTATGTTCACAGATGCTTTGAAGATTTAAAGGGATATATCACTGACATAGCATGATATCATAATTACATACAGGGGTGGACTGGGAACTTAAAGCGGCCATGGAAAAAGAAAAGTGGTCCCATTTTGTAAGCAGGTCCAAATTAACAGAAGGCAGGGAAACACAATACCATAGTGCAGTGATTGCTAACCTTGACGACTCCCAGGATGTACACTTGCTTGGCTGCTCTCAGAACTCCTTAAAAATAAATGGAGCATGCTGGGAGTCGTAGTTTAACCACAGCTGGAGTGTCGGTGGCTATCCATCACAGCCATAGTGCAAAATACCATCCCAGCACAACCCTAACCCCATAACACAGTGTAGCATGATATAGCAATGTCCTGAACGCGCACATTGCTGCGCATGCGCCATGGTGACTTTTTCCTGGCCTGTATAGTACAGAGCCGGCGTGTGCGTTCTCGGCTCTGTACTATACTGGCCAGGGAGAAGTCATCATGGCGCATTCGCGGTGGCGTGCGCGTTCAGGACATTGCGCGGCCCGGCCGAGCGAAAATCTGCAGTCTTCTGCCCAAGTGCGGCACAGCGGGATTCGACAGGAGAGGTGGCCGTAACCAGGGGACATGAAAGACAACGATCAGGTGAGAGGGGACGTATTTTCTCAAAAAGGGTGGGAATTGGGTAATTAAATGTTTTTACAAAAATTATCACTGTCAAATCATTAACAGATTTAACAGTGATCATTGTGATGGTATAACCCCTTTAAGTATACATATGATCCATATCCTCAGGAAAGCTGGCACCATGACTGCACACTGGACCTTTCTATAACTGACCCACCATAAATTATTACACATAAGTTTATATCCTCTAGGCAACCATCAAATATCACACAGCATACACGTGGTAATCTGTAATGTTCAGATATGTTCAGACGTAGAATTTTGTGCTCTAGGGAGCCCAGCAGAGTATCCCATTATTGCCAAGAGATTTTGCTGTGTATTATTCAAGCCTATGTCAAAAATGTGCAGGACCATTCTTGGTGCAGTCACTGTGCTGACCCCTTGTAAAGCTGCAGCGGTAGCTTGTTCATGGATTAGCTGCATTCAATGGAACTAAGGCTAGACTGGGTTCACATGAAAACCCACAACAGAAACCACAGCCCAGCTGTTTCTTCCATGGGATACACAGCTGATTTTGTCGCGGAAAACAATCCTCCATGTGAACCTCCACTTCTTGATCATGGCCAAAAGAGGAATGCATTATAATTGAAGGCACAATGAAACTGAAATATAATAGCCGGGTGGACATGGAACTTAAAGTTACCCTGGAAAAAAAAACTTAAAGTGGCCCCAATATTGTAGGCAGGTCCAAATTGACAAAGGTAGGGCAACACAAGTAGATTGGGTCAATACTATTTGGCATGGTCAATAATACCATTGCACAGAACCAAATACCACAGTGCAGCACAAAATACCTCCCCAGAAACTGTCCCTCTGTGGTGGTCATCAATAGCTGCCATGAAAGTGAAGTGAGATGTGGGTCACAATACCAAGCCAGCTCTAACATGATACCTGGACTTCCTCTAATATTAATTCCTCTAATAATGACCCTTATAGTTCCCCCAGTAGTATGTGCCCGGCCAGTGGCAGTGAGGAGGGTTTGGATGGCCATATGGGCATTAGCCCACCAGGAAAATTCTCTGTAGGGTCTATGGCTGTAACAGAGGCTGCTGTGCACCACTGTTCCCCTGCTTACCACCACGGTCCCTGGCGCCGTGTTCAGCAGTGAACCTCGGCCAGTGCTTCCCATTCACCACTGCAGTCCTGGGCTCTGTCTATGTAGGTACTGTTGTTCTGGGATCCGCTCCACTGTTTCCTCTCGGCCCTGGCCACAGCACGCTTGATGCTTGTTTATTTCAGAACTTCCTTAAGGGCTGTCACTTCCTGGGCTTTATGGGTTAGGTCATGTGACCTCGCTGACCATTCCTAGCCCTCCTGCACATATATAAGTGGCTCAGCCCCATTCCCAGATGCCTCAGTGTCAAGGTCCTTGTGTCCTGCTAAGGTTCCTGTTATCTGCTTGTGTTCCTGACTTGTACTTGTAGTGCTGAATTTTGCTACCCGTTTAAACCCTGTCTGCTTGCCTTGACTCTCCTGTTCCTGATCCGGATTGCCTGACCTGTACCTGTTCCGCCTGCCCTGACCTTTTGCCTGTCTGACTTTGCCTCTGCCTCATCCTTCGGTCCTGCACTGTTGCTCCTGGTAACGACTCATCCTGCTGACAGCGCCTGTACCTCAGGTACCTCCTGTTCTGCCTGGACCATCTGCCTTGTGTGCCTATCCTCCTCAAGAGGTAGCGACCTGGTGTTCCCCTCAGGAAAGTCTATCCCCACCATCAGGGATACTGTGAAGATTGAGGGGTTCACTTAGACAATGTTCTTAGATGAGGTAGGACTAGTGACACAGCGGGTGCACACCCGCTGGTTCGTGACAATGGCTAATCTGCCCCTGAACAGATATTAAATTATGACCTGTGTTACCATCTTAGTTACTTTTATGATAGTCATAAGATTTACAGAGAACCTGCCTGCAGTTTCCCAGTATCTGTTATTGTCAGGGAGGAGTGTGATGGCCGACGTGGTAAATTCCATGGAGCGTTTACTTTGCTTTGATTGTTCTTTTTTTTAACCTAAAGATGTCAAGAATGTAAATTTCATACTTTCCTGACTAAGAAAACCACTGCAAAATAGGAAAGAAGTCAGAACCTTTATAGTTCTGCTGGGAATAAAGCCAATTTAGGAATCTGCCAAGCTATACATAATCTTTACAAATCATAAATATGTACGTTGCTGTACAGAATCCATACATCTTGTGGGACATGTCACGCACTGTGTGCCACTTAGTAATTCACAGTGTTTGATGCTTCTAGTATACCCTGAGCTGTCAGTATGCAGAAATGGAATACATATGGGGTGACTGAGCCTAAGGTCATGTTCACATGCAGAGTATCTGTGGCAGATTTTCGGTGCAGATTAAGTATAGGTAAAGATGAGCAGGCACACTCAATTTGGGTACAAGTGAATAATTTATTAGTAGGTAAATAGTAGGTAGTTGTTTTTAAAATATGTTTAAGGGTATGGTTTTTTCATGTGATGGTGGGGACCACCTACTTAATAATGAGTATTTTGTATATAAAGGAATAATAAGTATTTTATATATAAACAAAAAGTAACAGAAGCAGATAAAAAATCAAGTAAAAAATCAGGTAAAAATCCGGAATAAAATGCAGTCTGTAACGGCTTTCAAAAATATGTGCAGTCTGTAAAAACTTTCATAAAAATAATTCCATATACAAGTGGCCACTATTTAGCAAAAAAATCATCAATGAAATAAATGGATGGAATTGATGAAGGTATTCTCAATGATGAGACGGTCCTTTGTGGAGGAAAAAAATGTAATATAAAAACAATTCTGAGCAGAGAGTGATTTATGCCTAATCCAGGATAGGTATTGTGATGTTGCAATATATTTCACATGGAGTAGTAGGCATAAATGTAACTTTCACATGGAGTATGCAATATATTTCACATGGAGTAGTAGGCATAAATGTAACTTTGTACTCTTGTAGGCAGTCTGGTAGGTTGTAAGATTTATGTGCCAAGCTGTGGAGTGAAGCGGAGCTCTGTGCCTGAGTGCGGCGTCCCGCACTGTCTCTGGCTTCAGAGTTCACTTACCCCTCCCAGCGCTCGTTGTATTTCGTCCTCCGGCAATGATCAGCAGTTCCTGGAAGGCTGTGGAGGCGATGGCGTCCCTCGTGTTGCCTAGGACGCTGGGGGCGTGGTTCGCGCGTCTGGATGGATGACGTCAGCGGACTTGTGATCGCGATCCTATTCAGAGTATGTTCTCCGTGCCTGCTTTGTTTCAGGGTTGATGCAATAATCCTCTGCAATCCTATCCTGGATTAGGCATAAATCACTCTCTGCTCAGAATTGTTTTTATATTACATTTTTTTCCTCCACAAAGGACCGTCTCATCATTGAGAATACCTTCATCAATTCCATCCATTTATTTCATTGATGATTTTTTTGCTAAATAGTGGCCACTTGTATATGGAATTATTTTTATGAAAGTTTTTACAGACTGCACATATTTTTGAAAGCCGTTACAGACTGCATTTTATTCCGGATTTTTACCTGATTTTTTTACTTGATTTTTTATCTGCTTCTGTTACTTTTTGTTTATATATAAAATACTTATTATTCCTTTATATACAAAATACTCATTATTAAGTAGGTGGTCCCCACCATCACATGAAAAAACCATACCCTTAAACATATTTTAAAAACAACTACCTACTATTTACCTACTAATAAATTATTCACTTGTACCCAAATTGAGTGTGCCTGCTCATCTTTACCAATTCTGCAACCATATACTCCTGACTGGGTGAGTCAGACAGAGCAGTCTTTGCACCTCTAGCATTTGCCTAAGTGGTAGAGCCGTCTATCCTTTTTACTTATCTGCAGATTAAGTATAGTACACATTTCCTCCAGAACTTTGCAGTAGTTTTCTTTCTTAGTGAGGATATTGACATTAATTTGTGGCCGGGGCTATGTGTGAAAGAACCTACTGCCCTGAAATACCCCCCAAACAGAACTGGCGGCTTGAGTTGTGGCATAACCGCTTCCGTCGAGAGTACACCTGAAAGAGGGTATACCCTATGGGAGAATGTAGAGAAATGGGGCGGGCTGGGAGGGGAACACCGCTGCCATCCGTCGCCACATGTGGAGGTGTGAGTCAGATATAGGCCAGGACGCCCCTCCCACAAATACAGGCCAATGAATCGGCCTTGCTACTTGTGGCCGGGGCTATGTGTGAAAGAACCTACTGCCCTGAAATACCCCCCAAACAGAACTGGCGGCTTGAGTTGTGGCATAACCGCTTCCGTCGAGAGTACACCTGAAAGAGGCCAAAAACCCAGCATGAAAATACACACGTGTTTATTGACATATTTACAACGCCAAACTCTGAAAGGCACAATGAATCTCACTGACAGGGTTCGGAACATACCGACTGTAACAAGATGACCGCCATCGGCCTAACTTACGGATAATGTGAGCTGGCACCTGATTCCTGGAGGCGGCAGAGGCTGCTCCTATCCTGAACGAATGCCCTGACACCGTGAGGGGGTCTAAACCCAAATTGGCCGCTAGCATGCGTGCGTGCGCTATGAATTGGGATGTGGACAATGCAGCTGTCCCGAAAGGTAACAGTGGGGTGTCAGTGCCGCGACTGGCTAGTGCCTCTGACAACTCCTGTAGAACGTGGACCGGACACCCTTTGTGTGAGGTGGGGAAGAATTTGATTAGGGTAGGGGGACCTGACTGGGAAGTCTTGGTTACAGGTAAAGACAAGACAAAGCCCTCTGGGCTGGGAACCAACTGTCGGCGGGATAGGAAGGGGCCGCTAAGTGACGTGAACTCTCCCGGCCTCATGAAGCCGTAAAAGGCCAAGTAAATGGCGGCTTTGAGCACTAAGCTTTGCAGAGCCCCGAAGGGCCTGAGGTCCAACAAATCGGACATGCCTCTAAATGTAGGGCCAGACACGGGCTGTCTACGGGGGGTGACACCTTGGGTACAGTTCTGTAAACCTTTCAACGTGGCCTTGACCACGTGACTGGAAAACAATGACGTTCTATTTGGCTGAGAGCGAGACAAATGATGTTGGACCCCGGCCAGATAAGTTTTGACGGTGCCGGGAGAAAGGTGCATGTGCTTGTGGCAGTACCCGATGAACGCCAATATGAAGTCTATGTGGCCCAGGCCGCCTCGGGGGTGTTCCTGCTGGAATTTGCAGTACAACCGCCAGCCAGTGTTGTACGCTCTGGTGGTATTAGCTGAGAGCGACCTGGCAAACAGGCCGTGGGCCGTGTTCAGGTATTGGTTTAGCTGAGAAAGAGTGTGGCCGGACGAGGAGACGGGGTTCTTGATGTGTCGGCTTCGGGGCAAACCTGGGAAAATAAAGAGTAATTCATCTCAGCTAAAGCGTTAACTGTTACTACTTGCGCATCACATATGAGGGAACCACAGAATAAGAAGTTGTGTAGGAGCGACAACTGTACCAGACGTCTCATCAAAGACATGACTAGCTGAGATCTGGATTTGCCACTGTCAAGGATGGCCAGGGAGGAGGGACTAGCAGAAGCGAAGACCACGGTGCGGCCTGTCCACTGGTTACCCCAAACGCGAGCCGCCGCCACTACGGGATACAAGTCCCTAGCCTCCGTCGTCTGGGAAATTCCTGTGGTCTCGCACACCTCCTCCGGCCATGCCCCGTTCAGCCAATGGGGGCCAAAAATAGCAGCGAAACCAGTGCTGATCCCGCTGCTGGAGAATACGATGGGGGAGCTATGCGAGACCGCCGGGACAAACATGGACACGCCATTCCAGTGACACAAGAAGTGGTCCCACATGCTCAAGTCTGCTTGCGCTTGACTGTCCAGGAATACTGGGCTATCCTGACAGGGAGCTGCTGAGAGGAGTGGTAACAATCTGGCTACAAACGACCTACCCTGGGGAATGACGCGCATGGCAAAATTTAACATGCCTAACAATGATTGTAGTTCCACCTTGGTGGTGACCCTCCCAGTGACGAAACTGCGAATGACTGCCCGGACCCTAGCCAACTTGTCTTCTGGCAACCTGGCTGACATGCTGTCTGTGTCCAGCACGACGCCCAGGAAGGTGATGGTGGTCGCAGGACCATCCACCTTCTTGGAGGAAACGGGAACCCCTAGCTGGGCGAAACACGCTAACAAGCTCTGAAGATCATGAGGCGAGCCCTGTGGAGATTCGATCAGCAAAAAATTGTCCAGGTAATGTATCACGTGTTCGCAACAAAACCTGTTTTCGAGTATCCAGTGCAAGGCTTTCGCCAGCTGATCGAAAATCCAAGGGCTGCTACGGGATCCGAAAGTCAATTTAGTTGCAAAATAGTAAAGGGAATTCCACTTGATCCCGTGCCACCGCCAAAGTTCTGGCCTGATTGGCATCAACTTGAAGGCGTCTGATATGTCCGCTTTGGACAAGATCGCCCCAGGTCCTGTGGCAAGGATGAGTGCAACGGCTTGATCGATGGAGGCGTACACCATGCTGACCTCCTCCGCTGGAATGAGTGAATTCATACTGGGAGCGGATAACCCGTGAGGCGCTGATAGATCGAATATCAATCTCTCTTTGCGGCTGAACTTTCCCGTGACCACCCCTATGGGGCTGACCCTCCAGCGGTCGAATGGGGATGACGAGAAGGGACCGATGATGTATCCCTTGTCTAGCTCCAACTGGAGAAGTCTATCTATGGACCCGGGGTTGAGGGAAGCGGACTGCAAGTTCCTACACTCATGGGTGTGGTCCGGTAACGCCACCAGACCTGTGTGGAAACCATGGGTGAAACCTGACACCAGAAAGTCGCAGAAGGAGGCATCCTCGTGCCCCTGTAAGTACAACTCCAAGAGGTCTACATTTACCACGCTCATGCAATGTTTATCGGTTTTTAATGAGCAGGCAACTTTCGGATGGGCTCGGAAACAGTTGGCGCAAATGTGCAACAGACGGCACTGACTATAATTGCAAGTGGCAAAATTGTAGTTGTTGCAGATTTGCGACCTGCCCAGATACTTGATCGGCCGGCCGAGTTTATCGACCGCAGAATTCTGCTGGATGCCAGCCGATGGACCAGGAATAGGAGGAGAAGGATTGGACCTCGGGGCACTCGCGGCATTATGACACCATTCTCCAGTATGATAGATAGACTGGCATGAAGAGCATGCCGGTGCTTTAAGCCCAGCGAAATGCCTGCAGAATATTTCTGTGTCAATGTTGGCCCAGTTAGTAGTAAACTGGAACTGACTGAGCGCAGCTGCGGCTTTAGCAGAAAAAGAGCAATGGTAGTCATAGAACCCGAAGCCTCCGTATTTGTAGCCCAACTCCGTGACCCTGAAGAGATACAGGTCCAACTCTTCTCTCCTATCTGGTCGTACCGAACAGATGATATCTCGGTAAAGACTAAAGGCAAGCACAAACTCCGGAATCGTCAACTTTCTGCTAAGCCTAAGATCACGTCCCTTCAGGACAACAGAAACATCGCCGCACGCAATGACCCTATTGTCCGACAAGTCACGAGTGGCAATCAGGAGGGAGGCCAGGTTCACATCTCTGCCATCGAGAATGTCCTTCTTGATGTTAGCCGGAATGAAATGAGCTGGAGTGACGTTGGGCACCGTAACAAAGTTACCTGAAGTACTGGCAACGGGTGCCGCTACGACTGGCAACAGAGTGGCGGGTGAGGATAAGCCAGCGACCCTGGCCTCCACCGACTCCAATCTGGATTGTACCCCGGACACGGAGGAGGTAAGGCTGTTCAGCATAACGTGGAGCTGAGTTAACGAGGTCTGAACGGTGGCCATAGAGACCTCTTGCTGGGCAGGTTCTGCGGGGTTGGACACCAGTAGCCTATATAACTCTGCCCTCCGGGCACCGGCCGGGAAAGGAATGCCTCTTTTGGCTAACTCAGACATGAGTTTGGGCACAGTCCAATTACGCAGAGATGGAATACTGCCGGATTCCGATGCCCTAGAACCCAGGTCTTCGCCAGAGGCATCCACGATATCTGACCCGTGAGACATGACCGGACTGTTGAAACAAGCAAAATGACGGACCGTCACTAACACTATTAAGTGCCAAGATAGACTAACACCCGTGCTTTGACCACCACCGCCACTGCAGAAATCAACATGCAAGAAATTGACCCTGGTGACCACCTGAGGTAAGGAAAAGAGAAGACGTGTGACAGTGGATGAATTTGGAGCAAAGACCTTACCGAAACAGGACAAGATGCTGTTATGAGAAGAACGCAAGGGATCGACCGTGGAAGTATACCTGTATGCATGAATGAACAAAATAATTTTTTATTTTTTTTTGCGCCAGCGTACAGATCACCCAGACTGGGTTGCGAGGCACGACTGCCTGCTTGCTGGGATAAATCGTGGAGCTGGCTGAATGGCTGACGAGCCTGCGTCAGAAACGTGCGGCTTTCTGGATGTAGACAAAGGTGAATACAAGCAGCTGAATCCGCCCAATTATGACGGAACCATGAATTAAATGCCATGCAATGTGCTGGGTCTGGCGTGCCCTGCTTGTCCAAACTTTTTTTTTTTTTTTTTTTGTGTGAGCGCTTGTAACTGGGGGTACGTCCCCCCAACAACTCATCACCACCACACTGCATGGCATAGAACACCCCCCCCCCTCCTCCTACCTAACTGACAGCACGGCGGCCCGTGCCAGACTTTACCCCCCACAAAACAATGTCTGCCCCCTTTTTTTTTTTCCTCAAGGTAAACCTTTACACAAGCCAGGCCCAAGACAACACAATGACAGCCCTGTATAATCTTACGCCGGCTGTTGGTGCACAGCAGGCAGTCACTGAAGATATGGCTTTATGAACATTGTGAAATCTGCGTTTCTGTAAGATTTCTAACAGTCACAACGCTACAACTGCCCTGTTGCCACCGCATCACTGAATGCACATAAACCAGGCTAAAAAATGTTTCCCGTGCTGCCTGCGCACAGCTGTGATCACCCTCCCCCCCCCCCCTCCCCTCTCCTGTGTCACCGGTAACATTTACCCTGAGAAAACAAATATGACCTGAACGGAGGAAAACCATTGAAAGAAATCGGAGTCTCGCTGACTCCTGCTACCTGCGTGCAAGTCACGTGGGAGCGGGGCGTGCTGCCAGACTGCCGCTCCGGTGTGGGGATGTCCCTCTCTTACCTTAGAGGGACCGACCCCACCGACCGGACTAGACGAGCCGATGCTGCGCTGAGGCAGCAGCTACTTACCCGCCGCACGAGGAGGACCAGGACGCAGGACCGCCGGAGGGAGCGCGAACCGGAAGTGACGTTGTGCTACCTGGGAAACGCTGACGCCGTCTGCTTTACCAGGAACACCGCTGCCGTCCGTCGCCACATGAGGAGGTGTGAGTCAGATATAGGCCAGGACGCCCCTCCCACAAATACAGGCCAATGAATCGGCCTTGCTACTTGTTGCAGATAACATTAATTTGTTCAGCAATCCATGAACGAAGGGATAGCCTCCAGGAGGTGTGCCTTTAGTATTGGTGAGATACTTTGCCGTATGGGGTGGGCGGGTAGTGTTAATTATGAGAATGTTATGCGATCAGATGCGATCAGTCCAGATATGTCTGTATGTTAACCATGAGAATGTTAGCGTTAACTATGAGAATGTTATGCGATCAGTTCAGATATGTTTGTTTGTTAACCATTAATGTGATGACCCAAGGGAGGTCTTTTTGTGATATGTATTTTATGAATGTATTTTATGCACCCTATTGTGTTTTAATTTTTGTATTGAGCCGTAAGGGCTATGACGATTTTAAGGAGGCGTGGTAGTTTACCACCGGCAGGTATATAAAGACTAGGTAGGCAGAGGAGATACCCCTGATGAAGCTTTCTAAAGCGAAACCCGAGTCGGGTGAATGATTTGTACATACTGCCTGTTACCATATCCATCTTGTAAGTACAATAAAGTCTTGCAGTTGGAACCTTTGTGATTGTATTTCACTATTTGTGGCAACCTTGATTTCTCATAAGGTTCCCAAAGGAAAGGTGAATCTGAGTGAACTGACCGCTTACCCATGTCCACGAAAGTTCTGTGAGATCTGGAAGGGTGGATTTTTCAGCTTTGTCCTGGAGCAACGCGGTCCAGTTACAGAAACGCTCCCATAGAAGTAATGTCTAGAACATAGTTCTTTACGACACCATGTGGCAGAACAATAATTGTCTAAAGGGGTTTCCAGGATTTTCTTTTTTAGATTCCTCAATTCCACCCAGTGGTACTGTGAAGAGATGTATGCTTACCTGCTCCCTGCCACTCCTGGCCTTTGGGCTCCTAAACTCATCCCTTGATCTTCAAGTCCCTGTCTGTCAACTTCTGAATGACTAGCACCAGTGGTAATGTGTCTACAAGTGGCACGTCACTGCTTGGTCACATGCCACTTGGGGACACGTCATAACTATTGATCTCTTCACCTGTACCATTGAGTATGTGTAATAAAATCCCAGTAAGACCCTTTAAAGATAACATAGGATTATAGCAATCAATCAGGGCCTATACAAAGAAAGGATATTTAAAAAATGGACATTTAAAATAGTTGTGCCATGAAGACAACCCTATCCACAAAATAGGGGATAAGTGTCTAATTGGCTCGGGTCCGATCACTGGGGCCCCTGCTGATCACAAGAATGCAGGTCAGTTCACCCCACTTTGAAATGGAGTGATGGTCATGCATGAGTGTTGCCACTCCATTTAGCTCTATGGGACTGCTAAAGACAGTCAATCAGGGGGGCCCTCATGATCAGCAGGGGCCCAGGCAGTTGGAGTCCAGCCAATCAGACATGTATCCCCAGCTCTGTGGACAGTTGATAAATTGTCCTAATGGGACAGCCCAATTAATGGAAAGACTAAGCAAAGGTAGAAAAAAATTCTAAAATTAAAAAGAATAAAAAGTTGCATGTTTTTGTATTTGATTAAGAGAAAAATAATTATACCAGCTAAGTCTACTGCATCTACTATATCTTCAAAAAAAGCTTTAATATAACTAGTTGCAAGCTGCCTTGTGGCTGAACACTGATTAAATGTGACCCAGATTCTATGGACCAATTAGATTCCCAAGGCTAATATATGGC
This sequence comes from Bufo gargarizans, assembly GCF_014858855.1. Classification (NCBI taxonomy): domain Eukaryota; kingdom Metazoa; phylum Chordata; class Amphibia; order Anura; family Bufonidae; genus Bufo; species Bufo gargarizans. Next base: position 98,473,898 of record NC_058081.1, read on the forward strand.
CCTGGGTACTTTGCAATGCAAACATCCCTAGGTTCAGCTGACAGAATCGTCATCATCTGTCATGAACTGAGGCCTGTTCCTCAAGTGACATCCGCTTTATTAAATGCAATTATTCAGGCGTATTATTTTTGTCATTTTTGGTATATGCAAATCAGGATTTAGAAATATATTTAGGTATCACAAGGGGCACTTCATTATGTGGAATATGCATCTCTTCTTGTTTAGTTGATTCAGAATAGACAATATTAGGATTCAGAATAGACATTAACACCTTCGGTGTAGCACTGGAAGATTGCTGGATTACATATAAAGCTAGTGCTAAAAAAGGTCAGTGGGAAGGAATTTTGTATATTCAATTTATTGGGGCCTAAGGGCCCTTTTACATGGGCAGAGCAGGTGGCCAATTATCAAGTATAAATGTTTGTATGAACGTTAGTTCATAAAAATTGGCCCATGCAAAGGTGCTGAATCTGATTATCACTAATCAAACAAGAAAAGCTCTAGTTTTTCGGGTACTTATATCTTTTAAATGCCACTTAAAATTGTCCTTTGTCAGCAACACATCAGCCTGTGTAAACAGGGATGTCCCTCCAAAAATATGCAAACTGAATGGGGATGAACAATCGAAACAATGATCATTTGTCCCCTGTTAATTTTGTATGGGACCATGTCAAAGGACCTTTAAATGAGTGCATATTATTAATGAGTGCATTAATTAATCATTATTAGCTCGACATTAGTCTGTAAAAGAGGACCCTGCATGGATTAGTCATCTGTCTCAGATAACTTCACTCCTATCAGGTTTTTCCATAAAATGCCATGGCATATAAACGGTTAGAGAAAGGGAAGGGGATCCCTCTCCCACCCTTTTTCCCGACCTTCCCTTCAAAATGCAGGTAGGGGTGTTCGGGTGGCCTAGGAGCCCAATAATGGCATGCAGGGGGGCTAGGTACAGAATATTCACAGTGGCCTACATAATAAAATGTAATAATAAAAAAATTCAGTTTATTATTGGAGGATTGCATATTCAAGTCCCTTCGTGGAATGTATAAAAAAAAAATCTACATACCAAAAATCTTGTTTTTTTTAAGTAAAATTACCTTTAAAATTATATATATATATATATATATATATATATATATATATATATATATATATATATATTATATATATATATATATATATATATATATATATATATATATATTCATTGCCTGCAATGACCAGTACAATATAACGATCTCAACAAATATCCCACAAAAGTGTCAAAATTGCTGTTTTTGTTTTGTTTTTATTATATCTGCCTCCCAATGAATGCAATAAAAATTCATTAAATAGAAAAGTCATATGTACTTTATGGTACCAGTAAAAACTATAAATCTTTCCACAAGAAAAAACTGTCCTCAAACAGCTCTGTAAAAGGAAAAATAAAAATGTTATGGGTATTTTGGGCATTTGAATATAAATTTGCCATTGTTGAAATCAAAATGACCCACAGAGTAAAGTTATCATGTCCCTTATAACACACGGTAAATTATGTGACAACAAAACCCATAAAACAATGCTTTGTTTTTCCACCCTGTCAGTATATGTACTCCAAAATTATGCCCTTATATGGAAAAATGTATATCTTTTGACTTTGGAAATGTGGAAATGAACAAAACAAAAAAATCTTTATATTATTAAGACAAAAACTAGGATGCAATTGATGGCAAACTGCAAAGCCCACTAATATTGCCTAGATAGGATTATGGCTACAGAAGGTGGAGTGCTAACAGTGAAACCTGAGCCCCAGTGCCTGAGGGAACGGTACTGTTGTAAGAAGACAGTATTATAGATGGCACAAGGTAGGTTGGAATCTCTGGTGCTTGAGGTTACACCCACATGCAAAGATTATGCTCGACCCTTCACCAGCTTTATGGACTTTTTTAAAACTTTTTTTAACCTTTGGTAGGAGCCTGCTGTATTTGTTGAAAAAAATCATAGTCATCTGCTCCCCACATCTAACTTTTAGCTTGCAATGGTCTTCCGATCCCCGTCCTGTAAACTTGGACAGACAGGGTTAGATATGCTGCTGCAACCAGTAACTGGCCTGAGCGAAGACATGTCTCCAAGTGGCATGTGAGCCAGCAGTGATATGCCACTTGCGGACACATGTGACCTTGTCCCACAAAAGCATGTTTACAGAAATTTTACATAATGAGGACTGGAAGACCACTAAAGAGAGCCAGAACAGAGTGGCGGTGAGTAGGTGAGTATGTTGTTGTTTTTTTGGGAAAAGGTACAACAGGTTCTTATTAAAAGTTTAAAAAGTCCAGAAAGATGTACAGCCCCTTCATACTCACACAATGCACAAAACTTTAATGCATAATACATTGATATATCAAGAAAACAAAGGTTGATTGCCCTCAATCCAAGATCGAGTATCCAAACAGATGATATTGGCTGCAGAATTTTGTACAGTAACCAATGAAATGCTTTTCAAGACAGTCTTTCCATTACATTGACGAGAATATCAATTCAATATATTAGTCTCCATTTGAAAAATAAAAAAACCTCCCTGTTTTAATTGTTCTGTCTTCACAGTAGCGTTCGGTAAAGTTGAGTGTAGGTTTACTTTTTTCAGATTTCTCTTTCCTTACTGTTTACATTATTATTTTTACTTGCAGACCTTCAAACATCCCTTTACCTATGTGAAATAATTGTAAGAATTCTCTTCTTTAGACTGGCTTAGGCTGAGTTCACATCAGCGTACAGCCTTTCCGTTCTCCTGCTCCGTTATAGGACGGATTTGGCACATAACTGAGCCGAATGGAGCCTACGGACCCCATAGACTATAATGGGGTCCGTTAGGTTTCCGCTCAGAAGATGATTTTGGAGCGAAGACAAAAGTTGTGCGCGCAGGACTTTTGTCTCTGCTCCAAAATTATCTTCTGAGCGGAAACCTAACGGACCCCATTATAGTCTATGGGTTCCGTAGGCTCCGTTCAGCTCAATTATGTGCCAAATCCATCCTTTCCGTTCCCCTGCTCCTATAACGAAGTAGGAGAACGGAAAGGCTGAACGCTGATGTGACCTCAGCCTTACTTTTACCTTGACCATCAAGGTAACCATCACAAAAGGTTACAAAAAAATCTTAGTTATATGTTATATCTGCTGGTGGCATTGCGTTTGTTCCTGCAACCCGCTGTAAGAACTCAAAGAATCTACAATGGAAAACAGACACACAATGCCATAACCCGCAGTATCTATTCAATGTTAAGCAGGTCATGAGCTCAGTAAATACGGTGCCCACGGTGTATTGTCTCATTGTTCTGCTGTCTGCTGCCTTGCTGAGTATCTTCTGTCTGTCAGTCACTGGTCTTTCATAATCGATTTCTACAATATCTGAAGGAACTTCGGAAGCTTATATTTGCCAACAAGGAAATGTGACCTTTCTGTTTATGGTACTACCCAATCCATGAAAAAACTGTCATTTGAAAGACCACACGCATAAGATTAATAATAATATATCCATCTAAAACTGCATTGTATTTCAGTGCAAATTAATATATATACAATATATATATATATATATATATATATATATATATTTCCTTATCGTCCTTCAGGCAGCACACACAAAGAGTTAATGTCTTGTTCCTCCTGTCTAGGACAGAAGATAAATCATTAGTAAATCACCCACTAGGCCAGGCATGGCCAACCGCGGCTCTCCAGCTGTTGTAAAACTACAACTCCCACCATGCCCTGCTGTAGGCTGATAGCTGTAGACTGTCCGGGCATGATGGAAGATGTAGTTTTGCAATAGCTGGAGAGCCTCAGGCTGGCCATCCCTACACAAGGCGGACTTGTTTTTTTCTTCTGTCTAGGACAATGAAGCTCACACATACAGAGGATCCTCCTGCTGTGAAGGTTGCTAAGCCTGATATTATATAGCTGAAAGTGGTTTTCACAGCAATATGCATGTTATAGAGTTGGAGGTGATTTCCAGAATGAACTACATGACATGTCTAAGCTGGAAGTGGTTTTCAGAGTTAAGTCTCATGCAGACATCCGTGGAACACAAATTGCAAAAAACAAAATGGCTGCACACCGTTATATATACAAACAATAGAGCTAAGAAATGGGCGTCATTCTAGATAAAAGTGGTACAATACCAACTATAAATGAATAATGGAAGCTTTTAGTGCACATACTACCAGGCGTCAAGGTGGCTTCTGCAGATGATTCCCTAACACTGGTATACTGCCTCATTTTGGACTTACCTAAGCCTACAATATTCAGGGCAGTGTAGGAACCAGCTACATAAGTACTCTGCTCAGAAGTCCCAGGTAGATGGGTGTGTTCAGTCTAAAAGAAGCGCTACCCTCAATATATACTACAAGAAAATTTAGACTAGAACCTTCCGAATCACAGGTGCATATCCATGAAGCAAACATAATTACAAAAAAACAAGCTCTATTGTTTGTATATATAACGATGTGCAGCCATTTTGTTTTTTGTAATTATGTTTGCTTCATGGATATGCACCTATGATTCTGAAGGTTCTAGTCAAAATTTTCTTGCAAATCCGTGGAACACAGTCCGTGAGATACCGGACTGGCATTGCAGGAGCACACGGCGTCATTGGTTGCTATGACGCCATGCGCTCCTGCAATGCCAGTCCGGTATCTCACGGGCCGTGTTCCACGGAAGTCTGCATGAGGCTTTGTATGCATGTTATACAGCTGGAGGTGTGCTCCAGAATTAACTGCATGACATGACTGAACTGGAAGTGGTTTCCAGAGTTTATTTTCCCCATCAGGTGTTCCATGGGATGATTGAGCTGAGATTTATCCTGGAGTGGCCCTGGTAAGTTTCTTACATGCAGCGGGTGTTCCCTGCTGATTATCAATGTATGTTTCAGGGTGTGTTCCTGTGAGAAGTGCTGGTTTGGCTGTTATAAGCATAGGTATTACCTTTAGGCCGAATGCACACGGCCATGTTCCGCGGCCGAGAGCGGTCCGTGGTATGCCGGGATGGATTCCTGTTGAGAACAGTAGCGCACGGCGTCATTGGTTGCTATTACGCCGTGCGCTTCATAGCAACCAATGACGCCGTTCGCTCCTGCTCTGAACAGGAATCCAGCCCGGCATACCACGGACCGCTCTCGGCCGCGGAACACGGCCGTGTGCATTCGGCCTTAGGCTTGAAGGCAGAGTCTCCATCTCAGGAGCCATTTTAGAGTAGAAGTATACAGGTGCAGCTGAGCTAAACTTGATGGGTAACATGTTAAGTAAACAATGGCACAAGAAGTTAACTAACTCATCCAATGTAGTTCAATAGCTTTTGTCACAAATAGTATGAGATAACCCTGTGCCTTGTGTTATCAGACTAGTTTAGAGCTCTCATTAAGAGAAACAAAATACAAGTATTGCAGGTTTGATACCTTTTAATGGCTAACAAAAGTAGAAGTAATGATGTTACATAGCGAGCTTTCGAGACATCATCAGTCCCTTCATCAGGCGTACTACAAGAATATATGAAGAAACAGCAATATATATACACTAAGAACAGAGGCATGGGGGGAATGAATGGACATTTGAAAAATAACAGAGCAACATATCAAGATCTTGAGAATGAGTTCTTAATTATCTTGCAGATAATATTGCAGTTTTTTCATATATTTTTGTAGTTGCCTGATGAAGGGACTGGTGATGTCTCGAAAGCTCGCTGTGTAACATCATTACTTCTTTTTTTTTTGTTAGCCATTAACAGGTTTCAAACCTGCAATACTCTTATTTTGTTTCTCTTAATGAGAGCTCTAAACTAGTTTTCTATTGGCTAATACGGTACCAGACTTTTTTCTTTTTCTTGTGTTATGGCGTTCAGAAAATGGACACACAATTTACATTTTTATTTATTTATTTTTACTTTCATTATTTTAAAAAAAATTTTTTATCAAGTCTCACTTGGATCTTGAAGATCCAGTGGGGCTGATGGCTGTACTATACTTTGCAATGCTCTTGCATTGCAAAGTATAATACTATCAGATTTCATGTAGATGGCAACACCGGATGCCTTTGCAAAGTGTACAGTGTTGCCACGGCAACCATCGGGCGCTGCCATCGCAGCGCGGCAGCCCAGATGGGTAAAAGAGGGAGCCCCATCCCTCTATTAATCCCAAGGATGCCGCTGCCGCAGCATCTAGGGGGTTACAACACAGTGTCAGCATACAGCTGACACTCGCTGCTGATGGCGGCGGCTCAGGAATCGAGCCGTCGCCATCAAATACAGCAAGGGGACCGCATCGGGGGCAGGGGGCACAAATGTGGGCAGCGCTGGAAAGGGGGGGTACGGCCAGCATTGAGAGGGTACAGATGGGGGCAGGATGCATGGATGGGGGGAAGGGGGGACTGCATCAGGGCCCGGATACATGGATGGGAGGGAACTGCATCAGGGGCAGGCGGGGACAGATGGCAGAGGCAGGGCTCACGGGGGGGTGGAGGCGCACAGGGGGGGCACAGATCGGGGGCACCAGGACAAATTACCTGATTTGCACTTTTCCACTGCCGCGATCCACTGTACTTTTCCACTGCTGCACAGACTAACCAATCGGATCGATTGCCGGCAAGGCACCACTCCGATTGGTCCTATGCTGGCATTACTAAACAGTTTGCTGTCCATGACAGCAGCAGTCCAGGAGCAGAAGCTTTAATCCAAGCATTTTGCAGCGCTTGTATTAAAAAGCTACCATGACGTCTATACATGTGCTAGCTACACGGGGTATGTGCAGCTAGCACGTATATAGCCGTATGGCAGTCGGGAAGGGGTTAAGGACTATTGTTTTATCTGGCTGCAATATATATTATTTGCGCAACCTGCGCTTAATTGCGTGCAATTGTTTGGCTGCTGCTGACAGTGACACACCTCTGCTACATCTGTTGTTACATCCTAAATATCTGTGACATTCAGCGCAATTGTTTGGCCGCTGGTGACAGCGACATTACCTGCGCTGCATCTCCTGTATAACGTTTTAGCATCCTAAATATCTGTGACATTCAGTTTAATTTATTTGCGCATACAATTACAAAACCTGCGCTACTGTACATGTGACATACTTTAAAGCATATATAACATTTATTATGCTCAAGGCGAGCAGTAAGGGATGGGTAAGTGGTGGTGCTGCAGATGGTGCACGCAGAGGCCGTGGCACTGTGAAACTGTGCCTGCTCCCCGAGCACAAGAAACACACTCATCCACAATACCTAGCTTTATGTCCCAGTTTGCAGGGCGGTGCAGGACACCACTCTCTAAGTCAGACCAGTGCGACCAGGTGATCAATTGGTGGCAGCAGAAAATGCTTTCAGTCGGTTAAGCACCACCCTGTCTTCCACAAAGTCTAGTCTCAGTAGCCAAGAGTCTAGTCAACAGAATCCTCACCCTGATCCTCCTTTCTCCCATCATGGAGTCTTGGCAAACAAGTGATCCCACACTCAGATATTTCGAGAAGCTCTTTTCATCGCCATTGCTTGATTTGGCCCTCTCGCCAAGCCCGCTTGAAAAGGGACATGAGGAGATCTTGTGCATTGATTACCAAACTCTCGAGCATCCACTGTCAGAAAAAGATGATGGTGGGGAACGGCAATTAGTGTTTCACGAGGTGGATGATGATGATGATGAGACACAGTTGCCAATAAGTCAATAGCAATTTGTTTCTCAAGAGGTTGATGATGAGGATGATACACAGTTGTCAATAAGTGAGGTTCTTGTTAGGTCAACAAGTCAGGAGGATGACCAGAGTAAGGAAGTGGAAGAAGAGGTGGTGGACGAATAAATCACTGACCCAACCTGGGAAGGTGGCAACCCAAGTGAGGACCGCAATACAGAGGGGGAGGGATCCGCAGCACCGCAACAGGCTGGAAGAGGCAGTGGGGTGGCAAAGGGGTGAAGGCGGGCCACACCAAACAGGCCCGCAACTGTTCCCCTGAGCACCCCCTGGCGGCAATCTCCCTCGCCAATGGGTAGGTGTTCCCCAGTCTGGCACGTTTTTGAGGAAAGTGAAAACGATAAAATAATTGTCATTTGCAACCTGTGCCATACCAAAATGAGCAGGGGCGTGAACACTAGCAACCTCCCCACCACCAGCATGATCCGTTACATGGCATCAAATCACCCTAATAGATGGTCTGAACGCCTAGTTCCACAATCATTGTCTGTGGGTGACACCACTGCCTCCTCTTCCCCTGTGTTACGTGCTGGCCAATCCCCTGTCCAAGACGAAGGCCCAGATGCCTCACGCCTTGCATCTGGACCTTCGCAAGCACCATCATCTAGGACATCCACTTCTTTGTCCCAACACAGTGTACAGATGTTCATACCCCAGGGCTTTTGATCGAAAGCGCAAACACCTTTCCAAATTGCTGGTCCTGGAAATGTTGCCATTTAGGCTTGTGGACACAGAGGCTTTCCGCAGCCACAGCATGGCGGTGGCTGTCCCTCGTTATTCGGTCGCCAGCAGCCACTATTTTTCCTGGTGTGCCATCCCTGCCTTACACCAGCATGTGTCCCGTAACATCACCTGTGCCCGGACCAACGCAGTTATTGTGAAGGTCAACTTAACGACTGACACATGGACAAGTGCTTTTGGCCAGGGATGCTACATTTCCATGACGGCACACTGGGTGAACGTTGTGGAAGCCGGGAGCGAGTCGTAACCTGGGATGGCACAGGTGCTACCGGACGCCAAGGATTGCGGGCCCTACTTCTATCAGGAATTCTGCCACCACCTACATTAGTGGCTGCAAACCCCCCACTTATCTTTCTCCACCTCTAAATTCTCATCTTGCAGCACCAGTCAGCCATCAGTCAGTATCTAAAAGCAGTGCTGAAACCATCTTACTGAAACCAATTTGCTTAGGTGACAAACAGCACACCGCCGCAGAGCTGTGGCTGTGTATAAGGGACCAGACTGAGCTGTGGCTCTCGCCACTCAACCTACAACCAGGCATGGTTGTGTCTGATAATGGCCGTAACTTGGTGGCAGCTTTGGAACTCGGCAAGCTCACACACATACCATGCATAGTCCATGTGTTCAACTTGGTGGTTCAGCTGTTTCTCAAAACCTACCCCAATTTGCATGAGCTACTGGTGAAGGTGTGCAGCGTGTGTGCCCATTTCCGAAATTCATCTACTGCTGCCGCCGGTCTGGCAATGCTGCAGCAGCGCTTACAATTGCCAGCTCACCGACTGTTGTGCGACGTGAGCACGCGCTGGAACTCCACGTTCCACATGTTGGCCAGGCTTTGTGAGCAGCAGAGGGCAGTAGTGGAATACCAGCTGCAACATGGTCGTCATCTTTCCAGTCAGCTTCGCTCTTCACAAGTGACAAGTGCGCATGGATGTCTAACCTCTGTGAGGTTCTACGCAACTTTGAGGAATCAACTAAGATGGTGAGCGGCAATGCCACTATTTTCAGCATAACCATCCCACTTCTGTGTCTACTGAAACGCTCGCTGCTCACAATGAAGGCAAACGATTTGCATGTGGAAGAGGTGGAAATGGGGGACGACAGTAGATGGGGTGATAGTTAGACCACCCTCAGTTCGTCTTCTCAGCGTGAATTGGATGATGATGATGAAGAGGAGGAGCAGGATATGGTTGCCTCCGCTACAGAGGGTAGTACCCATAGCAGGGCAATTCCATCTGTTAAGCGTGGATGGGCCAAAGAGGAGGAGGAAGATGAAGAGATTGAGAGTTATCCTCCAGATGAGGACAGCAAAGTCTTGTATGTTGGGACTCTGGCACACATGGCTGACTGGTGGAGAGGACTAGCAAAATGGTGAAATACCAGAAGGTCCTTGTGGAAAAATTGCTCCACAAATTTCCAGCTGACTACACTGGCGGCAGAGTACATAGTTCCTTGGACAACCAAGGAGGGGAGACGAGGGAAAACACACAGCAGTTCCAACAGAGGCAGGGCAACACTCTCCAAGGCCTGGGACATTTTGATGACACCAGATAATAGATAATGTAGTAAGGCAGCTCTCACCTGCGTTGGTTATGAACCCCCCTTGTGCACGGATGCTGCACCTGGATGCGGTAAAGTCCAGAAATTGAAAAAAGAGTATCCAGCTCAATTCAGGTGAAGTTAAGAATGACCTTTATTCCAGCGTTAAAATCCGTAATGCAAGTATACATCTACGCGTTTCAGACCTTTTAGATATATGGGTCCTTCCTCATGACAGGCATGAATATGAAATGGAAGCAGCTCCCTATATATCCTAGACTAACCCCAGGTTGATAGCTATCACCTGGGAGGAGGAGACATAGGGAGGCGGTTCCATGCAATTTAATTAGGTTAAAAAACGTACAGGCCAAAAGATGACACCCCGCCAGCACCCTCACCCTGATGCGTTGCCTAGTGTCACAAGGAGGGAAAAGTTTTGGAAGATGGTGAAGGAGTACGTAGCAGACAGGGTCAGCATCCTCAATGATCCCTCTGTGCCTTAAAGCTATTGGGTCTCCAAGTAGGATACGTGGCACGAACTGGCGCTCTATGCATTGGAGGTGCTGGCCTGCCCTGCCGCCAGTGTTTTGTCAGAGCAAGTATTTAGTGCTGCTGGGGGAATAATAACTGATAAGTGCATCCGCCTGTCAACTGAAAATGCTGACAGGTTGACTCTTATCAAAATGAACAAGGCCTGGATTTCCCCTGACCTCTCTACTCCATTAGAGGAAAGCGGCTGAACATAAAGGCGCTTTAAATGTGGCTTTTCTAGTGTATTGAATACACTGTATTCCCATGCACCCCTTCCACCACAAAAAAGGGTATATGGTTAAATCTTCCTTTTTTCATCCTTCTCGTCCTTCTCCATCATATCAACATGCTTATTAGGCCGCCCTCATTTCTAATGTTTTAGAAGGTCAGATCAGCAGCAAGCCTTCGACTCTAATGTTTTAGACATCCGATCAGCAGCAGGCCCTCACCCCTAATGTTTTACAGGGTCATCTCAGCAGCAGACCCTCACCCCTAATGTTTTTGAGGGTCACCAGCAGGCCATCAATCATAATTTTTCAAGGGAGTGTATGATGTCAACACGTTTTTTCTTATGTTTTGAGATATTATGGGTCCTCTCATCAATAATTTTTCTCTCTAAAGTTAATTTACAGACCCTTTTAAAATATACTTTTTATTATTAATAGTTTAAATAAATGCCTCTTAATGGTGGCTTGATATCATACATAGAGTACAAGCCTCTGGCTGGCTACTCTTGTTGTATGATAGCATTGCCACAGTTATGACATACATACAATACAGACTTACACAGTGTATAGTGTGAATTGGAAGGTAGATGATTGGTGTAGGAAAACTTTCCCTAATACACACTCCTTCTAACCTTTGCCCAGGGGTCGCCCCTGATGGTGGACTTCCCTGTCCGCGTACCTTCCCTCCATTCCCTATAACACCCTAACTGTGATAGTGTGGTGTAAACAATTAACATTTAAAAGATGCTGCCACAACATGGATGATTGTTGTACTAAGAAAATGCCCCAACGTGTTTCACCCATTCAACCTCAGGGGGTCTCAGTTCCAATAATACACAGAGTATAGTGACACCTATTAAAGTGTTTATCCCAAGATATATACAACAACACTTTTTGCAGTGTCTAAATAGATGGTTCAATCACCATATATGTATTATCCCATTTGTCGTCTCAAATAGGTATTGCAGACGTCATAATCAATTAATGGTATAGCAGACCTTATCAGATGAATGAGGATGTATACAGAGAGACCCTTAGTCAAGATCTTACTCCTTACTTCAAACATCCAGAGACATTCAAGTACACTTACAGTTTAGCTCCCAGTTCCTGACATGACTGCCTCCTCCCAGGGTCGATATGGCAGTGGCATACATGGGGAATTCTGTTCTTTTAATATCAGCGCTCCTCAGGCACTTCTGGCCCGTGGAACGCACATCGCAGCCTTACTTCCGGTCTGGTGGAACGCAAATGTCACTTCTGGTTTCGTGATTTCACCAGAACAATGATTATTAGAGGTAGGAAGACACAGTGGCACTCCTTTCAGGCCAGGCAGTGAACAGTTTAACCCTTTATACGCCTCCTACATGGGGGGAGCGGTCCCCCAGTGGCTTATAATGCTATAATTATTCATCAAATTATTTAGGATATAGGGGAATCTCGGATCCTTGGATGCAAATCCTGATTCATGACAGATCACAATCATGACTGTGGTGACGTCATCCTGTATTTATTTTGAGTACTTCCCGCACTCATGACCAATATTTGAACTATCATTGATACTTTAAACAGAAGCTTTAGGGCGCTTAATCCTCTTTTCAGGGTGGTCTTTTAGTTAAGAAATTATTCCCTATTTTTTATGTATATTTTTTAATGTACCGTATTTTTCGCCCTATAAGACGCACCGGCCCATAAGACGCACCTAGGTTTTTGGGGAGGAAAATAAGAAAAAAAACATTTTTAACCAAAAGGTGTGCTGTGGGTTTGGAACTAATGGTGGTCTGTGGATGGCACTATTACTGGGGATCTGTGGATGACTGACACTGTTATGGGGGGGATCTGTGGATGACGGACACTGTTATAGGGGGGATCTGTGGATGACGGACACTGTTATAGGGGGGATCTGTGGATGACGGACACTGTTATGGGGGGGATCTGTGGATGACGGACACTGTTATGGGGGGGATCTGTGGATGACGGACACTGTTATAGGGGGGATCTGTGGATGACGGACACTGTTATAGGGGGGATCTGTGGATGACGGACACTGTTATAGGGGGGATCTGTGGATGACGGACACTGTTATAGGGGGGAATCTGTGGATGACGGACACTGTTATAGGGGGGAATCTGTGGATGACGGACACTGTTATGGGGGGATCTGTGGATGACGGACACTGTTATGGGGGGATCTGTGGATGACGGACACTGTTATGGGGGGATCTGTGGATGACGGACACTGTTATGGGGGGATCTGTGGATGACGGACACTGTTATGGGGGGGATCTGTGGCTTGCACTGTTACAGGGGGGGGTCTGTGGCTGACACTGTTACAGGGGGGATCCGTGGATGGCACTGTTATGGGCTGGGGGGGGGGGTCTGTGGGTGGCACTGTTATATATGTGCCATCCACAGACCCCCCAGCCCATAACAGTGCCATGCACAGACCCCCCCAGCCCATAACAGTGCCATTCACAGATCCCCCCCCCCTGTAACAGTGCCATCCACAGATCGCAATCTGAACTGTCGACCCCCCCCCCCCCCCCGCCCGTCGCCGCACAAAATATAAGTTGTCATATTGAATTAATATTTATTAAACATGCCCCCCAACTCCTATTACTACCGTTCATCCTAATCGCTGCTGTAGAAATCAGACCGGCAGGACGGCCGGCCGGCGCGTCTCACTGACGTCACTTGCCTGCGCCGCCTACTTCATTCATAAAGTAGGCGGCGCAGGCACGTGACACGAGTTACGCTGCCGCCCGCCCGACTGGCCTGAATTCTACAGCAGCGATTAGGAGGGAAGGTAGTAATAGCAGTTGGGGGACATGTTTAATAACTATTACTTCAATATGATTTCTTATATTAGTATACCAGAGCGGCGGGGCGGTGCTATACTACACTGACTGCACCGCCCCGCCGCTATTGCCGGCCCCCAGCTCCTCCCAGTCCCTCCCCTCTCACTGATACATCGCTGGCAGCGATGTAAAACTCCACGCATTCGCCCCATAAGACGCAGGGGCATTTCTCCCCCATTTTGGGGGAAGAAAAAGTGCGTCTTATGGGGCGAAAAATACGGTATATTTTTTATAAATAGCCAATTTCATACCGTCCATCTAGAATCTTGTTCAAACTAATTTCTCTTTTTATCTATAAAATTATTTATTTTTATATATATAGATATATATATATATATATATATATATATATATATATATATATACAGGGAGTGCAGAATTATTAGGCAAATCAGTATTTTGACCACATCATCCTCTTTATGCATGTTGTCTTACTCCAAGCTGTATAGGCTCGAAAGCCTACTACCAATTAAGCATATTAGGTGATGTGCATCTCTGTAATGAGAAGGGGTGTGGTCTAATGACATCAACACCCTATATCAGGTGTGCATAATTATTAGGCAACTTCCTTTCCTTTGGCAAAATGGGTCAAAAGAAGGACTTGACAGGCTCAGAAAAGTAAAAAATAGTGAGATATCTTGCAGAGGGATGCATCACTCTTAAACTTGCAAAGCTTCTGAAGCGTGATCATCGAACAATCAAGCGTTTCATTCAAAATAGTCAACAGGGTCGCAAGAAGCGTGTGGAAAAACCAAGGCGCAAAATAACTGCCCATGAACTGAGAAAAGTCAAGCGTGCAGCTGCCAAGATGCCACTTGCCACCAGTTTGGCCATATTTCAGAGCTGCAACATCACTGGAGTGCCCAAAAGCACAAGGTGTGCAATACTCAGAGACATGGCCAAGGTAAGAAAGGCTGAAAGACGACCACCACTGAACAAGACACACAAGCTGAAACGTCAAGACTGGGCCAAGAAATATCTCAAGACTGATTTTTCTAAGGTTTTATGGACTGATGAAATGAGAGTGAGTCTTGATGGGCCAGATGGATGGGCCCGTGGCTGGATTGGTAAAGGGCAGAGAGCTCCAGTCCACCTCAGACGCCAGCAAGGTGGAGGTGGAGTACTGGTTTGGGCTGGTATTATCAAAGATGAGCTTGTGGGGCCTTTTCGGGTTGAGGATGGAGTCAAGCTCAACTCCCAGTCCTACTGCCAGTTTCTGGAAGACACCTTCTTTAAGCAGTGGTACAGGAAGAAGTCTGCATCCTTCAAGAAAAACATGATTTTCATGCAGGACAATGCTCCATCACACACGTCCAAGTACTCCACAGCGTGGCTGGCAAGAAAGGGTATAAAAGAAGAAAAACTAATGACATGGCCTCCTTGTTCACCTGATCTGAACCCCATTGAGAATCTGTGGTCCATCATCAAATGTGAGATTTACAAGGAGGGAAAACAGTACACCTCTCTGAACAGTGTCTGGGAGGCTGTGGTTGCTGCTGCACGCAATGTTGATGGTGAACAGATCAAAACACTGACAGAATCCATGGATGGCAGGCTTTTGAGTGTCCTTGCAAAGAAAGGTGGCTATAATGGTCACTGATTTGTTTTTGGTTTGTTTTTGAATGTCAGAAATGTATATTTGTGAATGTTGAGATGTTATATTGGTTTCACTGGTAAAAATAAATCATTGAAATGGGTATATATTTGTTTTTTGTTAAGTTGCCTAATAATTATGCACAATAATAGTCACCTGCACACACAGATATCCCCCTAAAATAGCTAAAACTAAAAACAAACTAAAAACTACTTCCAAAAATATTCAGCTTTGATATTAATGAGTTTTTTGGGTTCATTGAGAACATGTTTGTTGTTCAATAATAAAATTAATAATCAAAAATACAACTTGCCTAATAATTCTGCACTCCCTGTATATATATATATATATATATATATATATATATATATATACATATATATATATATATATATATATATATATATATACCAGTACAGACCAAAAGTTTGGACACACCTTCTCATTCAAAGAGTTTTCTTTATTTTCATGACTATGAAAATTGTAGATTCACACTGAAGGCATCAAAACTATGAATTACACATGTGGAATTATATACATAACAAAAAAGGGTGAAACAACTGAAAATATGTCATATTCTAGGTTCTTCAAAGTAGCCACCTTTTGCTTTGATTACTGCACACTCTTGGCATTCTCTTGATGAGCTTCAAGAGGTAGTCACCTGAAATGGTTTTCACTTCACAGGTGTGCCCTGTCAGGTTTAATAAGTGGGATCTCTTGCCTTATAAATGGGGTTGGGACCATCAGTTGCGTTGTAGAGAAGTCAGGTGGATACACAGCTGATAGCCCTACTGAGTAGACTGTTAGAATTTGTATTATGGCAAGAAAAAAGCAGCTAAGTAAAGAAAAACGAATGGCCATCATTACTTTAAGAAATGAAGGTCAGTCAGTCCGAAAAATTGGGAAAACTTTGAAAGTGTCCCCAAGTGCAGTCACAAAAACCATCAAGCGCTACAAAGAAACTGGCTCACATGCGGACCGCCCCAGGAAAGGAAGACCAAGAGTCACCTCTGCTGCGGAGGAAAAGTTCATCCGAGTCACCAGCCTCAGAAATCGCAGGTTAACAGCAGCTCATATTAGAGACCAGGTCAATGCCACACAGAGTTCTAGCAGCAGACACATCTCTAGAACAACTGTTAAGAGGAGACTGTGTGAATCAGGCCTTCATGGTAGAATATCTGCTAGGAAACCACTGCTAAGGACAGGCAACAAGCAGAAGAGACTTGTTTGGGCTAAAGAACACAAGGAATGGACATTAGACCAGTGGAAATCTGTGCTTTGGTCTGATGAGTCCAAATTGGAGATCTTTGGTTCCAACCACCGTGTCTTTGTGCGACGCAGAAAAGGTGAACGGATGGACTCTACATGCCTGGTTCCCACCATGAAGCATGGAGGCGGAGGTGTGATGGTGTGGGGGTGCTTTGCTGGTGACACTGTTGGGGATTTATTTCAAAATTGAAGGCATACTGAACCAGCATGGCTACCACAGCTTCTTGCAGCGGCATGCTATTCCATCCGGTTTGCGTTTAGTTGGACCATCATTTATTTTTCAACAGGACAATAACCCCAAACACACCTGCAGGCTGTGTAAGGGCTATTTGACCATGAAGGAGAGTGATGGGGTGCTGTGCCAGATGACATGGCCTCCACAGTCACCGGACCTGAACCCAATTGAGATGGTTTGGGGTGAGCTGGACCGCAGAGTGAAGGCAAAAGGGCCAACAAGTGCTAAGCATCTCTGGGAACTCCTTCAAGACTGTTATAAGACCATTTCAGGTGACTACCTCTTGAGGCTCATCAAGAGAATGCCAAAAGTGTGCAAAGCAGTAATCAAAGCAAAAGGTGGCTACTTTGAAGAACCTAGAATATGACATATTTTCCGTTGTTTCACACTTTTTTGCTATGCATATAATTCCACATGTGTTAATTCATAGCTTTGATGCCTTTAGTGTGAATACAATTTTCATAGTCATGAAAATAAAGAAAACTCTTTGAATGAGAAGGTGTGTCCAAACTTTTGGTCTGTACTGTATATATATACACACACATTTGAATAGCGTATCCCTGTTTACAGTAGACGAGAAGGGGTTCCTGTCAAAATGATAGAATAACATTAAAGTGCAGAAACTCCTAAGTGCAAAAGGTGTGCCAACTCTAGCTGGGCCTGTGGCCATTAGCACTGCAGTATATTATGACAGTTCGCCTGTGAGATCCACTGGCTTCTTGTTGCCATGGCAACCAGCCAGGTTCTGCCACCGATCGAGGTGCAGTGAGAATGCAGGACTTATGCATACGTCCAGTTGTGTGAACATTGCAGCTGCAAGGACATATGCATACGTCCTGAAGCGGGAAGGGGTTAAAGGGTTTTTCCCATCTCATTAATTTATATATATCCACAGTATATGTGATACCAAGCAGATAGGTGGGAGTCTGACTGCTGGAACCCCTGCCGATCATAAGAATGTAGACATGCATAGGGAATGGATGGAGTGGTGGACACACAGGTGCAGTCCCCACTATTCAATCCAGGCACAATTATGTCCCATTCTCAGGATTGGTGGGGGCCACAGTGGTTAGACTTCCATCTGCTGCTTTAGCTTATAGAGCAGTGGTCTCCAAACTGTGGAGCTCCAGATATTGCAAAACTACAACTCCCAGCATGCCTGGAGTGGACAGCCAACGGGAGTTGTAGTTTACTGAGGGCAGTGATGCGGCTGAATTCAGGAAAGCGCCCACAGCTGCTGACCGAAGCTCCTAGCATTAAGTAATGCTGAGAGCATCAGATCATTAGGATCTGTGGGTGACACTTAGGCTACATTCACACGTCAGTATTTTTCTATAATCCGAATTTCGGTCCGTTTTTTGCGGATCCGTTGTTCCTGAAAATGTTTCCGTATGTCATCCGTATGTCATCCGTTTTTTGCGGATCCGCAAAAAACGGAAACATGTATACATTTCAATAATCAAATAAAGTTGTTTGGATTTCTTTGAAAAAAAAAAAATAATAATAATTGTTATGTGTTTCCAGGAACGGATTCCGCAAAAAACGGATGACATACGAATGTCTTCAGTTTTTTTCGGATCCATTGACTTTGTATTGTACCAGGATCCGAATTTTGCCGAAAAGAATAGGACATGTTTATATTTAAACGGACATGCGGAACGGAACAACGGAAACGGACAGCACACATTGTGCTGTCCGATTTTTTCCAGGACCCATTGAAAATGAATGGGTCCAGATCTGGTCCTGATCTGTTCTGCAAAAAACGGAACAGATCAGGAAAGAAAAAACGGACGTGTGAATGGACCCTTATGGAGGGGGATCTGTGGGTGACACTTATGGAGGGGGATCTGTGGGTGACACTTATGGAGGGGGATCTGTGGGTGACACACATGGAGGGGGATCTGTGGGTGACACACATGGAGGGGGATCTGTGGGTAACACACATGGAGGGGGATCTGTGGGTGACACACATGGAGGGGGATCTGTGGGTGACACACATGGAGGGGGATCTGTGGGTGACACTTATGGAGGGGGATCTGTGGGTGACACTTATGGAGGGGGATCTGTGGGTGACACATGGAGGGGGATCTGTGGGTGACACACATGGAGGGGGATCTGTGGGTGACACACATGGAGGGGGATCTGTGGGTGACACACATGGAGGGGGATCTGTGGGTGACACACATGGAGGGGGATCTGTGGGTGACACACATGGAGGGGGATCTGTGGGTGACACACATGGAGGGGGATCTGTGGGTGACACACATGGAGGGGGATCTGTGGGTGACACACATGGAGGGGGATCTGTGGGTGACACACATGGAGGGGGATCTGTGGGTGACACACATGGAGGGGGAACTGTGGGTGACACACATGGAGGGGGATCTGTGGGTGACACACATGGAGAGGGATCTGTGGGTGACACACATGGAGGGGGATCTGTGGGTGACTGTCATGGTCTTACCTCCTTGCTGTTCCCTTCGTTTGACATGTGCTGGCGGCCATCTTGGTTTCTGGGTTTTCTTGTAGCCTCCCACCCTGCGGCTCCTCCTTCCCACTGGGAGGAGCTGGATGCCTAGCTCATATATATAGGAGGTCTGTGGCTTCAGTTCCTTGCTTGGTCCTCCTGTGTTCACATGCTTCCAAGACTGCTGCTGCTTCTGGTTCCTGATCCTGGCCTCGTCTGACTACCCCGTTGGTTCCTGATTCCGGCTTCGTCTGACTACCCCGTTGGTTCCTGATTCCGGCTTCGTCTGACTACCCCGTTGGTTCCTGTTCCTGGCTTCGTCTGACTACCCTTCTGGTTCCTGACCTCTATCTCCGCAAGACCCTGCTTCGGTTTAGCCATCCGTTCGGACTTTGCTACGGCTTACTCTTCAATAAAACCTTCTTATTTTCCTCTTATCTCTTGTTGTACGTCTGGTTCATGGTTCCATGACATTAGGACCAAGCCATGAATTCTGACGGTACAGGGCCACCCTCGCTACCTACGCTGGTTGCCAGACTTGATCAGCAGGATCACCTGTTGGGTCGGTTCGCTGTGGCGTTGCAAACCCTGCTTGAACGCACGGCTCATTTAGCTTCCGTTGCCGATGGGTCGGTTGTCGCTCCTGGGCCCGCTCCCACTGCCGCTCCGGTTGTTGCGCCAGAGTCTACCCTGACACCTGTTGCTGCGCCTGTGGTGTTTCAGGGTATGACCGGTTCTGCCCCCCTTCCACAGCGCTTTGGGGGAGAGCCAACTCAGTGCCGAGGTTTCCTTAACCAGGTGGGCATTTACTTCGAGTTGCTGCCACATGCCTTTCCTACTGAGAGATCAAGGGTGGGCTTCTTGATCTCGCTGCTCTCGGACAAGGCCTTGGCCTGGGCCAGCCCTTTATGGGAGAACAACAATCCGGTGGTTGCCGAGTTTTCCGGTTTTGTTGCTTCTCTTCGGAAGGTATTCGATGTGCCGGCTCGTGCTGCCTCTGCTGCGAAGCTCCTTATGTCCATCAGACAGGGTTCACGATCCGTAGCTGAATACGCCATTGAGTTTCGTACCCTGGCAGCAGAGGTGGGCTGGAATAATGAGGCTCTGGTCGCTGCTTTCTCTCATGGTCTCTCGGATGCCTTGAAGGATGAGGTTGCAGCTAAGGACCTACCAGTGGAGCTCGAGTCTCTTATTTCTTTCCTGATTTTGATTGACACCAGACTCAGGGAGAGACCTTCCTTTAAGGAGAGCCTGCGGAGGTCTCCTAACAGATTGGCGCCTACGTTTGCTGTCCCACCCGTGCCTCCCTCTCCTCCCACGCCTCCTGGGGATGACTTGTCTGGGGGTGAACCCATGCAGCGGGGGTTTGCTCGCCTGTCTGAGGGGGAGAGGGTACTCCGGAGACGCGAGGGCCGATGCATGTACTGTGGTCTCGGTGGGCATTTTCGGTTGGCATGTCCGAACCGTCCGGGAGAACGCTCGCACCTGAGGTCCTGTCGGGGGCAGATCTTGGGTGGAGTCTCCTCGTCCCCGGTTTCCCGTGTTGACAAACCACTGATCACGGTTGTCCTCTCCTGGGTCGGGGGCTCGGTGACGACCCAGGCGTTGGTGGACTCTGGTGCTGGTGGTTTGTTCATTGATAGAGTGTTCGTTGCCGCCAATTCCATTCCTCTGCAGCCTCGAGGTTCCCCACTGGCTCTTGAGGCGATAGACGGCAGACCCCTTCTGCCGCCACACGTGACTCATGAGACCCTTCCAGTGGGGATGGCCATTGGTGCCGTTCACAGAGAGTCGGTCTGTCTCCAGGTTATTTCGTCTCCACACTACTCGGTGGTCTTGGGGTACCCCTGGCTCCAGAAGCATAATCCGACTTTCGATTGGAGATCGGTCGAGATCCTCTCGTGGTCACCGCAGTGTGGGGCTAGTTGCATCCATGGGCCTGTCAAGTTGCTGTGTACTTCCTCGGACTCTCTGTTGCCTCCTGAATACGAAGAGTACCGGGATGTATTCGATAAGGTGCGCGCGGTTGCCCTACCTCCGCACCGCCCATACGATTGTGCCATAGAGTTACAATCCGGTGCCGTTCCTCCTCGTGGCAAAGTCTATCCACTGTCGGTAGCGGAGAATGAGGCCATGGAGGAGTACGTGAGGGAGGCGCTTTCACGTGGACACATTCGCAAATCCTCGTCCCCGGCAGGGGCTGGATTTTTCTTTGTGAAAAAGAAGGGCGGCGAGTTGAGGCCTTGCATCGATTACAGGGGTCTCAATCGCATCACGATCAAGAACGCTTACCCGATACCCTTGATTTCCGAGCTGTTCGATCGCCTCAAAGGGGCCACGGTCTTTACCAAACTCGACCTGAGGGCGGCATATAACCTGGTAAGGATCAAGGCGGGCGATGAGTGGAAGACCGCGTTTAACACCAGGACCGGTCATTATGAATCCTTGGTTATGCCCTTTGGGTTGTGCAATGCGCCCGCAGTCTTCCAGGAATTCATCAACGATGTTTTCCGTGACCTGTTGCAGCAGTGTGTGGTGGTCTATTTGGATGACATCTTGGTATATTCTGCATCCATGGAGGCCCACATTCTGGATGTCAGACGAGTGTTGCAACGCTTACGAGAGAACAAGCTGTTCGGTAAGCTTGAGAAATGCGAATTTCAACGATCCCAGGTAACCTTCTTAGGTTACATCATTTCCGCTGAGGGGTTCTCCATGGATCCTGAGAAGGTTTCGGCTGTCTTACAGTGGCCCCAGCCCAGTGGGCTTCGTGCCCTGCAGCGCTTTTTGGGCTTCGCCAATTATTATCGGAAGTTCATCAGGGACTTTTCCATGCTAGCCAAGCCTCTCACGGATCTGACCAGGAAGGGCAGTAATCCTCAGGTCTGGCCGCTCGAGGCCATCCGAGCTTTTGAGGCTCTAAAGTCCGCCTTTGTGTCGGCTCCGATTCTGTCGCATCCCAACCCTGGGTTGCCTTTTGTCCTCGAGGTGGACGCGTCTGAGACGGGAGTAGGCGCCCTCCTGTCTCAGCGTAGAACACCAGAGGGTCCCCTGCTTCCTTGTGGGTTTTACTCCCGGAAACTGTCTTCCGCGGAGTGCAACTATCAGATTGGTGACAGGGAGTTATTGGCCATCGTGCAGGCCCTTAAAGAATGGAGGCACTTGCTCGAGGGCTCGGTGGTTCCGGTTCTCATCCTGACGGACCACAAGAATCTGACCTACCTCTCTGAGGCCAAGAGATTGACACCACGTCAGGCCAGATGGGCTCTGTTCTTGTCACGTTTTAATTACGTGGTCTCCTACCTACCCGGCTCCAAGAACATCAGAGCGGATGCCTTATCACGGCAGTACTCCGAGCTGTCCGGGGAGGAGTCGATTCCGACTACGGTCATACCCCCGAATCAGATCCTGGCCGCTATTCGCACCAGCCTGACTTCTCCTCTGGGTGAGCAGATTTTGGCGGCTCAATCTGGTGCTCCCTCTGGGAGACCCAACGGCAGATGTTTTGTGCCTGAGGAGTTGCGCACTCGGTTGTTGCGAACCTACCATAACTCCAAGGCCGCGGGGCACCCTGGAAAGAATCAGCTGTCCTGGGCGGTTTCACGTCTGTTCTGGTGGCCTTCTCTACGTTCCGACATCGCCGCATATGTAGCGGCATGCTCCGTTTGTGCCCAGAGTAAGTCCCCTCGGCACCTTCCGTTGGGCCTTTTGCAACCCATAGCCACCGGGGAGCGTCCATGGTCACACCTGGGGATGGATTTCATTGTGGACCTCCCTGCATCCCGAGGCCATACGGTCATTCTCATGATTGTGGATCGGTTTTCCAAAATGTGCCACTGTGTTCCTCTCAAGAAGTTACCCTCTGCACAAGAGTTGGCCTCGATTTTTGCCAGGGAGGTCTTCCGGTTGCACGGTTTGCCCAAGGAGATTGTGTCGGATCGGGGGAGTCAGTTTGTGTCCAGGTTCTGGCGCGCCTTTTGCTCCCAGTTGGGGATTCATCTCTCTTTCTCCTCGGCCTACCACCCTCAGTCCAATGGGGCCGCAGAACGATCCAATCAGGCCTTGGAGCAATTCCTTCGTTGCTATGTCTCCGATCACCAAGACAATTGGGTTGACCTCCTGCCTTGGACTGAGTTTGCCAGGAACACGGCGGTGAACTCTTCCTCTGGGACGTCTCCCTTCATGGCCAATTATGGGTTCCAACCTGCCGTGTTACCGGAGGTATTCTCTCCCCAGGATATTCCGGCTGTGGAGGATCACCTTTCCGTCCTACGTGCTTCTTGGGTACAGATCCAGAGGTCCCTTGAGGTCTCTGCGCAGCGCCAGAAACTCCAGGCTGATCGCAGACGAGCGCCCGCTCCTTCCTACCAGGTCGGAGACCGCGTATGGTTGTCCACCCGCAACCTCAACCTTCGAGTGCCCACTCCCAAGCTGGCGCCTCGCTTTGTTGGTCCCTTCCGAGTGCTTCGCAGGGTAAACCCGGTAGCCTATGCCCTTGCGCTTCCTCCTGGCATGCGGATCTCCAACGTGTTTCATGTCTCCCTGTTGAAGCCACTGGTGTGTAATCGTTTCACTTCCTCGATTCCTCGGCCTCGTCCGGTCCAAGTGGGCAATCGTGAGGAGTATGAGGTGAGCAATATCCTGGACTCACGCCTGGTCCGCGGCCGGGTGCAGTTTTTGGTCCATTGGCGTGGTTATGGTCCAGAGGAGCGTTCCTGGGTTCCCTCCGCAGATGTCCATGCTCCTGTCTTGCTCCGAGCCTTCCACGCACGCTTCCCTCAGAAACCGTTCCTTACTCCGCGGAGGAGGGGCCCTTGAGGGGGAGGTACTGTCATGGTCTTACCTCCTTGCTGTTCCCTTTGTTTGACATGTGCTGGCGGCCATCTTGGTTTCTGGGTTTTCTTGTAGCCTCCCACCCTGCGGCTCCTCCTTCCCACTGGGAGGAGCTGGATGCCTAGCTCATATATATAGGAGGTCTGTGGCTTCAGTTCCTTGCTTGGTCCTCCTGTGTTCACATGCTTCCAAGACTGCTGCTGCTTCTGGTTCCTGATCCTGGCCTCGTCTGACTACCCCGTTGGTTCCTGATTCCGGCTTCGTCTGACTACCCCGTTGGTTCCTGATTCCGGCTTCGTCTGACTACCCCGTTGGTTCCTGTTCCTGGCTTCGTCTGACTACCCTTCTGGTTCCTGACCTCTGTCTCCGCAAGACCCTGCTTCGGTTTAGCCATCCGTTCGGACTTTGCTACGGCTTACTCTTCAATAAAACCTTCTTATTTTCCACTTATCTCTTGTTGTACGTCTGGTTCATGGTTCCATGACAGTGACACACATGGAGGGGGATCTGTGGGTGACACACATGGAGGGGGATCTGTGGGTGACACACATGGAGGGGGATCTGTGGGTGACACACATGGAGGGGGATCTGTGGGTGACACACATGGAGGGGGATCTGTGGTGACACACATGGAGTGGGATCTGTGGGTGACACATATGGAGGGGGATCTGTGGGTGACACACAGTTTATAGCATCTTATGCTATGTGTCATCCACAGATCCACCCCATATCAGCGTCATACCGGGATCCCTCTCCCTATAAGGCCCCATTCACACATCCTAAATTTGCATAACGGAATTGCGGACCCATTCATTTCTATAGGGCAACACGACGTGCTGGCGGATACGGAAATGCGGACACGCACTTCCGGGTCCGCAATTCCGTTCCCGAAAAAAAATGCGGACCCGCACATTGCCGCTGTTACGGATTCCTGAATGGAGCCTAACAGTGTCCCCGTCCCCCCATAATAGTGTCATCTACAGATCTCCCTCCCTATAACAGTGTCATCTACAGATTCCCCCCCCCCCCCTTAACAGTGTCATGACATCCACAGACCCCCGAAGCCCCCTTCCTATAACACTATAAGAGTATCATCCACAGATCCCCCCCCCCTATAACAGTGTAATGACTCATGACATCCAAAGACCGCCGATCCCCCTCCCTATAACACTATAAATGTATCATCTATAGATCCCTCCCCCCTATAACATTGTAATGACTCATGACATCCACAGACCACAGATCACCCTCCCCACCGCTCCCATTTGAACATGATTTCTCTAAACTGTAAAGTAGTAAACACTGTAATCATCCAGGCTGCACTGACAGTAACTTTAAAGGGGTTCTGCACTTTCATTTAACTGATGATCTATACTCTGATAGATCATCAGCTTCTGATCGGCGTGGGTCCGACACCCGGCACCCCCGCCGATCAGCTGTTTGAGAAGGAACCTGCGCTCCAGCAGCGCCACGGCCTTCTCACTGTTTACAGCCAGCCCACTGACGTCACGACTAGTATCAACCAGCCTGAGCGCGGCTAAGCTCTGTTCACTTGAGTGGAGCTTAGCCGCGCCAACGCTAGTTGATACTAGTTGTAACTCGAGACATCACTGGGCCGGTAAACAGTGAGAAGGCCACGGCACTACTGGTCGGACCCCTGCCGATCAGATGCTGATGATCTATTCAGAGAACAGATCATCAGTTAAATGAAAGTGCAGAACCCCTTTAACTTTTAAATCAGGAAGATTGAGGGAATCAGGGGCACTGGGCAGCCGCCAGCCAGCTTTCCACTCAGACTCAGTCAGATCTAATCTAATAGAAATATAGAAAGAGACTTAGTCCACTAAGTCACTAGTAATTTGTACCTTATTATTAAGTTAACCTGACTCTGTGTCCTGCTACACACCTTCACCTGCTCTTCACCACTAGGTCTGGTCTCTTTGGTCAGTCAGTCTCAGTCCAGTCTGTGTCTGTTGTTCGTTATATCGGACGGTCAGTAGTAGGTTAAGGTGGGCCACGCCGACGCCACACTGTCTCATCTGTCTCTGTCTCTTGTCTGGGCCTGACTGGCTTAAGCAGGTTAGACTACAGGCAGTGGGCGGGCTGCTCACGGTGACGTCACGCACCGAAGGAGGAGCAGGAGCGCCGCCCACACTGCTGCCAGACCCAGACGGCGACGCCAGCAATGAATAATGAATTAATCTAATCACTCAGCAGCTGAGCCTGAGGCTCGACTAGCTAAGCTGATTTATGCAAAGCACCTCCAGGCCTCGGCTCCAGCCAGTCTGCCACTGAGTCTGTTTGTCTGACTCAACTCGTCAGGGCCTGGGAGCGGGGCTGAGCAGGACGTGGCGCGGCGGCGGTGGGTGGAGAGAGTCACGTCAGTGAGACTACACTAGAAGAAGAGACGGAGTGAGACTGGAGACAGACTCGAGACCGCAAGTGACACTGACATTGTGAATGAAGATGTCCGGTACATCAGTGCACAGCAGCGCAGCACATGTCACACAAAACAACTCAGACAACTAGTAGTACCAAAATGAATGGGGGCATTTTAGTTGGGGGGGCACATGGGGGGGCACAGCTTGATGTAGGGGGGCCTTGGCCCCCTCTGGCCCCCTTCCTGGCGACGCCACTGCTTATCTTGACTAAGATCTGTTAGACAGAAACGCATTGATGCGTTTCCGCTTTCCATGTGGGGAATTATGTTTACATGAAGGCTAGAGATGAGCAAATTTAAAAAAAAATTGCCGATTCTTTTGGAGGAAAAATTTGGTTCGATATGAATATATTTGCGACAAATTATGTTAAAAAATAACTATTTCCTGGCTGCTGAGAGCCTTTATAGTGGTGTAGAACACTGTACCTTGCAGAAACACCAATAGGGAGTCTGCTTTGGTAGTGAAATAATACTGTCCGTATACATGCAGATGACAGGCGTCGTTCTTAGAATCACTGCACACTTCAGTTATTTGGGCAGTCACGGGGCCAAAACTGACCAAATAACTCAAGTATGAACTCAGCCTTACTGGTCGATGTTAGCGTCATGAAGAAGCAAACTCCTTTTACATTGTCACCAGCAGATTCCACATAGATGTCTACAGAACCTGTTCTATTAACCTCTTCAGGAAACATGACGTACCGATACGGCATGTTGTCCTGGTCCAAGATGTACCAGTACAACATGTGCATTTCCGATCAAATCATTCAGCAGGAACCTTGGCTAAATGCACCGGGGAATCCCGTGACCCCCCCGTGTCCACGATCGCTGCAAACCGCAGGTCAATTCAGACCTGCGGTTTGCGACTTTTACCTGCGGTTGCAGCGGGCGGTGCAGTCAGGTCCCCATGCGACTGTAGGGGGGACCCGATGGCATGGAAGGCAGCGCGATGCCTAAGGAGGGCAACTCACCTTAATCCACTTGTTCGCGCAGCCGGTATCTCTTCTGTCTTGTTCTGTGAGCAATAGGACCTTTGATGATGTCACTGCGTTCATCACATGATCCATCACCATGGTGAGCGTAGTGACGTCACCAAAGGTCCTATTGCTCACAGATGGAGACAGAAGAGATGTCGGCTGCGCGAACAAGTGGATTAAGGTGAGTTAATTTTTTCTTTTTTTTTTCTTTAACCCCTCTAGCGCTATTGTACTAAGCATTCTGTATTAAGAATGCTATTATTTTCCCTTATAACCATGTTATAAGGGGAAATAATACAATCTACACTACAACTAACCCAAACCTGAACTTCTGTGAAGAAGTTCGGGTCTGGGTACCACAGTCAGTTTTTATCACGCGCGTGCAAAACGCATTGCACCCACGTGATAAAAACTGAACAACGGAACGCACTCACAGTCAAAACTGGCTGCAATTGCATACCTACTCGCGCGGGTTTGCCGCAATGCACCAGGACGCATCCGACCTAATTCGGGCACGCCCGTGTGAAAGAGGACTAAAACATAATTTTTTTTTTTGCTTTAAAAATGAAATCATTGTATAAAACTTACATAAATAAAAAAAATAGTATACATATTAGGTATCGCAGCGTCTGTAATAACTTGCTCTATAAAAATGGCACATGACCTAACCCCTCAGATGAAAACCGTAAAAAAATTTAAATAAAAACTGTGTAAAAAAAGCAATTTTTTGTCACCTTACATCACAAAAAGTGAAATAGCAAGCGATCAAAAAGTCACACACACCCCAAAATAGTGCCAACAAAACCGTCATCTCATTCCGCAAAAATCATACCCTACCTAAGGTAATCGCCCAAAACCTGAAAAAATTATGGCTCTCAGACTATGGAAACACTAAAACATGTTTTTTTTTGCTTCAAAAATAAAATCATTGTGTAAAACTTACGTAAATAAAAAAAAGTATACATATTAGGTATCTCAGCGTCCGTAATAACTTGCTCTATAAAAATATCACATGAACTAACCCCTCAGGTGAATACCTTAAAAAAATAAAAATAAAAACAGTGCAAAAAAAGCCATTTTTTGGTCACCTTACATCACAAAAAGTGTAATAGCAAGCGATCAAAAAGTCACACGCACCCCAAAATAGTGCCAATAAAACTTTCATCTCATCCCACAAAAATCATACCCTACCCAAGGTAATCGCCCAAAAACTGAAAAAATTATGGCTTTCAGACTATGGAAACATAAAAAATAAATAATTGTGTAAAACTTACATAAATAAAAAGTGTACATATTAGGTATCGCCGCATCCATTACAACCTTGTCAATAAAAATACCACATGATCTAACATGTCAGATGAATTTTGTAAATAATAAAAACTAAAAACGTTGCAAAAACAGCTATTTCTTGTTTCCTTGCCTCACAAAAAGTGTAAGATAGAGCAACCAAAAATCACATGTACTTTAAACTAGTACCAACAATACTGCCACCCTATCCTGTAGTTTCTACTCTAGGGGTGCATCAGGGGGGCTTCAAATGGGACATGGTGTCCAAAAAAACAGCCCAGCAAAATATGCCTTCCAAAAGCAGTATGGCATTCCATTTCTTCTGCACCCTACCATGTGCCCGTACAGCAGTTTACGACCACATATGAGATGTTTCTGTAAACTACAGAATCTGGGCAATAAATATTGAGTTTTGTTTGGCTGTTAACCCTTGCTTTATTACTGGGAAAAATGGATTAAAATGGAAAATTTGCCCCAAAATTTTATTTTGAAATTGTATCTCAATTTGCCAATAACTCTTGTGGAACACCTAAAGGGTTAACAAAGTTTGTAAAAATCAGTTTTGAATACCTTGAGGGGTGTAGTTTCTTGGATGGGGTCACTTTTTCAGCGTTTGTACTCTAGGGGTGCATCAGGGGGGCTTCAAATGAGACATGGTGTAAAAAAAAACAGTCCAGCAAAACCTGCCTTCCAAAAACCGTATGGCATTCCTTTCCTTCTGCGCCCTGCCGTGTGCCCGTACAGCGTTTTACGGCCACATATGGGGTGTTTATGTAAACTACAGAATCAGGGCCATAAATATTGAGTTTTGTTTGGCTGTTAACCCTTGCTTTGTAACTGGAAAAAGATTATTAAAATGGAAAATCTGCCAAAAAGTGAAATTTTGAAATTGTATCTCTATTTTTGATTAATTCTTGTGGAACACCTAAAGGGTTAACAAAGTTTGTAAAATTTTGGGGTGGTTTCTATTATGTAAGCCTCGCAAAGTGACTTCAGACCTGAACTGGTCCCTAAAAATTGGGTTTTTGAAAATTTCAAGATTTGCTTCTAAACTTCTAACTCTTGTAACATCCCCCAAAAATAAAATATCATTCCCAAAATGATCCAAACATGAAGTAGACATATGGGGAATGTAAAGTAATAACTATTTTTGGAGGTATTATTATGTATTATAGAAGTAGAGAAATTGAGACTTGACAATTTGCTATTTTTTTCAAATTTTTGGTAAATTTGGCATTTTTTAACCCCTTAAGGACCGAGAACGTACCGGTACGCCCTATTTCCCGAGTCCTTAAGGACCGAGGACGTACCGGTACGTCCTGACTTAAAATCTGAATTCCGGCGCCGCGGGGGTTAATCGGAACGGGATTTCGGCTGAAATCATTCAGCCGGCATCCCGTAACAACGCAGGGGGGGGTCATTTGACCCCCCCGTGTCGGCGATCGCAGCAAACCGCAGGTCAATTCAGACCTGCGGTTTGCTGCGCTTTTTGCAGTTTCGGATCCCCGCGGTCCCTGACCGCGGGGATCAGAAACTTCAGAGTGCCTAAAATCAAGATTTCACCTTCCCCCTGCACCCCTGCACGATTTGATGGCGGCGGGTGGTGCAGGGGGGGTGTCGCAGGTGGTGGGGGCGTTGCAGGAGGCGGGCGGTGCGGCAGGCGGGATCGCGATCCCCCGCCCGCCTCCCCTTGAATAATCGTTGGTTTCTAGTGGATATACCAGGGTGCCAGCACATTGCTGGCACCCTGGTATAAACGGCTGACATCGTTGATGCGATGTCAGCCGTTTAACCCTTTCCATACAGCGGTCCGTATGGACCGCTGTATGGAAAAGGTTAACAGTGCAGGGAGCTCCCTCCCTCTCCCATCGGGGGGCTGCTGTGCCTTTGCAGCCCCCCCGATGGAGAGAGAGAGAGCCCCCAGGCATCCCCCCGAGAGCCCCGTCCTTACCCTTCCCCGTCTGCGAAGTTGTGGCAGACGGGGAAGGTTCCCATGGCAACAGGACGCCTGCTCAGGCGTCCTGCTGTCCATGGTGCTGAACAGATCTGTGCTGAAAGCATAGATCTGTTCAGTGTAAGTAAAATACAGTGCAGAACCCTATATAGGTTCTGTACTGTATTATACAGACATCAGACCCACTGGATCTTCAAGAACCAAGTGGGTCTGGGTCAAAAAAAAAAAAAAGGGTCTGGGTCAGTAAAATCTGGCTTCCAAAAACCATACGGCGCACCTTTCACTCTACGCCCCGCTGTGTGGCCGTACAGTAGTTTACGGCCACATATGGGGTGTTTCTGTAAACGGCAGAGTCAGGGCAATAAAGATACAGTCTTGTTTGGCTGTTAACCCTTGCTTTGTTAGTGGAAAAAATGGGTTAAAATGGAAAATTAGGCAAAAAAAATGAAATTCTCAAATTTCATTCCCATCTGCCAATAACTCTTGTGCAACACCTAAAGGGTTAGCAAAGTTTG
This sequence comes from Bufo gargarizans, assembly GCF_014858855.1. NCBI lineage: Eukaryota > Metazoa > Chordata > Amphibia > Anura > Bufonidae > Bufo > Bufo gargarizans. The sequence continues at coordinate 98,505,069 of NC_058081.1, forward strand.
TAAAATCAGTTTTGAATACCTTGAGGGGTGTAGTTTCTTAGATGGGGTCACTTTTATGGAGTTTCTACTCTAGGGGTGATTCAGGGGGCTTCAAATGGGACATGGTGTCAAAAAAACTGTCCAGCAAAATCTGGCTTCCAAAAACCATACGGCGCACCTTTCACTCTACGCCCCGCTGTCTGGCCGTACAGTAGTTTACAGACACATATTGGGTGTTTCTTTAAACAGCAGAGTCAGGGCAATAAAGATACAGTCTTGTTTGGCTGTTAACATTTGCTTTGTTAGTGGAAAAAATTGGTTAAAATGGAAAATTAGGCAAAAAAATGAAATTCTCAAATTTCATTCCCATCTGCCAATAACTCTTGTGCAACACCTAAAGGGTTAACGAAGTTTATAAAATCAGTTTTGAATACCTTGAGGGGTGTAGTTTATTAGATGGGGTCACTTTTATGGAGTTTCTACTCTAGGGGTGCATCAGGGGGCTTCAAATGGGACATGGTGTCAAAAAAACTGTCCAGCAAAATCTGGCTTCCAAAAACCATACGGCGCACCTTTCACTCTATGCCCCGCTGTCTGGCCGTACAGTAGTTTACAGACACATATTGGGTGTTTCTGTAAACAGCAGAGTCAGGGCAATAAAGATACAGTCTTGTTTGGCTGTTAACCCTTGCTTTGTTAGTGGAAAAAATGGGTTAAAATGGAAAATTAGGCAAAAAAATGAAATTCTCAAATTTCATCCCCATTTGCCAATAACTCTTGTGCAACACCTAAAGGGTTAACGGAGTTTGTAAAATCAGTTTTGAATACCTTGAGGGGTTTAGTTTATAGAATGGGGTCATTTTTGGGCGGTTTCTATTATGTAAGCCTCGCAAAGTGACTTCAGAGCTGTAGTGGTCCCTAAAAATTGGGTTTTTGTAAATTTCTGAAAAATTTCAAGATTTGCTTCTAAACTTCTAAGCCTTGTAACATCCCCGAAAAATAAAATATCATTCCCAAAATAATTCAAACATGAAGTAGACATATGGGGAATGTTAAGTCATCACAATTTTTGGGGGTATTACTATGTATTACAGAAGTAGAGAAACTGAAACTTTGAAATTTGCTAATTTTTCTAAATTTTTGGTAAATTAGGTATTTTATTATGCAAAAAAATTAATTTTTTTGACTTTATTTTACCAGTGTCATGAAGTACAATATGTGACGAAAAAACAATCTCAGAATGGCCTGGACAAGTCAAAGTGTTTTAAAGTTATCAGCACTTAAAGTGACACTGGTCAGATTTGCAAAAAATGGCCTGGTCCTTAAGGTGAAAATGAGCCCGGTCCTTAAGGGGTTAATAACCACCACCTGCTGGTTCAGGTCCTGCTCCAGGTCCTGTCGCTGCTTACGAGTAGTTTTTTCACTATGCACGTGAAGAAAGCTACTCATCAGCGACTGTAGACTCAGGCTGCTGCTGATGGAGCTAGTACTGCTCCTGCCACTCCACCCCTCCCCAGCATTCATGACAGTGGAACGTGAGTGGAGAGGGCCCCCCCGGTCAGACCTGCGATAGGATGGGCGATGGCACAGATAGGCAGCGGCCAACTGACTACATAGGATGTCTCTGTAGTAGTTCAGTTCAGTGGTTGTAAAAAAAGGCCCCCATTCTGGACCGGTAGCCAGGGTCTAACATGGTGGAGAGCCAGAAGTCATCCCTCTGCCGAATGGTGACAATTCGGCTGTCTCTACACAAGCAAGTGAGCATGCATCAGATCATTTGTGCAAGTGACTAGGAGGGACTCCCTGCCTCCATCTCCAATACACACTGCCACAGTGTGTCTGGGTCCTCTGTATCGTCTTTTTCATCGCCCTGTAGCTCCTCTGGCTGCTCCTGCGCCTCCTCTCCTGTCACCTGAGTAGAAATAAAAACCCATTTCGCTACACATTGCCTGTTCTCCAATGTCCTCCTCCTACTCTTCCAGTTCAGCCCCCAAAGGGCTCATGTGGCTGTAAGATCTAGGCACCACGTCTCCAGTCCTCTGACCTGCCATTGTTACCACCATCTGTTCCAGCACATAAAGCAGTGGAATGACGTTGTTCATCCCGTAGTCCTGGCGACTGACAAATAACGTGGTGTCCTCAAAGGGCAAATGGCAGGTGTCACGCATGAGCTGCCACTGTCTGACATCGAAGTTACACAGTTACACAGGGGAGTACTCCTATCCGCTTGCATTATCAAGAAATCATTGATGGCCTTTCTCTGTTCGTATAGTCAGTCCAACATATGGAGGGTGGAATTCCAATAGGGGGAAACGTCTCATATCAGCCTATGTTGGGGGATGCCGTTCTGTCACTGCAGTTCAAGGAGGGTGTGCTTTGCGGTGTACGAGTGGCTGAAGTGCATGCAAAGTTTCATGCCTATTTTTAGGATGTCTTTTAGATGGGTGGAAGACTTTAGGAACCGCTTGACAACCAGACTGAACACGTGTGCCATGCAGGGCGCATGGCTGGGTACTCTGGTTCACCATAGTTCAGATTTTGAGTTGTCGGGGAGAAAGCCAGGATTTGATTTCTTGACGAAGGACACGGAGCAGTTCCTTCCCTGTGTGACACCGTTTGCCCAGGGAAATGAGGTGCAGAACCGCATGACACCATCGTGCTCTTCACATGTGGAGGGGTACTGTGACTTGACCCTGCAGTGGAGGCTGATTACATGGTGGAGGATAATAAGGGAGAGCCGGACATTGTTGCAGGACCAATGACGTGACAAGTTGGAGGCGGAAGCGCCGTCGCCTGGCCAAATTGCTGGTGTGGCTGTGCAGAAACAACATTCAACCAGTGGGCATAAAGGACATGTATTGTCCCTGACTGTAGTTACAGCTCCACACGTCGGCACTGACGTGCACGTTGGCAGACACTGACAGGCTCAATGACTGGCCCACCTTCTGTTCTACATATTTGTACAGGGCTGGTACTGTCTTTTTCACAAAGAAATGACGGCTTGGGACTCTCTATCTCGGCTCGGCACAAGCCATCAGTTCTCTAAAGGTACAGAGTCCACCACTTGGAAAGGGTGGGACTGCAGCACCAGCAAATTGGACAGTAGCACGTTCAGCTTCTGCACCGTTGGATGAGTGCACGCATATTGCTGTCTCTTGGCAATCGCTTTGGTGATCGATTGCTGATGGAATGACTGATGATGAGGAGAAGCAGGAGCATAGGGACCAGACAGCTCCGTTCAGCTGAGGTGGTGTAGCCTTAAATGGCTGAAACTGGGTGCGTTGCACTTGGTGATTCAGCGGTTGCTGTGGCAGGCTTGATCACCACAACGGAGCCATGGTTCTCCCAGGCCACTGTATGGAAACGCTGGCATATGTTGACCCAGGGCCATAGTGCCAACATTGGCACCCTGGCCATGCTTCACCTTCTGCCCACAGATCCTACATATGGCCTCTGCCACTCCTTTGTGCATGGCCTGGCACTTCTCTGTCTGACATAAATTTTTCTGAACTAAATAAATTAAAAGAAAATTAAAACACCCCTAAAAGCGACAAATATTGAGCTTCAAGAGGTAGTCACCTGAAATGGTCTTCCAACAGTCTTGAAGGAGTTCCCAGAGATGATTACTTACTTTACATTAGACCCCTTACACGTGTTGAGACATAATTTAATTTTTACAATTGGTTGTCTCTAGGTTGACACGTGCTATTGTAATACTAAAAATTAACATTTATTACGTGTCCTTAAAATAACTAGAACTAACTTGATTAAAGTTAAAATTATCGGGGGCGGAGCCTAACCGCTGACCAAGACGGAGGCTTGAGCAGGAGCTCTCTCCCATCTAACCCACATTACGTTGCTTTTGCACACCACAAGCGGATCCAAAATGGTCAAGATCGGTAGAGATAGGTCCAGAGAGGCCCCCGACACCCCAAGATCCAAGAAACATCAAGGGGATATGGACAAATTTTTCAGTAAGAAGTCAGCTCTGTCTCCTGCCCGCGCGGCTAAGATGGCGGCCCGCCGCTTAGAGAAGGAAGCAGAGCGGGAATCTGAGCAAGATGAAGGAGAAGCTGATTATACAGAAGCCCCTGAGGAGGATTCAGCACGTGAAGATAGCGGCACCCTCACCAAAGCCTTTTTCAAAGAGACTCTATCCCAAGCTTTGGCTCCCCTGCTTCAGGAGGTACGTGATCTAAGACACGACATGAGGGCCCTGGGTAATCGGGTTGAGCAACTAGAGACCCGACAGGAACATGCCGCGGCTCACAGTGCCGGACTGATTACATCTATGGAAGCCCAAGTCTCCTCTCTTAATAATGCTTTTCTCATGATCGAAGACCAAGAGAACAGAAGCAGGCGCAGGAACATTAGATTGAAGGGACTTGATGAATCGATCGTCCCTAACGAATTAGAAACAGCTGCTAAGTCCCTATTCGCCAATCTACTAGGGGACAATAGAGCTTCAGAGATCATTATTGAGCGTATCCATCGCTCACTACGTCCCATACCCAAAGAGGGTGAAGCCCCAAGAGATGTGATTTGTGGTTTGCTGAGCTACAGGGATACAGCAGCCATATTACAGGCAGCCCGCAGGAACACAGATCTAAAAATAGGCGATTCACCAGTGGCGCTGTTCCAGGACATTGCTTCATCTACCTTAGCAAAACGCAGGATTTTAAAACCGCTGACTGACCATCTAAGGGATAACAATATATTGTATAAGTGGCTATACCCGTTCGGGGTCACCTTCGCCAGAAACGGCCAGTCGCTGCACTGTTCGCACTCCACAGGACTTACCTCATGTGTGGAGAGTTCTGGACGTTTCTCCCATGAAGATTGATAATTGGCTTGCAGTGGATATTGCGGTCCCCAAACTTCCTCAACAGCTCGTCCAAGAAGTCTGGTCGTTACATGTTAAACAGAAATCGCCTAATAACAAAAGGCAGCAAGGGAGGAGAGACCCCATTTGATTTCATTGGAACTTGTGCAGAACATTTTTCAGTCTCTCTTGCGCAAGATTTCAGGAGGACATACTGTAATTTTCGCCTGCAGCAAAGATGTTCCTCCTCCAGCGGTACCGCAGGTTTTCCCTTTCCGCATCTTTAAGCTCTTTTTCATTTATTGTTTCATTTAACGTTTTATATTTCTAACAGCTTGGATCCTTCTATCGGAAGGCTAGTGCTTTAAGATATGCTCTAACCTAGGTGTGCATTCCTTTAGCTATCTTAATTTCAGTCCTATTCGCTAATGTTTGTTTTTGTCTCAGGAAGATAATTTCTTGTAATTGGTAATGTGGGTTGTGATGATCCGGGTTAGGATACACCTCAGTCCCTACATGATGATGTGTCGTGGTTCGCAGCGATGGCGTCTAATCGTTGTCAATCACTCATACCGTTCACCTGTTCACATAGTTTGTTCGGTTACCGTACTTGTTATGAGTTTTATCATTCCCCACATAGGGGCACTCAGCTCTAAGTTAGGTTACATGGTCACTCCACTCGATAGCTACACTCACTACTCCTCTGTTCAGCGTAGATCCAGTCGGCTAGCTTTAATGAAGATTTCGCTCCTATATCTACCTACTCAGATTTCTAGACAGCAATCCCCATCCTACTCCTCATGACAGATCTACACATAACTACTTTTAATGTCAGAGGCTGCAACACTCCTCAGAAACGTTCGCAAGTTCTCACTCTCCTGAAGAAGATTGGAAGTGACATATGTTTTCTCCAGGAGACCCATTTCAAAACGAATAAAATCCCACAAATGCCTAAATGGAAGTATTCGCAATGGTACCACAGCACACATAGTTCTGCTTCTAGGGGCGTCACTATAGCAATTAGCAAGAACGTTCCGTTCGTGGTGACAATCGTTCAGCAGGACCCTGAAGGTAGATTCCTATTCGTGAAAGGTAAAATTGGTCACCTAGCAGTATCTCTTGCTTGTTTATATGCTCCCAACACCAGACATCACAGTTGGCTCAAGGACACCTTATCCAAATTTAATGTATTTGCAGAAGGGATCAAAATATTTGGAGGAGATCTAAACGTCTCTCTTTGTCCTCAACTTGATTCATCCTTAGGTACTTCCACTAAATCTCAGAAAACACTAGGAGGAATTCATAAGTTGCTAAAAGACATGTACCTCACAGACACTTGGAGATCGCTTAACGCCACAACAAGAGATTATTCATATTATTCGGCTGTTCACCAGTCCTATCATAGATTGGACTACATTTTCCTCTCTAACACCCATTTGGCTATGTTGAAAAAGTCAGTCATAGGCCCGATCACAGTATCTGATCATGCCCCGGTCACATCCTCACTAAACTTTTCCTGTCTCCCAGCTAGGGAATGGGTTTGGAGGCTAAATGAAACACTACTTGACTCTGATACACATATTAGGGACATTGCCCTTAAATTATCATATTACTTCCAAGAGAACACCCCACAGGACACTTCCCTACCCATTATCTGGGAAGCCCACAAGGCATTCATCCGTGGAGAGTTCATTGCACTTGGCTCCAAAGTTAAAAAAGAGAGGCAGAAAAGGCTTGATTCTCTTATCCACCAGATCTCTGCGATTGAATCCATTCAGAAGCAATCTAGGAGATCTGCTGCGTCTGAGGAACTTGCCTCACTGAGGAGACAGTTGAAAGAGCTACTCAACATCAAGTGTGCTAAGGCCTATCAATACACGAAGTTCAAACAGTACATGCACGGGGATAAGGGAAATAAGTTTATGTCGCACCTGATCAAACAGAGGAAAGATGCCCAGTTTGTCACCTCAATCAAAACTAAAGATGGAAATACAGTATTGTCCACTGTAGATATAGCAAAAGAATTTTGCTCTTTTTATGGTGCGTTATACAATCTAGATTCTGGAGTAGATAAACCCTCCAACATGTCATCTGATTTGGTGAGAGAGAAACAGATAGATAGCTTTCTTGAGAGGTTAAAGCTCCCCAAAATTAGCCAAGAAGACTGCGCCTCATTATTGCAACCGATAACTGAGATAGAAGTACAAAAAATTATTAAAAGTATGCCCCTAGGTAAGGCCCCAGGTCCAGATGGACTACCAATTGGTTATTATAAAAAACTATTACATATTCTATCGCCGCAATTAGTCAAATGGTGTCATGCTTTATCCTTAGGTGAATCCCTTCCTAAACAATCACTGGAAGCTATAATTACCATAATCCCGAAAGAAGGCAAAGACAGTAGCGATTGTGGTAATTATAGGCCCATATCCTTGCTCAACATAGACGTAAAGGTCTGGGCAAAAATTTTAGCGTCCAGGCTTAGCTCCATTATTCCCAGAATTATTAATAATGAGCAGGCAGGATTTGTGAAAGGGAGGGAAGGAAACTCCCAATCCTGTCGTCTTATAAATGCCATACACTGGGCCAAGAAGAACGCTAAACCCCTAGTATTATTAAGCACTGACGCTGAGAAAGCGTTCGACCGTGTAAGCTGGTTATACATGCAACGAACGTTAAACAAATTTGGAATCCCTGATTCGTTCATTAAAGCTATAATGACGCTTTACCATAACCCTAGTGCCAAAGTGAGGGTAAATGGTACCCTATCCAAGCCCTTCTCTATCACCAACGGCACAAGACAGGGCTGTCCCTTGTCACCTTCCTTGTTCATCATAGTGATGGAAACACTTCTGCAGGCATTCAGAGATAACCCAAATATCTGCGGCTTAACACTGAACAAAACTGAACATAAATGTGCGGCCTTTGCAGACGACTTAATGCTCCTAATTTCGAACCCTAAACAAGCACTACCCCATGTACTAGACCTCTTCTCTACTTTTGGTACTGTCTCTAATTTTAAAATAAACTATTCAAAATCGGTAGCAATGGGGGTAGCTTTATCTTCCCAAATGGCCCACTCTCTCAAGACTTCTTCTCCCTTTAAATGGAATGATACATCTCTCACTTATTTAGGTATTGAACTCACGAAGGACCCTTCTGACCTATTTAAAATGAATCATGCACCCCTTTTGAAAAAGATACAAACCCAACTCCAAACATTAACTTTACCATGGGTTTCCTGGATTGGGCGAAAGAACTTATTGCAGACATATATTGTTCCAAAACTGATTTATCTTCTGCAAATGGTTCCCATACATGTCCCTTACTCGTATTTTCAGAAAGTTAGACAAACATTTGCCTTATTTCTCTGGAAGGGCAAAAAACCCAGGGTAGCACACGATAAGCTAATTAGAACACGTCCAAATGGGGGAATGGGTCTCCCTGATATACACTATTATTATAAAGCTATACAACTGAAACGATGGCTACAAGTATGTATTCCCAAGTACCGTTCAATTGGAGTAGATATAGAGCTTGATCTTATGTCCAGTAAACAACAGGCAGGATTATGGGGAATCACTACCCCCAACAATCCCCCTTTGGGTTTGTCTAAGGGCCTGTTTCTAACTATACGTCATCTACAGTCAGAAGTTCACCTACTTTCAGACCCCCCAGTCAAGTTGCCCGTTAGTCTCACACCATTTCTCATCAAGCCTAGTTTACCTGATATTCCACAATTCTGGAACACTCTAAAGGACGTGGCTTTGCTGGATTTGATGTCAGACTTAAAACGGAAAGAGAAAGTATCCATTCTTGACTACAATTCTGCTATAAAAGGCGATTTCCTAGCTAGACTTGAATTTGATAATATGTGTCAGGTTCTCCGCTCGAAATTTAGTGCCACGCATACCCCATCCTGGTTTGAACAATTGTCCTCCCACGATTCCCTACCTAGACATTGTATGTCTCTCTTATACAAATGGCTAATTCCCAAAAGAGGGAAGAGTACTCCAGCTTTCATAAAAACTTGGGAAAGTGATTTGAATTGTTCACTATCTCCAAAGGAGATGGATCTTGCGCTTCTAAGGTCTCATGGGTTCTCAAGATGTATAAAAGTGCAAGAACACTCTTTTAAAACCCTCACTAGGTGGTATAATGATCCTCACAAATTATTTAGAATGGGGTTTGCAGAAAACGATTTATGTTGGAGATGCGGGTCCCAGACAGGCACACTTGGTCATATTATGTGGAATTGCCCTGTGATCCACAATTACTGGAAACAAATTGAGCAAAAAATTAATGTGATCTGTGGCACTACAATCGAGCTGACTCCTCTCTCAGTCCTTCTCTGGCTCCCTTCCAAGAACTGGAAGCCCTCGAAATTCGACTTGCCTACTATACTTGTCCAGTCAGCAAGGTTATTAATACCGGCTAACTGGCTCAACACCTCCCCCCCTTCGCTTAAAAGTTGGTTTGAAAAGGTCGACCAGGTTTTTCTGATGGAGGAATTAGCTAGTTGGGCTACCAGAACACATGGGAAGTTCTTGACTTTGTGGAGCCCGTGGAAAACTTTCCGCGACTCTAAGACCCCCTAGGAGCACCATATCCTGGGTCCTAACTCCATTCCCCCTCAGATGAGAGACTGACATTACCACCATATCCCTTTAGCTGAGTACCATAGGGTATCTTTTCCCCTTCCTCTTAATTTTGGAGTGTTTGGCTTGTGATTGAGTCATTAGGTTAGTAACTAGTACGCTGTCTCTGACAACTTATTCCTGGAGTATGTGTGTTACTTCTTTAAGATATCATTCAGTCACCATTAAGGAGTGTCCCAGAATATTATGTAACTGTATTACTCTCGCCATGTATTTACGCAGTGTAATATTGCTAATTTGATATGTGCTGAGTTCCAACCTTTGTTTGTTTTTGTACATGCAACTCTTCTACATTTGAGTTGAATGTTGTATGTGCTACTTATATTGTACCCCTCCTCCTTTTTACCTTTCCTTCTCCCCACTCCTCCTACCCTCCCCTCCCCTCCTTCCCCCCCCTACACTTCCCCTCATCTCTGCATATATGACCTCTTCTATGTATTGGAATCTATGCCTGATGTTATTATGACCTCATCATATAGTCATTTTCATTTTGTATGATTTATTGAATTCCATAAATAAAAAGAGATTTGTTAAAAAAAAAAAAGTTAAAATTATCAGCTGTGCTTGCCCTGTCACTGTTAATGATATATATATATAGTCTGAATAATATTGTGAAACCACTAGGGGTGCCCTCCTAGTGTTCACTTAACTGTTTATAAATGTTTCTAAATTTCTTGCTTGGCCTGGCACTTGCTGGCTAAAACACACATCTATCACTCTCTGCCCCCCGACAGAGAGTGCCTTCTCCTCCCGAATTTTCTTCAGGACTCTCGGGAGTAGTTTTATAGGAGGGAAGGCGTACAGGAGGCCTATTCTCCATGATTGGGCCAATGCGTCCACCGCTGTGGGCTGCTCCGATGGAGATAGGGAGAAGAACTTAATGGTCAAATAGCCCTTACACAGCCTGGAGGTGTGTTTGGGGTCATTGTCCTGTTGAAAAATAAATGATGGTCCAACTAAACGCAAACCGGATGGAATAGCATGCCGCTGCAAGATGCTGTGGTAGCCATGCTGGTTCAGTATGCCTTCAATTTTGAATAAATCCCCAACAGTGTCACCAGCAAAGCACCCCCACACCATCACACCTCCTCCTCCATGCTTCACCTTGGGAACCAGGCATGTAGAGTCCATCCGTGGTTGGAACCAAAGATCTCAAATTTGGACTCATCAGACCAAAGCACAGATTTCCACTGGTCTAATGTCCATTTCTTGTGTTCTTTAGCCCAAACAAGTCTCTTCTGCTTGTTGCCTGTCCTTAGCAGTGGTTTCCTAGCAGATATTCTACCATGAAGGCCTGATTCACACAGTGTCCACTTAACAGTTGTTCTAGAGATGTGTCTGCTGCTAGAACTCTGTGTGGCATTGACCTGGTCTCTAATCTGAGCTGCTGTTAACCTGCGATTTCTGAGGCTGGTGACTCAGATGAACTTATCCTCCGGAGCAGAGGTGACTCTTGGTCTTCCTTTCCTGGGGCGGTCCGCATGTGAGCCAGTTTCTTTGTAGGGCTTGATGGTTTTTGTGACTGCACTTGGGGACACTTTCGAAGTTTTCCCAATTTTTCGGACTGACTGACCTTCATTTCTTAAAGTAATGATAGCCACTTGTTTTTCTTTACTTAGCTGCTTTTTTCTTTCCATAATACAAATTCTAACAGTCTATTCAGTAGGACTATCAGCTGTGTATCCACCTGACTTCTCCACAACGCAACTGATGGTCCCAACCCTATTTTTAAGGCAAGAAATCCCACTTATTAAACCTGACAGGGGACACCTATGAACTGAAAACCATTTCAGGTGACTACCTCTTGAAGCTCATCAAGAGAATGCCAAAAGTGTGCAAAGCAGTAATCAAAGGAAAAGGTGGCTACTTTGAAGAACCTAGAATATGACATATTTTCAGTTGATTCACACTTTTTTGTTATGTATATAATTCCACATGTGTTAATTCATAGTTTTTATGCCTTCAGTGTGAATCTACAATTTTCATAGTCATGAAAATAAAGAAAACTCTTTCAATGAGAAAGTGTGTCCCAACTTTTGGTCTGTACTGTACATGGATGCCGAAGAGAAATGCTGAGAATCCCTTGGCAACAGAATCTTAATAGTTACAACTCTTTGGGTTTCTGACAATCTAGGTGAATAGTAAAAGTTTACTACTCGCACAAAAATGTACTAATTATTACCAAAAATACAGTTATGAAAATTTGTATAAGGTTCAGGAAAAGCAACAGGAGTAGCATTGCCATCCTTCAAACTGAGAGTCAGTTGTTCCTGAGAAACCAAATAAGAAATATGTGATTACACTTACCGGTAATCGTTTTTCCTTGAGCCTATGACAGCACCCATGGATAGCATCCGCCCCTTTCCTCAGGACAGGAAACAGGAAGCACAGCCTCTTTAAAAGGGAAGTACAACAGCCAGTCCTATTCCAAGAACTAAGGAAACAGAAAAGACTACAGCACAGGACACAATATATCTATAATAATTATATATTATATATATATATATATTATATATTTTTTTTTATAACTCTAAATATAAATAAAGGAGTATTTATACTATATTTTTATTTTTTAAAAAACTATTTTTTTTAATATATATATATATTTTTTTTTTATATTTTGGGAGGGTCCTAGACGGGTGCTGTCATAGGCTCAAGGAAAAACTATTACCGGTAAGTGTAATCAGATATTTCCCCCCTCGCCTATGACAGCACCCATGGATATCTAGGCGAGATTATCTAGGGTGGGACAACTGCTTGGAGGACTTTACGCCCAACCCCTAAACCCTCCTGTGAAGGAAGCCGCAGTCTATAGTGCTTAAAAAAGCTCTGCAAATATGGTCAATAGAAGCAGAAGCTCTTTCTGCCCAGGATGTAGACACCGCTCTAGTTGAGTGTGCTCCAAACCCGGCAGGAGGAACCCCTTTAGAGGAATATGCAAGGTAAATGGCCTGTTTAATATATCTGGAAATAGATTGTGAGGAAGCAGGGGAGCCCTTCTTCTGTCCCTGAAAGGAAACCACAAGCTTAGAGGACGACCTCCAGTCCTGAGTGGCAGAAAGGTATCGAATTAGGCACCTTCTAACATCGAGGCAATGGAATTCCCTTTCCTTCTGATTCTTTGGTGAGGGACAAAAGGAAGGTAAAACTACATCCTGTGATCGGTGAAAGGATGACAAAACCTTTGGAAGGAAGGCAGGGTCAGGAGATAAAATAACCCTATCTTCTAAAATGCTAAGATACGGTCTCTCAATTGAGAAGGCCGATATCTCGCTCACTCTTCTAGCCGATGTAATGGCTAGCAAAAAACATAATTTATAGGTTAAGATTTTTATTGGGATATCTTCAATGAGCTCAAAGGGAGCCCAGTTAAGGTAGACAAAACTAGATTTAAATCCCAGGGAGGAACTCTGGACTTCTGGACAGGTGCAAGTTTAGAAATTGCAATGAAAAATCTGTTAATCCAGGGGTGGTCTGCTAATTTATACTCAGAGCATTTAAGGCAGAGATATGGACCTTCAAAGTACTAGGTCTAAGTTTTTTATTCCAGCCCTTCTGGAGGAAGCTAAGAACTACTGGTAATTCCGGGGGCTCTAGGACATTAACAGGCTTATTTTCAAACCTAAGGAAGGCCCTCCAAATTCTTAAATAAATCTTTGAAGTAACAGCCTTTCTGCTGGATAAAAGGGTGTTTATTACCTCCCCATAAAGACCCTTCATTTCTAGGATCTGCCTCTCAACAGCCAAGCTGTCAAGTGCGGCTCTCTAACTGTGGATGAAGTACCGGCCCCTGCACTAGAAGCCCCGGGAAGACAGGAAGCACCCAGGGATCTGCCACCAACATCCTCCTTAGCCAGGAAAACCAGACCCTCCTGGGCCAAAAGGGGTCTATAGTAATTACTAGAGCCTTCTCCTCCCGAATTTTCTTCAGGACTCTCGGGAGTAGTTTTATAGGAGGGAAGGCATACAGGAGGCCTATTCTCCATGATTGGGCCAATGCGTCCACCGCTGTGGGCTGCTCCGATGGAGATAGGGAGAAGAATTTCTTCACTCTTCTGTTTTCCCTTGTGGCAAAGAGATCTACCACTGGGAGACCCCATAGGGCCGCAATGTCGTCGAAGATCTGCTGATTTAGGGACCATTCCCCCTGCCGAACACAATGTCTGCTCAGAAAATCTGCCGTTACATTCTCCGTCCCCTTTAAGTGTACTGCCCTGATTGATGGAAGGAAATCTTCTGCCAGCTCGAAAATTTCTTTGGTCAGAGACATCAGGTCTGGGGATCTGGTCCCCCCCGACGATTGATGTGAGCTACTGCCGTCATGTTGTCTGAATAGATCAAGATATTTCTGCCTTTTAAGAGGTGGAGGCTCCTCTTCAAGGCCATGAGGATCGCTAGAAGTTCCTTGAAGTTGTGAGACTTGGAGACTATCTCCTGATTCCAATGTCCCTGCAGAAGTAGAGAATCTGTGTGGGCTCCCCAACCCCAAGGACTTGCATCTGTAGTGAGAGCTAGGGGATCCGTCCTTGACCAAGGGACTCCTTTTTGAAGGTTGGAAGGCACCGTCCACCCTTCTAGGTCTTTTAACGTTTGAGGTAAAAGGAAAAAGAGAGAATCCAAGGATTGGGGATATTTGTCCCAAACCCCCAGGCTCTGCAACTGTAGTGACCTTGAGTGGAAGTGGGCCCATTCTACTCCCGGGATTGAGGCCGTCATCAGGCCTAGAACTGACATCGCATCTCTTAAGGAGATGGAGTGGTGAGCTATAATGTCTTGAACCCTGGAGACTAGCAGAGATATTTTTTTGTGGTGGAAGAAAACACATTTGCTTCTGGGAGTCCAGGAGTAGCCCCAGAAAGGTGCATAACTGGCTTGGCGCAAGACTGGATTTTTGGAGATTTAATTCCCAACCCAGTTTCTCTAGAACCTCCCTGAACCAGGAAATCTGACTGATTAACTGGTCTGGTTCCTGAGAGAGAAGGAGAAAATCGTCTAGATAGGGAATGACAACCAAATCCTTCTCTCTCAGATGAGCCATCATTTCCGCTATTATTTTTGTGAAAAGTCTGGGTGCCTGGGATAACCCAAACGGCAGGGCCTGAAACTGCACATGTAGGAGTCTGTCTGGAAACTGAACTGCTACTCTTAAGTACTTCTGGTGATTGGGATGGATTGGTACATGGTAGTAAGCGTCCCTGAGATCCAGGGTTGCCATGTAGCAGCCTGGGAATAGATTTGGAATTATAGAACTGATGGTCTCCATACGAAATTTCTCGTACACCAGGTATTTGTTGAGCAGTTTCAGGTTTATTATGGTACGGTAGGTGCCGTTTGGCTTTTTTACAAGTAAAAGCGTTGAGTAATAGCCCCTCCCCCTCTCTTGAGCTGGAACCTCCTGCAGGACCTTCTTCTCCAACAAATCGTTTAACGTTGGCCCAAAGAGGAATTCACCCTGACAGGGAATGGCACATAACTTCGCTTTTGAACCCAAATCTCCTTTGCCAAATTTGAAAGAGCAGCGGCTCTTGCTGATAGCTTCAGAGAATCTACTGAGGCATCCGCTAGAAAATCGATGGCACTATAAAGGGTTGGAAATGAGGCAAGCAACTGCTCCACAAGTGCCCCCTTCTTTATCTGCTCCTCCAATTCGTTCATCCAGACTCTTAATGATCTGGCCACTGAGGTGGCGGCTATAGCGGGCCCGAATGAGCCAGCCGTCGCTTCCCAGTTCTTTTTTAAATACACCTCGGCCCTTCTGTCCATCGGATCTTTTTAGAGATCCTTGCTACTGGGGCGTCTAGTTTCGGAGCTCTATCCCAATCAGCTGAAGCCTTATCTTCAAAGGGATACTTCCGCTTTAGGGCAGATGGCACAAAAAACTTTCTGTCCGGCCTACTCCATTCATTCTTAATTACAGAAGTTATATTCTCGTGAACGTCAAAACACTTCAACTTCCTAGGACCCAGGCCCTCAAACATAGTATCTCTTATAGACTGAGGCTCTGACTGGTCATCAAGTCCCATGGTCGCCCTGACGATCCTGACTAGGGAATTAATGTTCTCTGATAGGAACAAAGGTCTCCCCGCCAATTGCTCATCCTAAGAGTGATCCGAGGACGGTAGCTCTCCCTCCTCCTCTAACCCCGATAACAACTCTTGATCACTTGAAGGGGGAATAGAGGCAGCAGCAGAAGTGCTGGGGCGATCTTCAAGCAGATTACTCAAGGACTCTTTCACTGATTCCCTGACCTCATCCTTGATAATCTGTTTTAGGCTTGATAAGAGAGAAGAGGCCTCATCCTCCAATAATTTGCCTATGCAGGTCTGGCAGGCAGGTTTACCCCAACCGGACGGTAGCTTTCTCTTACAAATTGTGCAGCCCCGCTCCTTGGATCTTGACCCCCTTCTCTCTTTGGAAGTCTAGGCACACAGAATAAAAAACTCCCATCAGGATAATGTAATATCTGAAAAAATGCAGGGTATTCACCCCTCTTACCCCCACCGGTACCAAAGTTTTGTTGGTGGTTTCAGTGGGTTCAAAGCGCTGTGTGGGCTCCATTTTTCTGCTTTTGGCTTTCCTCCATGGAGATCACTGCAGGCCACAACACCAGCCTGCATCGAGAGCTGGCTGGATTTGAACTTTGCCGGGCGCATACCGGCACCCTCCCCTTCCGGTCTAAGGCATGCCCCCTGCCACTGCTCGGACCGGAAGCTAAGGATTCGGCGCTGACTAATGGCGTCAGCGCCGACCCGCTTACCCGGAAGTGACGGCACGTGAACGCCGGATCGCAGCCGAACTTACGGCACGGCTGCAGAGGTTTGCCGTGCAGGGACACCTAAGCAACCCCGACGGGGGAGTGACTGGAGCGAGGGGGAGTCCAGGGATCCAGGCTCCAGCAGCGGCTTCCAGAGAAGTCTTACGCCGCTCGGGTAGGCCCTCCTCCCACGTGTAAACACCAGGGGCTCCCGCAGCTCCATCCTCTATCGTGCTGTGCATCCACCCTGTCCCTTAGGACACAAAACAGAACTGGCGTGATGGGGGTTGTACTTCCCTTTTGAAGAGGCTGTGCTTCCTGTTTCCTGTCCTGAGAAAAGGGGCGGATGCTATCCATGGGTGCTGTCATAGGCGAGGGGGGAAAAAACTATTTGTATCACAGAAGCCGGAATCTAGTAAGTCAAATTATGCACAAGTCTGACATGATATGGCTTCCAGTGGGGTCTAATATAATATAACAACACTGATTGCCATCGGTAAAGTCGAGTTCAGTGCTTTTATGTACAGTCACCTTTCCCATGCATTAACTGTGGCGTGTGATACTCAGATACCCCCAGGACATACAGTAGGGCAAACTGAAAACTAAGTGGTCAAAAACACACAAAAAATAGTTTCTATCAATACGGAAAGAAAACAAAACTTATAAAATGGTGGATGACATCTGAATCCTGAGGGTCAAAAAAAAATAGTTGATGATCCAGCAATGGAGCAGATGACAGATGTATGTCATATAGGTAGATAGATGATAAATGACAATGAATAGAAATGGAGCAATACGGAACTGACTCAACAGAATAATAGAACAGCACATAAACAGGAAAATCCTCAAAACAGCAACAAAGACAGTAAAAAATCTCTGAAACTACAAATCTCAGAATAAATAGCACACTAAACCTAGACTCTGTGGAACTACAGATTGCAGAATATACAGAAAACACACTAGGCTAGAGCAGAATCTGGGAGGACATGTACATGACAAGCAGTGTCGGACTGGGGTACCTAGGGCCCATCAGTAAAATTTATTTTGGGGGCCCACCATAAGGATACATTCAAATATTATAAATCATTTTAAAAGTTTTTTTTATATGAGCATAGGCTGGTTGAGGTGCTGTACATTGAATATATGTATGTAGTGCAGTAAGTCTACTTTGTTATGTGCCACTTGTGTAGGGGGTGGGAGACTAGGGGACTAGGGCCCACCTTTTTCAAGGGCCCACCGGGGGATTCCCCTGTACCCCTGTGGGCCAGTCCGAGCCTGATGACAAGCAATTTACCCCATCCAGGCTGAAGTGCGGCTTCAATAGCCTCAATTATAGCACTCCACCCCAATCAACCAGACAAGGCTAGATGTTAACTAAACCTAGATTCTGATGCAAGGCAGTTACATAGAAATTGCCCAAAGATATTAAATAGGTGAACTTGAAGCAACAGCCAGACCCCTGTTGCTTGTGACAATTAGCTCAGCTAACCATCCATGTGCCCTGAACAGACTTAGGCTACATGCACACAACCGTATGTGTTTTGCGGTCCGCAAAAAAAACAGATGACGTTCCGTATGGCATCCCATTTTTTTGCGGATCCGTTTTTTTTGCAGATCCATTGTAATAATGCGTATCCTTGTAGAACAAAATAGGACATGCACTATTTTTTTTTGCGTAGCAACGGAATGGACATACGGTGTGCTGTCCGCGATTTTCGCGGACCCGCTGAAATGAATGGGTCCGCATCCTATCCGTAAAAAAAACGGATCGGACGCGGAAACAAAATACGGTTGTGTGCATGAGGCCTTAAGGGGAGAAATACACTTGAACACTCCTCTCAGGTGCTTATCTTTCCAAAAACAAAACAATTGGGCAGAATCTCCCTCAACATCTGCCATCAGGGAAGAATTAATAGACCACCCCATACACATTAGATGGTCGGCCAATCCTGGCATGGGTTCAGCTGACATTGATATAGTGTTTATGGCCTGCTTAAGACTATACAGGATTTGGTTTTGGCCTGTAACTATGGACACACAGCCCTGCATAGTTTCTGCAGACACAAAATGGAGATTTATAGTTGAGAACATTTACATACTGGCTTAATTTTCTCTTTTAGAATAATTACAGAAATAAATTAGGTGATTTTTTTTTAGACTATTCGTCATATATTTGCGAATTCTTATATTCGTTATATTCTACTTTTTTTACGCTAAAATCGGCAAGTTAATGATCGCGTAATATGCTAATATTATGTGCTTAATACAGGCGTGGGTCAAAAACAAATATATAGCACTATAGAATATAGTGCTATATATTTATTTTTACGAATATTCATCATTTTTTTTTCTGAACACATGATTAATCCCTGATTCTTGCTTGTGGGCCAATGAGTCATTGGCCCACAAGCAACTTAAGCAGGGAGGAACCATGACTTCAGATGGAAAAAATGACGAATATTCGATATAAAGAATATACACTCACCTAAAGAATTATTAGGAACACCTGTTCTATTTCTCATTAGTGCGATTATCTAGTCAACCAATCCCATGGCAGTTGCTTCAATGCATGTAGGGTTGTGGTCCTGGTCAAGACAATCTCCTGAACTCCAAACTGAATGTCAGAATGGGAAAGAAAGGTGATTTAAGAAATTTTGAGCGTGGCATGGTTGTTGGTGCCAGACGGGCCGGTCTGAGTATTTCACAGTCTGCTCAGTTACTGGGATTTTCATGCACAACCATTTCTAGGGTTTACAAAGAATGGTGTGAAAAGGGAAAAACATCCAGTATGCGGCAGTCCTGTGGGCGAAAATGCCTTGTTGATGCTGGAGGTCAGAGGAGAATGGGCCGACTGATTCAAGCTCATAGAAGAGCAACGTTGACTGAAATAACCACTCGTTACAACCGAGGTATGCAGCAAAGCATTTGTGAAACCACAACACGCACAACCTTGAGGCGGATGGGCTACAACAGCAGAAGACCCCACCGGGTACCACTCATCTCCACTACAAATAGGAAAAAGAGGCTACAATTTGCACAAGCTCACCAAAATTGGACTGTTGAAGACTGGAAAAATGGTTTCTTGAACATGACAATGAGTTCACTGTACTAAAATGGCCCCCACAGTCACCAGATCTCAACTCAATAGAGCATCTTTGGAATGTGGTGGAATGGGAGCTTCGTGCCCTGGATGTGCATCCCTCAAATCTCCATCAACTGCAAGATGCTATCCTATCAATATGGGCCAACATTTCTAAAGAATGCTATCAGCATCTTGTTGAATCAATGCCACGTAGAATTATGGCAGTTCTGAAGGCAAAAGGGGGTTCAACACCGTATTAGTATGGTGTTCCTAATAATTCTTTAGGTGAGTGTATAGCACTATATTCAAAATATTTGTAATTCTCGAAGTGCCAATATTCGCGATTGAAATTCGTTATTCGAATATTCGTGCTCAACACTAGTGAATATATCTTTTATGCTTTTCCAGTGCAGTTTTAGCTATTTTACATTTTATATCATACCTACCAGTATTCACTCATGTTTACTCTAGCAGAAACACCTGTGTATACCCATTCACTGAAGATAAATGAACATCTGGCTAGGCGAACCAGACTGCACACTCCGTGCTCTTCAGTGACATTGCAATGATCCATCATGTCAAGAGTGAGTATCCCCAAAACAATAAACGTCCCAGAAGTTGTTCTTTATGGTTCTGATAACTAGGGGCTCTTTAAATGAAGCCAATGAATTTACTGTCATGATGAGCACTGAAATCATATTTTAGATTATTATGACCTTGAAAACTCCATAGCTACGATCATCATGGAATAGCTGGATTTCACTTTGTAAATGTGATAAAGCACAGATGTCACCCTGTCCTGGCATACGTCCATTGTCTGACAATGGCGTTCTTGTCTCAGAGCCCAACTCTATTTCTGCAAACTCCAGTTGTTTTTGATATGTAATGAGGTGCATCTGGAGAAAGCTGAATTGCTTTTCTCTCAAAAATAATCCATTCCGGCGGAGCAGCAAGTGCGGGATTTGCTTGTGCTGTTTCTCCTCTCTCAAATATATCAAGTTTTTTTTGGCAGATCACTCTGTAGACCTATAACCTCACTTGTTATTCAGACAAATTAAGCACTTAACTTTGCTGTGCTGTCTCTCTGCCCTTTTTTTCTTGTAGAATAAATTCCCTGGGAAAAAAAATGTGTGCAGCGCCCGAGTGCAACGTTTGTGTAAATAAGAACTGAAGGGCATATTTCTTGAGCAAATAAAACTTGTTAGAATCCTCTTTAACTACATGACGATTAAACTGAGCCAATTATTTACCAAGCTGGTGATATGAAGCTTCAACCAAGTTGGCAATAAAAAGACCCAGAGGGCGTTAAAGTTGTTATTGCACTGTCAAAATTTCTCCCTTGAATGTAAATGTATTGCCACTTTGGTCTTTGCAGAATGCCTGGTAAGGTCCTGTGGCTAATCAATAACGTGAGGGCAGGCGGCCAATGATCGAGTCTTTAGCTTGTGTTACAAGTAAGAAAAATGGGTGTCTAATGACTAAGCCTTGCGGAATTCCTCTGGTGGAAGTGAAAGGTTTATACGAGCATTAAAGCGAACCTTAATTATACTATACAGGAGAGCGCAATAAAAATTCAGCCTCATGTCAATAGTTCTGTAACCCTTATGGGAGAATGTTTCAGGGTCAGTGGAAATAACGCTATTTATGCGCAGTAGTATATTGTGAAGGTTTAAGGCCTACTTTCACACTAGGGTTAATATTTTCCGGTATTGAGATCCGTCATAGGGTCTTAATACTGGAAAAAAAACGCTTCTGTTTTGTCCCCATTCATTGTCAACGGGGACAAAACATAAATGCATTCCGTTCTGTTCTCATATCGGAGACAGCATGCTGCGGTTTGCATTCCGTCCTGGGATGCGGAGTAAGACGGATCCGTCATGACTAGAGATGAGCGAATTTAAAAAAAACTAGATTCGCTGGTTCGTCAAATTTTTTGTGAAAAATTTGGTTCGATACGAATACATTTGCGGCGAATTACGTTAAAAAACTGTTATTTACTGGCTGCACAGAGCCATTATAGTGGTGTAGAACACTGTGCTGTGCAGTAACACGCATAAGGGAGTCTGCTTTGGTAGTGAAATAATACTGTGAGTCCGTATGACATGCAGATGACAGGTGTCACACTTAAGAATACTGCACACTTCACTTATTTGGGCAGTCATAGGGCCAAAACTGACCAAATAACTCAAGTATGAACTCAGCCTTACAGGTCAATGTTAGCGCCAAGAAGAAGCGCACTCCTTTTACACCATCGTCAGCTGATTCCACATAGATGTCTACAGAACTTGTTCTTTTACAAGCTGGTGGAGAGGGTATCAGCAGTAAGTTTGTATTGACGTCACAGATTGTATTGACGTCACAGATTAACACCCAAAAATCGGACCCCGTCTTTTGAGAATCCGCCTTCACATGGTCAGCATTTGGTCATCAGTATTTCTAATGCAAAAAAAAAACAGGAGTGGATCCAAAACAGAGATGACACGTGAATGGAATAGTTGCATGTCTTCTGTGTTTTTTACCCACTGCTACTTTGGGCTACCAAATCACAAACAAATTTATTTATTTTTTTGAACGGGGGAGAAAAAACAATCTTTATTTAACAAACAGGATATTAACACACATACAATACAACACAGAAGTGGCAAAACCACAAGATTTAAAAGACAAACTGGAAAAACAAAGTGCTTCATCAACAAGAATTGATTGACGACCAGTGTCGGGGTGACCACGAGGGTAATGAATACGGATCAAGTAATGTATGGGGTTATGGCTCATAACTGGAGGACAGTCCAGCAAACAAGCCGACTCTAGCTCATTCCGTGACCAGCTGGGTTGCTGATAAGTGGATTTTTAAAGTGTCTGAGGAAATGTGAGTAAAGACATAGGAATAAATTGTCCACTTCCTCCAATTTGACCTCGTCCTTTAATTTATGAATATCATTCCATGAAGTCTTGAAGTCCTCTGCGTGGATGGCATAAGAAATGTCCATGCGAGGTTCGACAGGCACAGAGAAAACAAGCTCTGTGGCCAACACTGATCCAGACACATCATACCCGGTCCACATCGCTGCTAGCCAAGTAAGGTCCTGAGTAGGGATGAGGGAACCCGAACTGTATAGTTCGGGTTCGTACCGAATTTTGGGGTGTCCGTGACACGGACCCGAACCCGGACATTTTCGTAAAAGTCCGGGTCCGGTTCGGTGTTCGTTGCTTTCTTGGTGCTTTTTGAAAGGCTGCAAAGCAGCCAATCAACAAGCGTCATACTACTTGCCCCAAGAGGCCGTCACAGCCATGCCTACTATTGGCATGGCTGTGATTGGCCAGAGCACCATGTGACCCAGCCTCTATTTAAGCTGGAGTCACATAGCGCCGCCCGTCACTCTGCTCTGATTAGCGTAGGGAGAGGTTGCGGCTGCGACAGTAGGGCGAGATTAGGCAGATTAACTCCTCCAAAGGACTTGATTAATTGATCGATCTGCAGCTGTGGATCACTGAGCTGCTGATACTCAATTGTTCACTGTTTTTAGGCTGCCCAGACCGTTTGTCAGTCAATTTTTTCTGGGGTGAGCGGCGGCCATTTTGTGTCTTGTGGTGTGCCAGCACAAGCTGCGACCAAGTGCATTTAACCCTCAATGGTGTGGTTGTTTTTTGGCTTTTTCCTACATCAGTGTGAAGCTGTCACACCAAGTGCATTTAACCAACAATAGTCTGGTTATTTTTTGGCCATATACTACATCAGGGGCAAGCTGCGCCTGTCACCAAGTGCATTTAACCCTCAATAGTGTGGTTGTTTTTTGGCTAAATCCTACATCAGGGTGAAGCTGTCACACCAAGTGCATTTAACCAGCAATAGTCTGTTTATTTTTTGGCCATATACTACATCAGGGGCAAGCTGTCACCAAGTGCATTTAACCCTCAATGGTGTGGTTGTTTTTTGGCTAAATCCTACATCAGGGTGAAGCTTTCACACCAAGTGCATTTAACCAGCAATAGTCTGTTTATATTTTGGCCATATACTACATCAGGGGCAAGCTGCGCCTGTCACCAAGTGCATTTAACCCTCAGTAGTGTGGTTGGTCAAGCTGTAACACCAAGTGCATTTAACCATAAATAGTGTGGTTATTTTTTGGCCATATCCCAGTCTAATTCTGTCAGTAAATCTATACCTTTCACCCAGCGCCTAAATACTAGGCCTCAAATTTATATCCAGCTAAATCTGTCGTTACTGCTGTACTGTTGTGGCTGGTCAAGTTATTTAGTGTCCGTCAAAGCACATTTTTTGTTCTGGGTTGATATACAATTCCCAATTTAGCAATTTCATAATTTAGTGGTTTCTGCTGTATCAGAGCTATTTGAAATCTATCCCTAAAAGGGTATATCATTTTCAAGGTGCACATAGGGTCATTCTGAATAACTTCACACACACGCTACTGTGCATTTCCAAGTCTAATTCTGTCAGTAAACCTATACCTGTCACCCAGCGCCTAAATACTAGGCCTCAAATTTATATCCAGCTAAATCTGTCGTTACTGCTGTAGCTGGTCAAGTTATTTAGTGTCCGTCAAAGCACAGTTTTTGTTCTGGGTTGAAATACAATTCCCAATTTAGCAATTTCATAATTTAGTGGTTTCTGCTGTATCAGAGCTATTTGAAATCTATCCCTAAAAGGGTATATAATATTCAAGGTGCACATAGGGTCATTCTGAATAACTTCACACACACGCTACTGTGCATTTCCAAATCTAATTCTGTCAGTAAACCTATACCTGTCACCCAGCGCCTAAATACTAGGCCTCAAATTTATATCCAGCTAAATCTGTCGTTACTGCTGTACTGTTGTGGCTGGTCAAGTTATTTAGTGTCCGTCAAAGCACATTTTTTGTTCTGGGTTGATATACAATTCCCAATTTAGCAATTTCATAATTTAGTGGTTTCTGCTGTATCAGAGCTATTTGAAATCTATCCCTAAAAGGGTATATCATATTCAAGGTGCACATAGGGTCATTCTGAATAACTTCACACACACGATACTGTGCATTTCCAAGTCTAATTCTGTCAGTAAACCTATACCTGTCACCCAGCGCCTAAATACTAGGCCTCAAATTTATATCCAGCTAAATCTGTCGTTACTGATGTAGCTGGTCAAGTTATTTAGTGTCCGTCAAAGCACCGTTTTTGTTCTGGGTTGAAATACAATTCCCAATTTAGCAATTTCCTAATTTAGTGGTTTCTGCTGTATCAGAGCTATTTTAAATCTATCCCTAAAAGGGTATATCAGATTCAAGGTGCACAAAGGGTCATTCTGAATAACTTCACACACACGCTACTGTGCATTTCCAAGTCTAATTCTGTCAGTAAACCTATACCTGTCACCCAGCGTCTAAATACTAGGCCTCAAATTTATATCCTGCTAAATCTGCCGTTACTGCTGTACTGTTGTGGCTGGGCAAGTTATTTAGTGTCCGTCAAAGCACATTTTTTGTTCTGGGTTGAAAAACAATTCCCAATTTAGCAATTTCCTAATTTAGTGGTTTCTGCTGTATCAGAGCTATTTGAAATCTATCCCTAAAAGGGTATATAATATTCAAGGTGCACATAGGGTCATTCTGAATAACTTCACACACACGCTACTGTGCATTTCCAAGTCTAATTCTGTCAGTGAACCTATACCTGTCACCCAGCGCCTAAATACTAGGCCTCAAATTTATATTCAGCTAAATCTGTGGTTACTGCTGTGCCTGTATTAGTGTAATACGGTACCTAAATAGATAGCCAGATAGTGTTAGGTGTCTGTAAAAAAAGTCCTGAATTTGATTGGGCCAATACATTGGGCCAAATAATATTTTTGTTGTTGTGGTGAACGATTACAATGAGGAAAACATCTAGTAAAGGACGCGGACATGGTCGTGGTGGTGTTAGTGGACCCTCTGGTGCTGGGAGAGGACGTGGCCGTTCTGCCACAGCCACACGTCCTAGTGTACCAACTACCTCAGGTCCCAGTAGCCGCCATAATTTACAGCGATATTTGGTGGGGCCCAATGCCGTTCTAAGGATGGTAAGGCCTGAGCAGGTACAGGCATTAGTCAATTGGGTGGCCGACAGTGGATCAAGCACATTCACATTATCTCCCACCCAGTCTTCTGCAGAAAGCGCACAGATGGCGCCTGAAAACCAAGCCCATCAGTCTGTCACATCACCCCCATGCATACCAGGGAAACTGTCTGAGCCTCAAGTTATGCAGCAGTCTCTTATGCTGCTTGAAGGCTCCGCTTGCAGGGTTTCCCAAGGGCATCCACCCAGCCCTTCCCCAGCGGTGGAAGACATAGACTGCACTGACGCACAACCACTTATGTTTCCTGATGATGAGGACATGGGAATACCACCTCAGCATGTCTCTGATGATGATGAAACACAGGTGCCAACTGCTGCGTCTTTCTGCAGTGTGCAGACTGAACAGGAGGTCAGGGATCAAGACTGGGTGGAAGACGATGCAGGGGACGATGAGGTCCTAGACCCCACATGGAATGAAGGTTGTGCCACTGACTTTCACAGTTCGGAAGAAGAGGCAGTGGTGAGACCGAGCCAACAGCGTAGCAAAAGAGGGAGCAGTGGGCAAAAGCAGAACACCCGCCGCCAAGAGACTCCGCCTGCTACTGACCGCCGCCATCTGGGACCGAGCACCCCAAAGGCAGCTTCAAGGAGTTCCCTGGCATGGCACTTCTTCAAACAATGTGCTGACGACAAGACCCGAGTGGTTTGCACGCTATGCCATCAGAGCCTGAAGAGAGGCATTAACGTTCTGAACCTTAGCACAACCTGCATGACCAGGCACCTGCATGCAAAGCATGAACTGCAGTGGAGTAAACACCTTAAAACCAAGGAAGTCACTCAGGCTCCCCCTGCTACCTCTTCTGCTGCTGCCACCTTGGCCTCTTCTGCTGCTGCCGCCTCGGCCTCTTCCTCTGCCTCTGGAGGAACGTTGGCACCTGCCGCCCAGCAAACAGGGGATGTACCACCAACACCACCACCACCTCCGTCACCAAGCATCTCAACCATGTCACACGGCAGCGTTCAGCTCTCCATCTCACAAACATTTGAGAGAAAGCGTAAATTCCCACCTAGCCACCCTCGATCCCTGGCCCTGAATGCCAGCATTTCTAAACTACTGGCCTATGAAATGCTGTCATTTAGGCTGGTGGACACAGACAGCTTCAAACAGCTCATGTCGCTTGCTGTCCCACAGTATGTTGTTCCCAGCCGCCACTACTTCTCCAAGAGAGCCGTGCCTTCCCTGCACAACCAAGTATCCGATAAAATCAAGTGTGCACTGCGCAACGCCATCTGTAGCAAGGTCCACCTAACCACAGATACGTGGACCAGTAAGCACGGCCAGGGACGCTATATCTCCCTAACTGCACACTGGGTAAATGTAGTGGCAGCTGGGCCCCAGGCGGAGAGCTGTTTGGCGCACGTCTTTCCGCCGCCAAGGATCGCAGGGCAACATTCTTAGCCTCCTGTTGCCACCTCCTCCTTCTCGGCTTCCTCCTCCTCTTCTTCCACCTGCTCATCCAGTCAGCCACACACCTTCACCACCAACTTCAGCACAACCCGGGGTAAACGTCAGCAGGCCATTCTGAAACTCATATGTTTGGGGGACAGGCCCCACACCGCACAGGAGTTGTGGCGTGGTATAGAACAACAGACCGACGAGTGGTTGCTGCCGGTGAGCCTCAAGCCCGGCCTGGTGGTGTGCGATAATGGGCGAAATCTCGTTGCAGCTCTGGGACTAGCCGGTTTGACGCACATCCCTTGCCTGGCGCATGTGCTGAATTTGGTGGTGCAGAAGTTCATTCACAACTACCCCGACATGTCAGAGCTGCTACATAAAGTGCGGGCCGTCTGTTCGCGCTTCCGGCGTTCACATCCTGCTGCTGCTCGCCTGTCTGCGCTACAGCGTAACTTCGGCCTTCCCGCTCACCGCCTCATATGCGACGTGCCCACCAGGTGGAACTCCACCTTGCATATGCTGGACAGACTGTGCGAGCAGCAGCAGGCCATAGGTGAGTTTCAGCTGCAGCACGCACGGGTCAGTCGCACTGCGGAACAGCACCACTTCACCACCAATGACTGGGCCTCCATGCGAGACCTGTGTGCCCTGTTGCGCTGTTTCGAGTACTCCACCAACATGGCCAGTGGCGATGACGCCGTTATCAGCGTTACAATACCACTTCTATGTCTCCTTGAGAAAACACTTAGGGCGATGATGGAAGAGGAGGTGGCCCAGGAGGAAGAGGGGTCATTTTTAGCACTTTCAGGCCAGTCTCTTTGAAGTGACTCAGAGGGAGGTTTTTTGCAACAGCAGAAGCCAGGTACAAATGTGGCCAGCCAGGGCCCACTACTGGAGGACGAGGAGGACGAGGATGAGGAGGAGGTGAAAGAGGATGAGGATGAAGCATGGTCACAGCGGGGTGGCACCCAACGCAGCTCGGGCCCATCACTGGTGCGTGGCTGGGGGGAAAGGCAGGACGATGACGATACGCCTCCCACAGAGGACAGCTTGTCCTTACCCCTGGGCAGCCTGGCACACATGAGCGACTACATGCTGCAGTGCCTGCGCAACGACAGCAGAGTTGCCCACATTTTAACGTGTGCAGACTACTGGGTTGCCACCCTGCTGGATCCACGGTACAAAGACAATGTGCCCACCTTACTTCCTGCACTGGAGCGTGATAGGAAGATGCGCGAGTACAAGCGCACGTTGGTAGACGCGCTACTGAGAGCATTCCCAATTGTCACAGGGTAACAAGTGGAAGCCCAAGGCCAAGGCAGAGGAGGAGCAAGAGGTCGCCAAGGCAGCTGTGTCACGGCCAGCTCCTCTGAGGGCAGGGTTAGCATGGCAGAGATGTGGAAAAGTTTTGTCAACACGCCACAGCTAACTGCACCACCACCTGATACGCAACGTGTTAGCAGGAGGCAACATTTCACTAACATGGTGGAACAGTACGTGTGCACACCCCTCCACGTACTGACTGATGGTTCGGCCCCATTCAACTTCTGGGTCTCCAAATTGTCCACGTGGCCAGAGCTAGCCTTTTATGCCTTGGACGTGCTGGTCTGCCCGGCGGCCAGCGTTTTGTCTGAACGTGTATTCAGCACGGCAGGGGGCGTCATTACAGACAAACGCAGCCGCCTGTCTACAGCCAATGTGGACAAGCTGACGTTCATAAAAATGAACCAGGCATGGATCCCACAGGACCTGTCCATCCCTTGTGCAGATTAGTCATTAACTACCTCCCCTTAACCATATATTATTGTACTCCAGGGCACTTCCTCATTCAATCCTATTTTTATTTTTATTTTACCATTATATTGCGAGGCTACCCAAAGTTGAATGAACCTCTCCTCTGTCTGGGTGTCGGGGCCTAAATATATTCCAATGGACTGTTCCAATGTTGGGTGACGTGAAGCCTGATTCTCTGCTATGACATGCAGACTGATTCTCTGCTGACATGAAGACAGATTCTCTGTTACGGGACCTCTCTCCTCTGCCTGGGTGCTGGGCCTAAATATCTGACAATGGACTGTTGCAGTGGTGGCTGACGTGAAGCCTGATTCTCTGCTATGACATGCAGACTAATTCTCTGCTGACATGAAGCCAGAGTCTCTGTTACGGGACCTCTCTCCTCTGCCTGGGTGCTGGGCCTAAATATCTGACAATGGACTGTTGCAGTGGTGGCTGACGTGAAGCCTGATTCTCTACTATGACATGCAGACTAATTCTCTGCTGACATGAAGCCAGATTCTCTGTTACGGGACCTCTCTCTTCTGCCTGGGTGCTGGGCCTAAATATATGCCAATGGACTGTTGCAGTGGTGGCTGACGTGAAGCCTGATTCTCTGCTATGACATGCAGACTGATTCTCTGTTACGGGACCTCTCTCCTCTGCCTGGGTGCTGGGCCTAAATATATGACAATGGACTGTTGCAGTGGTGGCTGACGTGAAGCCTGATTCTCTGCTATGACATGCAGACTGATTCTCTGCTGACTTGAAGCCAGATCCTCTGTTACGGGACCTCTGTCCTCTGCCTGGGTGCCGGGGCCTAAATATATGCCAATGGACTGTTCCAATGTTGGGTGACGTGAAGCCAGATTCTCTGCTATGACATGCAGACTGATTCTCTGCTGACATGAAGACAGATTCTCTGTTACGGGACCTCTCTCCTCTGCCTGGGTGCTGGGCCTAAATATATGCCAATGGACTGTTGCAGTGGTGGCTGACGTGAAGCCTGATTCTCTGCTATGACATGCAGACTGATTCTCTGCTGACATGAAGCCAGATCCTCTGTTACGGGACCTCTCTCCTCTGCCTGGGTGCTGGGCCTAAATATATGCCAATGGACTGTTGCAGTGGTGGCTGACGTGAAGCCTGATTCTCTGCTATGACATGCAGACTGATTCTCTGCTGACATGAAGACAGATTCTGTGTTACGGGACCTCTCTCCTCTGCCTGTGTGCTGGGCCTAAATATATGCCAATGGACTGTTGCAGTGGTGGCTGACGTGAAGCCTGATTCTCTGCTATGACATGCAGACTGATTCTCTGCTGACATGAAGCCAGATTCTCTGTTACGGGACCTCTCTCCTCTGCCTGGGTGCCGGGGCCTAAATATCTGAGAATTGACTCTTCCAGTGGTGGGTGAATTGAAGCCAGATTCTCTGCTATGGGACCTCTCTCCAATTGATATTGGTTAATTTTTATTTATTTTATTTTTATTTTTATTCATTTTCCTATCCACATTTGTTTGCATGGGATTTACCTACATGTTGCTGCCTTTTGCAGCCCTCTAGCCCTTTCCTGGGCTGTTTTACAGCCTTTTTAGTGCCGAAAAGTTTGGGTCCCCATTGACTTCAATGGGGTTCTGGTTCGGGACGAAGTTCGGATCAGGTTCGGATCCCGAACCCGAACATTTCCGGGAAGTTCGGCCAAACTTCTCGAACCCGAACATCCAGGTGTTCGCTCAACTCTAGTCCTGAGAACTTGTAGTGTCCCACTAGGTAAAGGTGGGCACTACACAAGGGTTAATATGTCTATTGCATTAATGTAATGTTTACTGTTCATTTCCCTGTATTATCTGGGTGTCAGGCCTGTTAGGGTGTAGTTTAGCCTCCCAGATGTTAGAGGGAGCTGGAGAGCCCTAAGTATATATAGGTAGGCCCAGACAGGGGAGAGTAGTTCATGCCAGGTGGCTAGAAGTGAACTTAGTCAGCCTGAAGCTCCTGAGTCTAAGCTTATCTCAGTAGAGTCACCTCAGGAGAAGAATCTACCTCCTGGGAGCAACCTGCAGCCACCTTTAAACCCAGCACAGGAACAGAACAACCAGCTCAGATAAGTAAGCTGTTGGGCAGAGGTACTTTAATATAAAGCAAGGGTCAATACTGGAGGAAGATTTTATACCAAGGATTAAAGCCAGTATTTAGGCATCCGGCCTTGGGATCCAGCCAGCTAGAATAGCTGAGGGGATAGTGCAGCATAGTACTGCGAAGCATTAACTGTTTACCCTCCAAGTATCTTGCAAGATTTATACCTGCCATATTGTGAAGTAAACCTGCTGTGCATTTGTGATATAAGGGACTGAATCATCATCAACTGTCTGTACAAAGTTGGACTGTTTTCCAAAGTAAAGCAACGTTTGGTTTACCATACACTCTGTGTACTCCATTACTACTCCTATAAATCGGTGTGCCACCGTTACAGACACTGGCGTCACGATCCTTAAAGGGACCTTGCCTCAGGCACTCAAAATACCTGCAACAATCAGGGCACCTCATCCACCAGCAGGCCTGGTCCCTATTTACAGAGTGTGCCCCAGAGGAACTTGTGTCTACCTCTCCTTCACTGCCGCATGCCTGCCCAGGGTTCCCCTCCAAAAAGTGAGTTACCCTCGATTGCCCATAACCGTGACCTCACTATCGCAATACCCTGCAGGTCTGGCGTGCTGCATAAATTGGCGTCACGAACAGGATCGATCATTCCTGCGCTATTGTGGAATATAAAGACTGTGTGCCATTATTTGCTCTTAAAGTGACAAGCCCTATTGTTTTATTGAAAAATTGCTGGGCCAAAGAACTGTAATAATTTGCGGTGTGAAGAACTGTATATTGTATGGACTGTTTGCCGTTTCCTTAAGCCACCGCTTGCTTTCAGTGAATAGACAGCGATTTGCTCAAAGATGGCCGCTTAACCTGACTGGATTACAAGTGCGCCTCGTTGTACCCATTTGGCGCGAAAAAGGACAAGATGAAGTTACCACCCAGCCTGCAAGGAGGAAAAACGCTGCCTTGTCTGGAAAAAGGTACCACCTACCTGAATCCCGGAGCTGCGAGAGGCCGCGCCTACCTTCTGACGCTGTGCGTAGGACTCCCAGCGGACGTAGCCACGCATCTCGCGAGACTTGGAGCGAGCACCGCCGGAGTAAGTACTAACTTTACCCTTTACTGGCCCCCGGTCCGCTCCGCTGTCATTTAAAGAGCCATACCCACCTAGTAACACCATGTCCGCACCTGAAGAAACAGGGCAGGTGGCCCCAGTCGTGCCTTCTGAAGTGCCCGCAACCGACAATAGGGCACCTGCTGCCGCGGCAGCATCAAGCCTGATGCCACTAACCATGCCATATTTTTTTGGGGCACCCTGGTTCCCACGATATTCAGGGGAAGCCCATAAATTAAAGAACTTTAGAGACCAGATACTGGCCTTGTTCCGGCTCTAC
Organism: Bufo gargarizans; assembly: GCF_014858855.1. Classification (NCBI taxonomy): domain Eukaryota; kingdom Metazoa; phylum Chordata; class Amphibia; order Anura; family Bufonidae; genus Bufo; species Bufo gargarizans. Next base: position 98,537,130 of record NC_058081.1, read on the forward strand.
CCTATATCTGCTAAACAACAAATGGAGATCCTCCTAGCTCAGTTAGAAGGGGCCGCCCGCAGGGAAGTCATGTCATGGCCCCGTTCTGAAAAGAGTAGCCTGGAGCAGATTTTTGATCGCCTCGGCAACACATTTGAGGCTAGAACGGTGTCCGAAGTTAAAATGCGATTCTTCAGCAGAAAGCAGCAGCCTGGGGAGTCGCTCCGCGATTTTGCTCTGTCCTTGCAAGAAACCCTGAGGGCTGTGGTCCAGGTGGATCCAGAGAGGCTGAGTACCAGAACAGGACTCTTAGAGAACAGTTCATTGCGGGTATAAACACTGAGCATTTAAAGGGCCAGCTGCGGATGTTGTCAGCTCAACACCCCCATTGTACATTTTTGGACTTTAAAGAATTGGCCATCAGTATACTAGGCCAGAACCCTGCCGCAGGGCCAGCAGCCTCCCCTGAACCTCAGGCTTGTCAGCCAAAGACTGTCAATGTGGGTCCCGCTGGAGTCAGTCAGGCCACTCAGGCTCCAGTCACGGATGTAGTGGCAGCACTAATGGAGCAAGTGAACCATCTCACTCTAAGCTTAGAGAAAGTATGCAAGAAAATAGAGGAGTGGGAGAGACCATTGTTACTGGAAGATGAAGGCCCTTTTCCTCCAAGGCTCCCACCTGCATATAGGGATGTAAATCCAAAAGAACCTGATGGGCGACCGAGTTACCGGTTTAGAAGTAGAAAGCAGCCTGTCTACTACTATTGTAAGAAATATGGGCATACTGAATCAATGTGCTGGCAGTTAAACGGGCAACCCCTGAGGCAGAGGACCGCCCCTCGGGAGGTAGATCAGTAGGTCCAAAGGATCCAAGCTGGATGCCTAAATATGTAGGATCCCGTCCAAAAATGTTAATATGTATCAACGGGATACCCTTTGAAGCCCTGCTGGATACTGGGTCACAGGTCACCACTATGCAACGACCTGCCTTTGACAAGTTCTGGGATCCAAGTCTCCTCACCCAGCCACCAGAGTCCTGGCTAGATATCATTGCCAGCAACGGTAAGCCAGTGAAAGTCCATGGGTATTGGGAACCTACTCTTCAGGTGGGAGAAGCCACCTTACCACAGCAAGGCGTGATTGTGGTACAAGCAGGAGATAAAAGGAGGATACCCTGTGATCCTAGGGACTAATGTCCTTGAAAATTGTTACTCCGAAGTGCTTGAAGCATTGAATCAAACTATACCTTCAGCCTCGCCTGCTTCCAGAAGAGTCATTCAAAAGACTATCAGCGTGCTGTGTGCTCAACAAAGGTTCGCCAACAAAAAAGGAGAAATTTGTACTGTCCGGATCCGGGATAACCGGCCGGTAATTCTGCCTCCAAATTCCCAGATGATCCTGTGGTGCCGTGCGGTGTTAGGGGTTCAGGGCCAGGACTATCAAGCCCTAGTAGAACCTATTCAAATTGAGAATCATCCCTTTGTACGGACAGCCAAGAGTCTGGTGACCGTGTCTCAAGGTAAAGTGCCTGAACGTTTAATTAACTTTGGTGATCACCCCGTTACTCTTTTTAAACACTGCCCCGTTGCTCAGCTTTTCCATGTGTCTTTCCAGGATGTGATCCATCTGCCTGCCATGGAGGCGTTCCAGACCACACAGAGCAGCAGCACCACCGCCAGCGCCCCTACAACCTCCTGGTTGGAAAAACTTCATGTGGGGAACGAATCCACCCCGAAGGAGCAAATAGAGGGAGTTCTAAATCTGGTGAAAGAGCATCACAAGGCCTTCAAACACACCATACCTACTGGCTCTCATCCTCCTATTAAGGAGAGACACAGACCCATACCGCCTACTACCTATCAGTCTGTGAAAGAGATGATACAAGAGATGAAAGACTCTAATATAATCCGGGACAGTCATAGTCCCTGGGCTGCGCCCCTAGTTCTTGACCGGAAAAAAGATGGCAGCATAAGGTTATGTGTGGCTTACAGAAAAATCAATCAAATCACCCACAAAGATGCATATCCATTGCCACGCATTGAGGAGTCCTTGACTGCCCTGGGGTCATCAGCCTATTTCTCTACCTTGGACTTAACTAGTGGGTACTGGCAAGTACCCATGGCCCCAGAAGATCGAGAAAAGACTGCTTTCACCACACCTATGGGCCTGTTTGAATTCAATTATATGCCATTTGGACTGTGTAACGCTCCAGGGATATTCCAGCGGCTGATGGAGCGTTGTTTAGGCCATAGAAATTTTGAGACTGTATTACTATACCTGGATGACATCATTATATACTCCAAGACGTATGAGGACCATTTAAAACACCTGGCTGAAGTGTTTCAAGTTCTTACTAAATATGGCCTCAAAATCAAGCCATCCAAGTGCCACCTGCTGAAACCAGCGGTAAAATTCCTAGGGCACGTTGTCAGTGCCGAAGGAGTACAGCCTGATCCTGATAAACTTGCTGCTGTCCGCAATTGGCCTACTCCTACCACCGTGAAAGAGGTGAGAAGCTTTCTCAGTTTTGCAGGGTATTACAGGCGTTTCATCCCGCATTTCGCACAAATTGCAGATCTAATCCAGGAACTCCTGAGGGGGCATCCAAAGAAGAGCCCAAAAACTCCTATTCCTGTTGAATGGAATGAAGAACGGGAAATTGCCTTTCAGCTCCTAAAGAAGAAGCTGACTGAACCCCCTGTTCTGGGTTACCCAGATTATCAGAAGCCGTTCCACCTCTACACAGATGGCAGTAAAAGAGGCCTGGGGGCTGTGTTGGCTCAAGTGCAAGATAACAAAGAGAGGGTAGTTGCCTACGCCAGCAGATCCCTGAAGGGAGCTGAGAATAAAGACCAGAACTACAGTTCCTTCAAGCTGGAGTTTCTTGCCTTAGTGTGGGCTGTGACCGAAAAGTTTAAAGATTATCTCGCTGCCACACCATTTGTTGCCTTCACGGACAATAACCCCCTGGCGCATCTGAATACAGCCAAATTAGGGGCTCTGGAGCAAAGATGGGCCTCCCGCCTTGCCAACTATGACTTCACTGTGAAATACCGGGCAGGCCGCTCCAGCGATAACGCTGATGCCCTGTCGCGGCTTCCCACTACAGAAGCCTCAGATGAACCAAAGGATGCCTGGGAAGAAGTGGAAATGCCAGCGTTCTACAATAAATCCAGAGGCAACCAAGAAAGGTGGATTAAGCTCCAGCCCAAAAGTAGAGTCCTCGGTGAACTGCTCGACTTCCTTACCAGTGGGAAAACCCCTGAGAGAATCCGCAGGAAGAGTGCAGACCCAGAACTAGCGAGACTGTGGCGACATCGCCACCAACTATTCCTTCAAAGAGGCCTGTTGCTCAGAAGGAGTCTGGATCCAGTGTCCTGTGATAGGATATATCATATCCTCATACCACGTCAAGATGCCAGTCTGGTGTTAGAAATGTATCACAACCAGTCCAGACACTTCGGCGTGCAGAAGACTGAGGTCACCATTCGCAGAAGATTCTATTGGATTGGGATGAGAGAAGATATTGAGAAGTGGTGCCGAGAATGCACTGCCTGTGCTGTGGGGCGAACTGAACGCCATGACCAGAGAGCGCCTCTCCATTAGTGTTGATCACGAATATTCGAATTGCGAATTTTAATCGCGAATATTTAGAATATCGCAAAATATATTCGCAATCACGAATATTCGATTTTATATATTTTTTTTAAATACCAGTTCATGCAAATTTTTATGCGAAAATTTTTAAGCGAATTTTCGCAATAAAGAAAATAATGCCTGGAGATCACAAATTCTCGAATACATGGCGAATATTCGCCCAAATATTCACAAAATATCGCGAATTCGAATATTGCCCCTGCCGCTCATCACTACTCTCCATCCTATCGTAAGTAAAACTCCTTTAGAACTTGTTGCTATTGATCATGTGAAGTTGGAGCCGAGTCGCTCAGGGTATACTTATGCCATGACTGTTATTGATCACTTCACTAAATTTGTCGTAGCAGTGCCTGTGAAAGACCTGACAGCTAAGACTACAGCAGAGGCGTTCTGGAAGCATTTCCTTCTGCCCTACGGCTGCCCAGAGAGAATCCTCACTGACCAAGGGTCTGCATTTGAGTCACAGCTGTTCCAAGAGATGTGCCTGCTGCATAATTGCCAGAAAGTCTGGACCACTGCCTACCATCCGCAAGGTAACGGACTCTGTGAAAAGATTAATCAAACTTTCATTGAAATGCTGAGAGCAGTACCCCCTGAGACAAGGGGTGATTGGCCTACTCTTTTGCCACAACTCATGTATACCTATAACAACACAATTCATTGTTCCACCGGTTACACACCTTTCTATCTGATGTTTGGCCGACAAGGGAGGTTGCCTGCGGATCACTCCCTAGATGTGCAAGTGCCGGATGTCATTAACCCACTACCAAAGACGTCTCCTCAATGCCAAAGAGATCGTTCAGGAACGCATGGAGAATGCTCGGGAACGACAACAAAGAGACTATGACCAGGCTGCCCATGCGGAACCCCTAGCTCTACGAGACAAGGTGTGGTTGAAGAACAACCATCGAACCAGCAAATTGGACAGTAAATGGGAAAGGATTCCCTATGTCATTTCTGCCATTCCTAATGCTGAAGCTAATATTTACCAAATCTCCAGAGAAGGTAAAGGTTCTCAAGTTGTACATAAAAATCGTTTAAAGCCTTGTATAGAAGGAGAACCGGCAGCAGAGGACATTGAGCCGGAGTCTTCTGAACCCGAATTGCCAGCTCCACCTGTTGACCATATGCAGGTTGTTGAGAACCTGATACATGACAAAGACCCACTTCATTGGTTTCTCACACCCTGGTTGAACTTGGTGGTACCAGCTGCAGTTCCTGTTAGTTCTCAACCCCAGGACAACCTGTCCCAGAGAGCTCCTGAAGTAGCTCCAGAACCGAGGAGTTCCTCTCACCCTCCTGAGTCTAGGCAGGAAGAACCTCTTCCAGTAAGGAGGTCCACACGGTCCACTAAGAGGCACCCACCTGTGAGATTTGGAGACTACATTATGGGCCCAGGTAGCTCCTCACGGGAAACCCCTGTTTAACTCTTTACAAGCCTGGGTACAGACTCATATTTGTTCTTTGAGCCTCCAAGGACTTATACTTGTTTTGCATTTTCTATGGACTACTACTGTTTTATTATGGACAATTTGCACTTAAAATATTAATATGGACTATCCTATTAGTGATGAGCGGCAGGTGCCATATTCGATTTCGACAAAATTTGCGAATATTCGATAGAATATTCGTTTTATATTCGTCGAAAATGAATATTCGTCATTATTCTTGTTATCGCGATTAATATGCGATTTAAATAATCGAATTTCGATTTTAACTTAAAGGCTACTCTCCTGTTGAAATAGCAATGCAATTAATTCAAGTTATAATAATCGAATTTCGAAATTTATTATATTTTTTTTTAATTGTTATATTTTTTTCTTTCCCACTTCCCTAAAGTTGTTCTTACCTGTCCTTTGGACTCCTGGCTTCCTGGCTGCTCCAGTCAGTGCCCGTTGCCGCTTCTGCCGACTTCCGTGCTCATGGAGCGTCCCCATCACCATGGGAACATCTCCATATACTAGAATGTACTGTCGTATTTGAGAATTACGTTGAAATCGCAATTCGATTATTTCAAGTTACAATAATCAAATTTCGATTTTAACTTAAAGGCTACTCTCCCATTGAAATAGCAATGCGATTAATTCAAGTTATAATAATCGAATTTCGATTTTAACTTCACACTGCTATATTCCATATTCGTTAATTCTAGCCTAATATGGAATATAGCAGTGCCAAGTTAAAATCAAAATTCGATTATTATAACTTGAATTAATCGAATTGCGATTTCAATTTGGACCTGGTTTACTGTGGTTGGCTTGGTAGAATTAGCGAATATGATGAATATATTCGTTATATTCCACAAAACGAAGATAACAAAGTATTCTGCATCTTCGTTTTAGCTACCTTTTCGTCAACTTCGCTAATTCTAGCAGTCATATAGGAAAGTTTACTATAGAGACAGCTAAGTTTAATTCGCTATGCGATTATATGACTGCTTAAAAAAAAAAAAAATTTGAATAATTATAATATCTGATAATTATTATAATTATTCTATTTATAAAAAAAAAGCAAAGTAATATAATCGCATAGCGAATTAAACTTAGCTGTCTCTATAGTAAACTTTCCTATATGATTGCTAGAATTAGCGAAGTTGACGAATAGGTAGCTAAAATGAAGATGCAGAATACTTTGTTATCTTCGTTTTATGGAATATGACGAATACATTCGTTATCTTCGTTGTGTGGAATATGACGAATACATTCTTCATATTCGCTAATTCTACCAAGCCAACCATAGTAAACTAGGTCCAAGTTGAAATCGCAATTCGATTAATCAAGTTATAATAATTGAATTTCGATTTTAACTTAGCACTGCTATATTCCATATTAGGCTAGAATTAACAAATATGGAATATAGCAGTGCTAAGTTAAAATCGAAATTCGATTATTATAACTTGAAATAATCGAATAACGATTTCAACGTAATTCTCAAATCCGACAGTACATTCTAGTATATGGAGACGTTCCCATGATGATGGGGACGCTCCATGAGCACGGAAGTCGGCAGAAGCGGCAACGGGCACTGACTGGAGCAGCCAGGAAGCCAGGAATCCAAAGGACAGGTAAGAACAACTTTAGGGAAGTGGGAAAGAAAAAAATATAACAATAAAAAAAAAAAAAAAAGAAGATTCGAAATATCGAATTTATATCACTATATTCTAAATATTCGCAAATAAGCAAAGTGCCTATATTTGCGAAAAAATATTGATATTCGAATATTCGCGCTCAACACTAATCCTGGTATTATTGATACGCTGCACCAGGTCAGCGCCCCTGTTCCCTTACATTATCCTGAGAGAAGAGAACGACGCACCTTTTCACCGCACTTTTCAGTGAAACTGTTTGTTATGATTATATTGCTAATGTGGTGATTGCTGTGTATGCCTGTTCTCCATTTTGTCTTTCAGGCTGCAGTTTCCAGCTGGGCGTACCCCTTTATGTTGCGCCGAGGACGGGCAACGTCATAGCCTGGGTGTATGTAGTGTCCCACTAGGTAAAGGTGGGCACTACACAAGGGTTAATATGTCTATTGCATTAATGTAATATTTACTGTTCATTTCCCTGTATTATCTGGGTGTTAGGCCTGTTAGGGTGTAGTTTAGCCTCCCAGTCGTTAGAGGGAGCTAGAGAGCCCTAAGTATATATAGGTAGGCCCAGACAGGGGAGAGTAGTTCATGCCAGGTGGCTAGAAGTGAACTTAGTCAGCCTGGAGCCCCTGAGTCTAAGCTTAGCTCAGTAGAGTCACCTCAGGAGAAGAATCTACCTCCTGGGAGCAACCTGCAGCCACCTTCAAACCCAGCACAGGAACAGAACAACCAGCTCAGATAAGTAAGCTGTTGGGCAGTTGTACTTTAATATAAAGCAAGGGTCAATACTGGAGGAAGATTTTATACCAAGGATTAAAGCTAGTATTTAGGCATCCGGGCCTTGGGATCCAGCCAGCTAGAATAGCTGAGGGGATAGTGCAGCATAGTACTGCGAAGCATTAACTGTTTACCCTCCAAGTATCTTGCAAGATTTATACCTGCCATATTGTGAAGTAAACCTGCTGTGGCATTTGTGATATAAGGGACTGCATCATCATCAACTGTCTGTACAAAGTTGGACTGTTTTCCAAAGTAAAGCAACGTTTGGTTTACCATACCATCTGTGTACTCCATTACTACTCCTATAAATCGGTGTGCCACCGTTACAGGCACTGGCGTCATGATCCTTGAAGGGACCTTGCCTCAGGCACTCAAAATACCTGCAACATCCAGGGCAGCTCATCCACCATCAGGCCTGATCCCTTTTTACAGAGTGTGCCCCAGAGGAACTTGTGTCTACCTCTCCTTCACTGCCGCATGCCTGCCCAGGGTTCCCCTCCAAAAAGTGAGTGACCCTCGATTGCCCATAACCGTGACCTCACTATCGCAATACCCTGCAGGTCTGGCGTGCTGCAAACTGATCACCAGTATACCGAAACAACAGTCAAAGTTTCTTTGGAACCATGTCCCTACGATACCTGTGAGCGTCTCTGAGCCATTATACAGGAGGAGCGTAAGGCAAGTAAATATCTTAGGTAACACCTCCAATAGATTGTCCTCTTCGTACGTCCTGCAGAACCAACCTGTCCACACAATCCGATCCTCTGAGCTTGCCTTGGTGAGTGGAGGCTTGGATGAAATCTGTATAAGCACAGCCAGTGGATCTCTGTCCAGGTAAACAGGAAAATGTGGCTTTTAGGTTCAGCTCTGAGCCCACTTCAATGGCAATACCCTTCTACTACTCATCAGCTATGTGGGCAGACAGGTGCTTGGAATACTCTTTCAGTCCGGTGTAAGTGAAATTATACATTGGCATCACGCTGTACAGAGTCCGGTATTTTTTTATGGAGCAAAGCAGCCGGTGCCGGATCAAGAGTTTCCTACAAGGAGGTGCACTGCAGGATTTTTCTTTTAGACAAGCTTCGCAATGCAGACAATCGACGTGCAGGGGTCAAGCTTCCGGGAGGATACCTCGAGCTCTAAAAATGACTGCTCCTTCGTGCCGATGACCTAATTCTTGTGGTTAACACTCCATCGGTTGCATATCGTAGCGATAAAGGATGTTCCCGTTCACTGACTGTAAACAGAGATATTGACATACAAACATATTAAACTCAGTCCCCTGACCAGCCAGACTTGCCAGCATATGTTCCAGGACATGAAGACGTGGAATAACATTGTTCATCCCGTAGTCCTGGCAACTGACAAATAATGTGGCCTCCTCAAAGGGCCTGAGCAAACGGCAGGTGTCACGCATGAGCTGCCACTGGCTGACATCGAAGTTACACAGAGTACTACTCCTGTCCGCTTGGATCATCAGGAAATCATTGATAGCCTTTCTCGGTCCAACATATGGAGGGTAGAATTCCAATGGTTGGAAACGTTGCATATCAGCCCATGTTGGGGGATGCCGTTCTGCAGCTAAAGGAGTGTGTGCTTTGTGGTGTACTAGTGGCTGAAGTGCATGCAAAGTTTCCGGGCCATTTTTAGAATGTCTTGCAGATGGGTGGAAGACTTCAGGAAGTGCTTGACAACCAGATTGAACACGTGTGCCATGCAGGGCTCATGGCTCAGCCTTCCTTGACGCAGCACCAACAAACACCATGTTCTTCCCGTTGTTGGTGACCATGGTTCTGATTTTGAGTTGTCGCGGAGAAAGACAGGATTCGATTTCTTGCTGAAGACATAATTTGGGCCATACCGCAAAAGGAGGTCTACAATCATCCATCTATTTTCCAGAAGAAAACATGGTTAAAATTAAAAATGTCACCAATGAAAGGATAATGGCATTTGGCTCATACAGAAGAAAGTCTATCACCCAGCAATTTTCCCTTAAAAAGCCTGTTTGACATAAAAAATTTCACCACTACAGATCATCCCTCAAAAAATGAGCCCACAGACATCTCCGTAGACATAACTATATATTAAAAAAAAGTTATGGGGGTCATAATCTGGCGATGAAAAAAAATAAATAATTTTTTTCGAATTCGGTCCATCCCAAGAAAAGTGCTTCACCGCATATAACTGCACCGCTGTTACACACAAAAAAGGGTTTCAAAACACATAAGTGCACCGCTGAGTGGCAACTATATTTAACTTTTGCCACTAATACAAGACAAAAAGGGCTGTAATTTTTGCACTTCAACACACAATGGCTAATAAGCCCTTTTTTCCCCACTAATAAAAGCCCAAAAATGCTTTAGAACATGTAACTGCACCGCACTAGGGCAAATAAGACGTAGAAATATTGCCTTGTAATGAACCCTGTTAATGCCTGTATCAAACCGCACTTACACCCTAATAAGACAGGTTTGCTGGAATTACAGAGCTGTAAAAAGGCAATTTGTATCGTCAGTCAGTGCAGCAAAATGTAATCTAATTGTTCCTATTACCCAGGATGTCACCTCCCCAACTAAACCCTGTTCAACATAAATGCTGTGGAATGATTCCTCCCTATCCTTTCCCTACACCTTGAATAATCTTTCCCTGCACTTGTAAATCGTTTTTATTTTTTTAGCACAATGACTATTTTTTTTTCACTGTCCCCAGAGCCTGCAGACACGTCTCTCCCTGCACTAAGTACACTGGTAAATGGGAGAATCTAAGATGGCTGCCGTATTTGTACGGCTGTGACATCACAGGGCTGTCTGGCTGCTGATTGGCTGCATGCATGTCAGTATGGGTAATCCCGCCTTCCCAGACTTCCTTTCTCCATGTCCTTATACGTGCAGCCGCCATTTTAGTAAAAATGCGATTCGTTACTACGAAGCGCGAGGAAATTCGCATTCGGTCCGAATTTAATTTTTCCTGAAATTCATAACGGATTCCACTTTGTCAGCTTCGATCCGCTCATCTCTAGTCATGACCCACAATGCAAGTCTATGGGGACGGATCCATTTTCTCTGACACAATAAAATACAGATCCGTCCTCCATTGACTTTCAATGGAGTTCATGACGAATCCGTCTTGGCAATGTTAAAAATAATACAACCGGATCCGTTCATAACAGATGCAGATGGTTGTATTAGCAGTAATGGAAGCGTTTTTACTGAACCTTGCCGGATCCAGCAAAAACGTTAGTGTGAAAGTAGCCTAAACCGGTCTGGAAATGAGGATTCAAGCTCCAATATTCCCTTTACACGTTATTCTATTGCACCATAGACTGGGGCAGAAGACATAGCCAAGAAAAGATGGAGGTCTATTCCTTGTTCTTTAGAAGAGTTTGCCTATGAGACAGAGTGTCCAAACTGCAACCCAAAACCCACTTATTTATCGCAAAGTGCCAACACGGCAATGTAATCTGAATTCTACAGTCCAATATAGTATTTCTACAATGTACTTTATCATTTAGCTATAACAGCCTGCCTATGTTCAATGCGCTGTCTGTGCCGTTCATAGTGCCCCGGCGAGGAAAGTCTAAGACATACTGGTGCGTCATAGATTTTTCCAGGATGCGAGTGCCCACAGAGAGGGCTCTGCAGGCTGCCTCTGGCACCTGTGGCATAGGTTTGCCACCACTGCCCTATACTGACAGGTACAGTATATATAGAGTTCTATTCCAGAAGAAACCCATATCCCTTCTCAGACGCATACAAGTCTGCATTGTAACAGTGTACATGGCTAGAGTTGTCATCCAGATAATGGCAGCGGCTCTTTCTGTAAATGTATGAATCTATCTATTCACTGCCATTTTGAACCAAATGAAACTGAAAAGCTACTTAACATTATATTAAATGTCACGGGAGTAGTTTCAGATCCTCTTGCAAGAAAATGATCGTATATCTTCTTTATAATAGCTGTCAAGTACATAGGACTTGCACAGTGGCAACACTTCCTACCGATGTCCATTAACATAGGCACCGTTTTTTAATGCAATAAATTATGCTGGGATCATTTCATTAAACAGATTTCAATAACCTAATTTTTGTAAGAAAATTGTGTAGATTTTTATATTTTGTTTAAACCATGAATGCACAGTTAAAAACAGACCTACACAACTAGTAGCAAAGCAAATGCTAGCTGGGATTTATTGTATTGTAGATGTTCAATGCATGAGAATGGAGAAACTGCCCCTAAGTGGGCACTGCTGACTGAATACAGCATTTTAATTTCACCCCCAGGAAAAGAAACCCAACTATGGCAATATTAAAAAAGAGCAATAACTGACCAACTAGGAATAAGGGATGTAAAGGAGCTAACCAGGATCTTAACATTGATTAATAGCAAAGTGAACAAATGAGTTTAATATTTTCTGCTGTGACAGTCTGATGATCCAGAATATCTGATAACTAGGGATGAGCGAACTCGAACTGTATAGTTCGGGTTCGTACCGAATTTTGGGGTGTCCGTGACACGGACCCGAACATTTTCGTAAAAGTCCGGGTTCGGGTTCGGTGTTCGTCGCTTTCTTGGCGCTTTTGTGACGCTTTCTTGGCGCTTTTTGAAAGGCTGCAAAGCAGCCAATCAACAAGCGTCATACTACTTGCCCCAAGAGGCCGTCACAGCCATGCCTACTATTGGCATGGCTGTGATTGGCCAGAGCACCATGTGACCCAGCCTCTATTTAAGCTGGAGTCACATAGCGCCGCCCGTCACTCTGCTCTGATTAGTGTAGGGAGAGGTTGCGGCTGCGACAGTAGGGCGAGATTAGGCAGATTAACTCCTCCAAAGGACTTGATTAATCGATCGATCTGCAGCTGTGCATCATTGAGCTGCTGAAATTCAAATGCTCACTGTTTTTAGGCTGCCCAGACCGTTTGTCAGTCACTTTTTTCTGGGGTGATCGGCGGCAATTTTGTGTCTTGTGGTGCGCCAGCACAAGCTGCGACCAAGTGCATTTAACCCTCAATGGTGTGGTTGTTTTTTGGCTAAAGCCTACATCAGGGTGAAGCTGTCACACCAAGTGCATTTAACCAGCAATAGTCTGTTTAATTTTTGGCCATATACTACATCAGGGGCAAGCTGCGCCTGTCAACAAGTGCATTTAACCCTCAATGGTGTGGTTGTTTTTTGGCTAAAGCCTACATCAGGGTGAAGCTGTCACACCAAGTGCATTTAACCAGCAATAGTCTGTTAATTTTTTGGCCATATACTACATCAGGGGCAAGCTGCGCCCGTCACCAAGTGCATTTAACCCTCAGTAGTGTGGTTGGTCAAGCTGTCACACCAAGTGCATTTAACCAGCAATAGTCTGTTCATTTTTTGGCCATATACTACATCAGGGGCAAGCTGCGCCCGTCACCAAGTGCATTTAACCCTCAGTAGTGTGGTTGGTCAAGCTGTGACACCAAGTGCATTTAACCAGCAATAGTCTGTTAATTTTTTGGCCATATGCTACATCAGGGGCAAGCTGCGCCCGTCACCAAGTGCATTTAACCCTCAGTAGTGTGGTTGGTCAAGCTGTCACACCAAGTGCATTTAACCAGCAATAGTCTGTTCATTTTTTGGCCATATACTGCATCAGGGGCAAGCTGCGCCCGTCACCAAGTGCATTTAACCCTCAGTAGTGTGGTTGGTCAAGCTGTCACACCAAGTGCATTTAACCAGCAATAGTGTGGTTATTTTTTGGCCATATCCCAGTCTAATTCTGTCAGTAAATCCATACCGGTCACCCAGCGCCTAAATACTAGGCCTCAAATTTATATCCCGCTAAATCTGTCGTTACCGCTGTACTGTTGTGGCTGGGCAAAGTATTTAGTGTCCGTCAAAGCACATTTTTTGTTCAGGGTTGAAATACAATTCCCAATTTAGCAATTTCATAATTTAGTGGTTTCTGCTATATCAGAGCTATTTGAAATCTATCCCTAAAAGGGTATATAATATTCAAGGTGCACATAGGGTCATTCAGAATAACTTCACACACACGCTACTGTGCATTTCCAAGTCTAATTCTGTTAGTAAATCCATACCGGTCACCCAGCGCCTAAATACTAGGCCTCAAATTTATATCCCGCTAAATCTGTCGTTACCGCTGTACTGTTGTGGCTGGGCAAGTTATTTAGTGTCCGTCAAAGCACATTTTTTGTTCTGGTTGAAATACAATTCCAAATTTAGCAATTTCATAATTTAGTGGTTTCTGCTATATCAGAGCTATTTGAAATCTATCCCTAAAAGGGTATATAATATTCAAGGTGCACATAGGGTCATTCAGAATAACTTCACACACACGCTACTGTGCATTTCCAAGTTTAATTCTGTCAGTAAATCCATACCGGTCACCCAGCGCCTAAATACTAGGCCTCAAATTTATATTCAGCTGAATTTGAATACAATACATTGGGCCAAATAATATTTTTGTTGTTGTGGTGAACCATAACAATGAGGAAAACATCTAGTAAGGGACGCGGACGTGGACATGGTCGTGGTGGTGTTAGTGGACCCTCTGGTGCTGGGAGAGGACGTGGCCGTTCTGCCACATCCACACATCCTAGTGTACCAACTACCTCAGGTCCCAGTAGCCGCCAGAATTTACAGCGATATATGGTGGGGCCCAATGCCGTTCTAAGGATGGTAAGGCCTGAGCAGGTACAGGCATTAGTCAATTGGGTGGCCGACAGTGGATCCAGCACGTTCACATTATCTCCCACCCAGTCTTCTGCAGAAAGCGCACAGATGGCGCCTGAAAACCAACCCCATCAGTCTGTCACATCACCCCCATGCATATCAGGGAAACTGTCTGAGCCTCAAGTTATGCAGCAGTCTCTTATGCTGTTTGAAGACTCTGCTGGCAGGGTTTCCCAAGGGCATCCACCTAGCCCTTCCCCAGCGGTGGAAGACATAGACTGCACTGACGCACAACCACTTATGTTTCCTGATGATGAGGACATGGGAATACCACCTCAGCATGTCTCTGATGATGACGAAACACAGGTGCCAACTGCTGCGTCTTTCTGCAGTGTGCAGACTGAACAGGAGGTCAGGGATCAAGACTGGGTGGAAGACGATGCAGGGGACGATGAGGTCCTAGACCCCACACGGAATGAAGGTCGTGCCACTGACTTTCACAGTTCGGAGGAAGAGGCAGTGGTGAGACCGAGCCAACAGCGTAGCAAAAGAGGGAGCAGTGGGCAAAAGCAGAACACCCGCCGCCAAGAGACTCCGCCTGCTACTGACCGCCGCCATCTGGGACCGAGCACCCCAAAGGCAGCTTCAAGGAGTTCCCTGGCATGGCACTTCTTCAAACAATGTGCTGACGACAAGACCCGAGTGGTTTGCACGCTGTGCCATCAGAGCCTGAAGCGAGGCATTAACGTTCTGAACCTGAGCACAACCTGCATGACCAGGCACCTGCATGCAAAGCATGAACTGCAGTGGAGTAAACACCTTAAAACCAAGGAAGTCACTCAGGCTCCCCCTGCTACCTCTTCTGCTGCTGCCGCCTCGGCCTCTTCTGCTGCTGCCGCCTCGGCCTCTTCCTCCGCCTCTGGAGGAACGTTGGCACCTGCCGCCCAGCAAACAGGGGATGTACCACCAACACCACCACCACCTCCGTCACCAAGCGTCTCAACCATGTCACACGGCAGCGTTCAGCTCTCCATCTCACAAACATTTGAGAGAAAGCGTAAATTCCCACCTAGCCACCCTCGATCCCTGGCCCTCAATGCCAGCATTTCTAAACTACTGGCCTATGAAATGCTGTCATTTAGGCTGGTGGACACAGACAGCTTCAAACAGCTCATGTCGCTTGCTGTCCCACAGTATGTTGTTCCCAGCCGCCACTACTTCTCCAAGAGAGCCGTGTCTTCCCTGCACAACCAAGTATCCGATAAAATCAAGTGTGCACTGCGCAACGCCATCTGTGGCAAGGTCCACCTAACCACAGATACGTGGACCAGTAAGCACGGCCAGGGACGCTATATCTCCCTAACTGCACACTGGGTAAATGTAGTGGCAGCTGGGCCCCAGGCGGAGAGCTGTTTGGCGCACGTCCTTCCGCCGCCAAGGATCGCAGGGCAACATTCTTTGCCTCCTGTTGCCACCTCCTCCTTCTCGGCTTCCTCCTCCTCTTCTTCCACCTGCTCATCCAGTCAGTCACACACCTTCACCACCAACTTCAGCAAAGCCCGGGGTAAACGTCAGCAGGCCATTCTGAAACTCATATGTTTGGGGGACAGGCCCCACACCGCACAGGAGTTGTGGCGGGGTATAGAACAACAGACCGACGAGTGGTTGCTGCCGGTGAGCCTCAAGCCCGGCCTGGTGGTGTGTGATAATGGGCGAAATCTCATTGCAGCTCTGGGACTAGCCAATTTGACGCACATCCCTTGCTTGGCGCATGTGCTGAATTTGGTGGTGCAGAAGTTCATTCACAACTACCCCGACATGTCAGAGCTGCTGCATAAAGTGCGGGCCGTCTGTTCGCGCTTCCGGCGTTCACATCCTGCTGCTGCTCGCCTGTCTGCGCTACAGCGTAACTTCGGCCTTCCCGCTCACCGCCTCATATGCGACGTGCCCACCAGGTGGAACTCCACCTTGCACATGCTGGACAGACTGTGCGAGCAGCAGCAGGCCATAGTGGAGTTTCAGCTGCAGCACGCACGGGTCAGTCGCACTACAGAACAGCACCACTTCACCACCAATGACTGGGCCTCCATGCGAGACCTGTGTGCCCTGTTGCGCTGTTTCGAGTACTCCACCAACATGGCCAGTGGCGATGACGCCGTTATCAGCGTTACAATACCACTTCTATGTCTCCTTGAGAAAACACTTAGGGCGATGATGGAAGAGGAGGTGGCCCAGGAGGAGGAGTAGGAGGAGGAGGAAGAGGGGTCATTTTTAGCACTTTCAGGCCAGTCTCTTCAAAGTGACTCAGAGGGAGGTTTTTGGCAACAGCAGAGGCCAGGTACAAATGTGGCCAGCCAGGGCCCACTACTGGAGGACGAGGAGGACGAGGATGAGGAGGAGGTGGAGGAGGATGAGGATGAAGCATGGTCACAGCGGGGTGGCACCCAACGCAGCTCGGGTCCATCACTGGTGCGTGGCTGGGGGGAAAGGCAGGACGTTGACGATACGCCTCCCACAGAGGACAGCTTGTCCTTACCCCTGGGCAGCCTGGCACACATGAGCGACTACATGCTGCAGTGCCTGCGCAACGACAGCAGAGTTGCCCACATTTTAACATGTGCGGACTACTGGGTTGCCACCCTGCTGGATCCACGCTACAAAGACAATGTGCCCACCTTACTTCCTGCACTGGAGCGTGATAGGAAGATGCGCGAGTACAAGCGCACGTTGGTAGACGCGCTACTGAGAGCATTCCCAAATGTCACAGGGGAACAAGTGGAAGCCCAAGGCCAAGGCAGAGGAGGAGCAAGAGGTCGCCAAGGCAGCTGTGTCACGGCCAGCTCCTCTGAGGGCAGGGTTAGCATGGCAGAGATGTGGAAAACTTTTGTCAACACGCCACAGCTAACTGCACCACCACCTGATACGCAACGTGTTAGCAGGAGGCAACATTTCACTAACATGGTGGAACAGTACGTGTGCACACCCCTCCACGTACTGACTGATGGTTCGGCCCCATACAACTTCTGGGTCTCTAAATTGTCCACGTGGCCAGAGCTAGCCTTTTATGCCTTGGAGGTGCTGGCCTGCCCGGCGGCCAGCGTTTTGTCTGAACGTGTATTCAGCACGGCAGGGGGCGTCATTACAGACAAACGCAGCCGCCTGTCTACAGCCAATGTGGACAAGCTGACGTTCATAAAAATGAACCAGGCATGGATCCCACAGGACCTGTCCGTCCCTTGTCCAGATTAGACATTAACTACCTCCCCTTAACCATATATTATTGGACTCCAGGGCACTTCCTCATTCAATCCTATTTTTATTTTCATTTTACCATTATATTGCGAGGCTACCCAAAGTTGAATGAACCTCTCCTCTGTCTGGGTGACGGGGCCTAAATATATGCCAATGGACTGTTCCAATGTTGGGTGACGTGAAGCCTGATTCTCTGCTATGACATGCAGACTAATTCTCTGCTGACATGAAGCCAGATCCTCTGTTACGGGACCTCTATCCTCTGCCTGGGTCCTGGGCCTAAATATCTGACAATGGACTGTTGCAGTGGTGGCTGACGTGAAGCCTGATTTTCTGCTATGACACGCAGACTGATTCTCTGCTGACATGAAGCCAGATCCTCTGTTACGGGACCTCTCTCCTCTGCCTGGGTGCTGGGCCTAAATATCTGACAATGGACTGTTGCAGTGGTGGCTGACGTGAAGCCTGATTTTCTGCTATGACATGCAGACTGATTCTCTGCTGACATGAAGCCAGATCCTCTGTTACGGGACCTCTCTCCTCTGCCTGGGTGCTGGGCCTAAATATCTGACAATGGACTGTTGCATTGGTGGCTGACGTGAAGCCTGATTCTCTGCTATGACATGCAGACGAATTCTCTGCTGACATGAAGCCAGATTCTCTGTTACGGGACCTCTCTCCTCTGCCTGGGTGCTGGGCCTAAATATATGCCAATGGACTGTTGCACTGGTGGCTGACGTGAAGCCTGATTCTCTGCTATGACATGCAGACTGATTCTCTGCTGACTTGAAGCCAGATTGTCTGTTACGGGACCTCTCTCCTCTGCCTGGGTGCTGGGCCTAAATTTATGAAAATGGACTCTTACAGTGGTGGGTGACGTGAAGCCTGATTCTCTGCTATGATATGAAGACTGATTCTCTGCTGACATGAAGCCAGATTGTCTGTTACGGGACCTCTCTCCTCTGCCTGGGTGCTGGGCCTAAATTTATGAAAATGGACTGTTGCAGTGGTGGCTGACGTGAAGCCTGATTCTCTGCTATGACATGCAGACTGATTCTCTGCTGACATGAAGACAGATTCTCTGTTACGGCACCTCTCTCCTCTGCCTGGGTGCCGGGGCCTAAATATCTGAGAATAGACTGTTCCAGTGGTGGGTGACGTGAAGTTAGATTCTCTGCTATGGGACCTCTCTCCAATTGATTTTGGTTAATTTTTATTTATTTAATTTTTATTTTAATTCATTTCCCTATCCACATTTGTTTGCAGGGGATTTACCTACATGTTGCTGCCTTTTGCAGCCCTCTAGCCCTTTCCTGGGCTGTTTTACAGCTTTTTTAGTACCGAAAAGTTCGGGTCCCTATTGACTTCAATGGGGTTCGGGTTCGGGACGAAGTTCGGATCGGGTTCGGATCCCGAACCCGAACATTTCCGGGAAGTTCGGCCGAACTTCTCGAACCCGAACATCCAGGTGTTCGCTCAACTCTACTGATAATCACTCGCTGATCAGGTTTTATAAATGCCAGACAGTAGTCATTTTACTCTACTGTTAACTGGACAAATCATTATTGAACACCAAAGGTGTATTCAATACAGTTCTAATTCTTATTAAAGAATTTATTCTGAACCCTTTACTGACATGGCGATTTTCCATTTTTGAATTTAAATTTTTTGCCTTCCCAGAGCCATAACTTTTTTATTTTTCCATTCACATAGCCATTTGAGGGCTTGTTTTTTGTTTTGTTTTTACGGGACAATTTGTACTTTCTAATGCCACCATTTAATATTACATAGGATGTAGTGGGAAGCGGGGAAAAAAATTCTAAATTTGGGGCGGGGGGGAGGCAGAATCACAACAGATGCAGATCTCCACCTAGTTCAATGTCCAGCAGCATTGATCCCTTTAAAACATAACTTTTACTAATCAGATTATAAAAAAGTACCACAGTGGTGGTTCACCGGTGCATAAGTGAAAAAGACATACAACAATAATAATAGATGCAAAGATATGTCTGGGAGCTAGTCGTCAAAACTACACTACAAGAGGGATGAGTGAACACAGGGCAGCAAATTGGGAGCAGTGGGTATGCCTATACTCTCCCTAAGCTCACCCTGGCTATAACCTCAGCCCAGGGACGTCCCCTTGTGGTGGAGACTCCCTGTCCTCGTTCCTGGGCTGACTGCCCTGCGTTTACCCTCCTCTTTAAAAATAACAAAAGTTGCTCCCCAGACCATAAGTGGGTGTGGTCATGTGTCCCTGGTGAAAAAATTCTAACAGGGCCACTAGGATGGATAAGGACCAATAAAGACCAATACAGTTAGGGTGAATTAGATCGATATCACCTATACCCTATAGAGCCGAGCCCGGGTGCAACAGTCAATGCATTCCCAGGTTGGTTCCAAATGAAGCCCCTACGCGTTTCCCCTATCACTAGGTTCATCAGGGGGCATATGTGGTCAGCGATACAACCATCACAGAAAGAAATATATGGTCAGAAATACAACCATCACACAAGATAGGTTAGAAATACTTAAGATATAGTGAGGCAACAGGACCAGAGACGCAGGTGATGTTTAAGCATAGGACCAAGGGACCCATTTGATATGTCCCACCTGTAAGAAATAGAAATGCTCTCAGTTCATGTGCTAGACACAATACAATACATTTGTGTCCCCTATAGAGTTACTTGGAACACAAGATAGTCCCGAAAGGACTTCGTCTCCAGGTTAAACCGGCAGAACGTATCGCATCACCATCCCTCATAACCAGGTGGGAGGAACAACTGACACTTAGCTCACTGAACCTTATGCAAATCCTCCTCGACGAGGAGAAATTGATGTTTGAAAAAACATCTGCTAGCCTTCAGGAACAAATTGATATTGCCCTCACCTATAAAGACGACCCAGATTTCTCTAGACGGGAAGCTTCTCTCCAAGTGTCTGTTGAAAGATTTCAAACTGTCATAAAAGAGAGAAAGCATAGACAGTTCCTCCGCGACCTCTCGGAATTTAGAGAGAATAGGGCCTATCAACAACAACCCACTGGCTCCGCACCTTTGGTGTCTGAGGTGTCCACATCTGAGGTGGACTCCTCCGACACCGAATTATCGGGTGGGAACTATAGGGGTAGAGGCACGACACAGACTGGGAGAAGAGGTAGACGACGATGGCAGAAAGGAGGAACGAGCGGGAGGGGTCGTCCGGGAGGGGTAAATTACTCCACTGGGCCAGCATCCTATCCCTCTGGCTCATCATCTCAAGCAGCTGGTGCTGCCTCCAACAACTTTCCGTCGTCACATTCCCCTGTATGCGCCTCGGCGTCTTTTTTAGAGAAAAGTCAGATCCCTTACAATCTTCGGGGGGGGGAACAAAACCGACAGAACCTGAAGGATGGGCTCCAAGTTGTAAATCTATCATCACGGACCCTAAGTGCACTTGAACTTGGGGTATTGAGCAAGGGTCTTTCTTTTGTTCCAACCACCAATTTCTGTCTATTCACGTGGATTAAGGACCTGAGTCTTTTTGCTAGACGCCTTAAGTGGCACAAATTCTTCAGGGATAATGATAGACAAACATGTGCCAGACTTGGCTTGAGTGAATGTGATCTTGCCTCTTTGCAGACTCTCTGTGAACTGGGAGAGGAAGGTAGCCGGTGCCCAGGTCAGGGACCATATACCAATCTTAAACCAACAAGTACAAAGATGCCCCCACCCATTAAATATGAGTGCGTGGACATATTCATGCAAATGGTGACGAGTGAGCTGGAGAGATTGGAGGGAATGTCTCCCCGCCACTTCAATCTGTCTCGAATGGAGATGTCAGCCTTGACTGCCCTTGAGAAAGATAAATCTATAATCATCAAACCATCTGATAAGGGTGGCAATTTGGTCATCCTTGACCATGTAGCGTATCAGACTATGTGTTTGAATCTCCTAAAAGACAGGGAAGGTTATAGGGTGTTGGATACAAACCCCCTGACCCCCTTCTACGAGGACTTGAAGATCATCTTGACTGACGCTCTAGTAGACAGATTGATTTCGGCGGCTGAGTACGACTTTTTCCTTCCCGCTCACTCCACCATCGCTACCTTTTATGGATTACCTAAAATCCATAAGGGGGTTATACCCCTCAAGGGACGCCCCATTGTCTCCGGGGTTAACTCCCTGACCCAGAACTGTGGGATCTACGTCGATCGCGTGCTGAGGGAGTTCGTCGTGTCTTTACCCTCATATACGAGGGACACGATGGACTTCCTCAGCAAGATCGACGCGATCAATATGGACAAGGACTGCATACTGGCAAGTATAGATGTCGAGTCCCTTTATAGCTCTATCCCACATACGAAAGGGATCTCTGCTACTGAATACTACCTGAAGACTAGGGACATCCACTGCAGGGCACATAACATCTTTGTGCTCAAGCTCCTGGAGTTCACTCTGACCCACAATTTTTTCCTTTTCAATTCACGGTTCTACCACCAGCTCAGGGGGACGGCAATGGGGAGCCCCTGTGCCCCCACCTATGCCAACCTCTTCCTGGGCTGGTGGGAGGACACTGTCGTGTTTCCAGATAGGGAGACTTGGTGGTCCGAGAAGATCACCTTCTGGACAAGATATATAGACGACATTTTCGTGATTTGGAAGGGTGGGTCAGAGGAACTCCAGGAGTTTGTGGGGTCCCTTAACAACAACGACGTTGGTCTGCGATTTACTTTTGAGTTTGACCATCACTCTATCCCTTTCCTTGATGTACGGATAACCAGGGAGGGAGAAAAACTCACTGCCAACTTATTCAGAAAGGATACCGCGACCAACTCGTTGTTGCACTGGGAGAGCCATCACCCTCTACCGCTTAAATGCGGCATACCAAAGGGTCAGTATTTGAGGACCCGGAGAAACTGCTCCGAGGGTAAGGCGTTTCACACTGAGGCCAGGAAATTACAGACGAGATTCAGAGAGAGGGGATATCCTCAAACAGTCCTCGGAGGGGCGTTCCGGAACGCCGCAAGCAGGGAGCGTACCGAATTACTTGTACCAAAACCTAAGGTACAGTGTGGACAACAACTGATACGCCTAATATCTGTATTCGACTGTGCAAATGTGGAAGTAATGTCAGTCCTGAAAAGGTACTGGCCAATTCTCCACATGGACCCTGACCTGAAGGATGTACTGACTAAGCAACCGAGCGTCACTTATAGGCGGGGGAGGAGCATAAGAGACCGTCTGGTTCATAGCCATTACATTGCACCGACTGGAGCCGGCACTTGGCTGGACCGGAAACCTTGCGGGATGTTTAAATGTGGCTCCTGCAAAGCCTGTGCGTTCATATCCACCTCTAAATCTAACATCTGTTCAGCAACTGGTCAAGCCTATGAAATCAGAGATCTTTACAACTGCAGAAGCAAGGGTGCGGTATATCTATGCCAATGCCCTTGCCCCATGGACTACATAGGCAAAACCATCCGTGAGGTCAGGCGTCGAATCTGTGAACACGTGAATGACGTGGTGAAGAAAAAGATCACACCCGTCGCGTCACATGTTATTGATATGCACGGGGGCGATCCTAAGTGCTTGCGATTTTCGGTCCTGGAAACCATCCCTTTATCACCAAGGGGTGGCGACTGGGATCGTAAAATCCTCCAAAAAGAATGCATGTGGATTCACCGCTTTAGATCCCAGGCACCATTAGGGATCAATGAGAGACTTACGTTCTCCTGTTTCTTATGATCTACTTCCCCCTGGGGACGTTTATTCGTGGGGCCGTACGTTTTCCTCTATCCCTCTGTCATAAAATAGCGCCACTTCGGCAAATTTACCAATAGCCATGATAAAAGAAGTAGGATACTACTTAAAAGTATCCAGGTTGCACATTGCTTATCAAATGTGCCTTAGGTGTTTTATTTATGATAGTAATACACCTTAAGTGAAAAGTACAATACCGCATCATCAATAGCTCCCAGACCCCGCCCCCTTTCCCTAATGGAACGCCAGAATAATAAGCACTATGCCAGATGTAACTGACTGGTTTAATGTAGTGAGCATCGTTCTGCCTTGCCTCCAATGTGACGATATCTGCGTTTAGCATAAGCGATTCGCCTGATGGAACGGATGGGGAGTGAGTCTGCGTTCCATAGAACAGGATGTGGCTGCCCCATGCGTTCCACCTGGATGAGGCGCCGTACGGACCGGAAGTGACGCAACTATGCGTTCCACGCAACCGGATGTTAGTTCCGAGTGCGTTCCACTTGATCCGGCCGGCTCTGAATGCTCGGGTATGTACCCTTAACTACACGAGGGACGATTCGCGACCTGCACATACGATTCTCAGGCCGGAAGTAACACATGCTAATCAGCATGAAGTAGATACAGCTGGTGGGTGGCTATTTAGGGGAATGGGAGTGTGTGTGAATGAGAGGAGGAACAGGACGACACCAGGACGCAGCTCAAATGTAAGTTTGGACCATCTATTGAAAATTTACATCACCATAGCATGTAGTGTGTTTTACACTTTACTTGACTTTTTGCTCACAGATCCCTAAGTGAAGTATTGGCCCGTATCATGTGGGCTCTTTTTCCTCCTGACTGCACAGGACATTGAGTAAGTGCTGACTTGAAGGAGATATAGGGGACACAAATGTATTGTATTGTGTCTAGCACATGAACTGAGAGCATTTCTATTTCTTACAGGTGGGACATATCAAATGGGTCCCTTGGTCCTATGCTTAAACATCACCTGCGTCTCTGGTCCTGTTGCCTCACTATATCTTAAGTATTTCTAACCTATCTTGTGTGATGGTTGTATTTCTGACCATATATTTCTTTCTGTGATGGTTGTATCGCTGACCACATATGCCCCCTGATGAACCTAGTGATAGGGGAAACGCGTAGGGGCTTCATTTGGAACCAACCTGGGAATGCATTGACTGTTGCACCCGGGCTCGGCTCTATAGGGTATAGGTGATATCGATCTAATTCACCCTAACTGTATTGGTCTTTATTGGTCCTTATCCATCCTAGTGGCCCTGTTAGAATTTTTTCACCAGGGACACATGACCACACCCACTTATGGTCTGGGGAGCAACTTTTGTTATTTTTAAAGAGGAGGGTAAACGCAGGGCAGTCAGCCCAGGAACGAGGACAGGGAGTCTCCACCACAAGGGGACGTCCCTGGGCTGAGGTTATAGCCAGGGTGAGCTTAGGGAGAGTATAGGCATACCCACTGCTCCCAATTTGCTGCCCTGTGTTCACTCATCCCTCTTGTAGTGTAGTTTTGACGACTAGCTCCCAGACATATCTTTGCATCTATTATTATTGTTGTATGTCTTTTTCACTTATGCACCGGTGAACCACCACTGTGGTACTTTTTTATAATCTGATTAGTAAAAGTTATGTTTTAAAGGGATCAATACTGCTGGACATTACACTGTGAATTTCAGATCCTTTTTCATTGATCTATATTGAATAAGCTGGACATTTATACTCTCCACCTAGTTCCAGCTCTGGCAGGAAGGATCCGGCTTGTACTGGTCTGGTACTGGTCTCTACACATGGTCCCACTCCTCTGGAACACACAGTGAAGTCCTCTGTGTGCAGCTCCACAGCTGTCAGGAAAATCTCAGCTAATATATCCTCCTGCTGCTACAGTCTTTTACTGTTATCTCTCCCTGTTATCTCAGCAAGGCCCCAGCAACTTCTGGAACAGCCCAGGAAAAACTTCTTAACTCTTTCTTAGCCTCTGGCCAGCACAACTCAGGTTCCTGGTTAGTCACAGTGGCCTCTGGTGGCCGGAGGGAAACATGACAGTCTGCATAGATATAAGTGCTGGAAATGCTGCTGGTTGATTCAAGGCTGCCTCTTACACACCAACACTTTGTAAAGTGGTAGTATTACATCCCTGCCCCGCGAGTCCATGCCTCGTTTAATGCATGACAATATCCTGCCGGCCTTAGAAGCAGCTGATTGACAATGTATGCTGTAATTTAATCTACCATTCACAAAGACACCTAAATCCTTCTTTATAAGTAACTCTCCCAGTGCTACATCACCTAGGACATATAATGCACTGAGATTATTACTACCAAGATGCATAACTTTACATTTGTCCACAGTGAACCTCATTTGCCAAGTTGATGCCCAATAACTCAGAGTGTTCAAGTCAGCTTGTAGTTTCTGGACATCTTCCATAGACCGTACAGTTCTACACAGCGTAGTGTCATCTGCAAAAATAGATATGGTGCTATTAATCCCATCCTCAATATCATTCATAAATAAATTAAATAATAAAGGGCCCAACACTGAACCTTGGGGTACACCACTTATAACCCAGGACCATTCTGAATAGGAATCGTTTACCACAACTCTCTGGACACGGTCCTTCAGCCAGTTTCCAATCCAATTACAAATTATACTATTACAAGCCAATAGACCTTACTTTACTTATTAAGCATCTATGAGGGACAGTATCAAAAGCCTTTGCAAAATCCAGAAACACTACGTCCACAGCCGCCCCTCTGTCCAGGCTACTACTCACCTCCTAATAAAAACAAATCAGGTTAGTCTGACAACTTCTGTCCTTGGTAAACCCATGCTGGTTATCACTTATAATATTATTTATAGTTGCATACTCCAGTATATAGTCCCTTAAGATTCCTTCAAATATTTTTTCCACAACAGAAGTTAAACTAACTGGTCTATAATTACCTGCCTTGCGCCAATCATTTGGCACTGTACCAGTTCCTAGAGAATCCTTAAAAATTCTAAACAGGGGCACAACAATCCCTCTGGAACCGGAGTTTTGTTCCCATTTACCCTATTTAACTTCTCTTGGACCATATCTACAGTTAGCCAATTGAGTATATCACTGGATGTACTAACAGCCCCGGTGCCACAGAAATCAGCTCCTTTCTCTTTACCATTATTTAGGAGACCTACCTGCTCAGACCTAGGTTTTTTAGCATTTATATATTTAAAAAACTTTTTGGGATTTGTTTTGCTCTCTTTTGTAACCTGCTGTTCATTTTGCATCTTTGCAAATTTTATGTCCTTTTTGCAGATTTTATTAAGTCCTTTGTAATCTTCAAACGCTACAGCTGACCCCTCATATTTGTATTTTTTAAATGCCCTCTTTTTGTCTTTTATTTTATCTTTTTACAGTAACTGGGGGATTTAATTTTAGCCGTTTATACTTGTTACCTAAAGGGATACATTTTTTAGTGCAATTACTCAATGTGGATTTGAAGCTTTCCCATTTATCCTCTGTATTATTTTGTGACAGTCTATGCCCTGAAATGCTGCCCTCAACCCAGGGAAATTAGCCTTTTTAAAATTCAGTATCTTTGCTCTGCCTGACAGTTTGCTTCTTAAAGTTTAGGGGGAATATAATTATATTGTGGTCACTATTACCTAGTGTTTCTCAAACAGTAACATTACCAACAACAAGCTCTGCATCATTAGAAATTACCAGCACCAACAGAGCATCGCCCCTAGTGGGAGCTTCTACAAACTGGCCAATAAAGTGGTCCTGCAGCAATTTGAGGTTTTATCTCCCCTTTGCAGTTGAGGCAGAACCATGACCATAGTCAATATCTGGGAAGTTAAAATCTCCCATTATGACCACTGTACCAGCCTGTGCCGCCCGCTCTGTTTGGTTATACAGTAGCGTTTCTTAATCTTCTGTGATGTTAGGGGGTCTATAGATTACACCAAGTATTATTTTTTCAGTGTTTATATCCCTTTGAACTTCCACCCAAAAGGTTTCCACATCCTCACCATCCTCACCCACAATTGCCTCTTTCACACTTGTCTTCAGATCACTCCTTACATACAGGCACACACCACCACCTTTACTATTGACCCGGTCTTTCCTAAATAGTGTAAAACCCTTAATATTAACAGCCCAGTCATGCAAAGAGTCCAACCATGTCTCAACTACACCAACTACATACATCTATGTGTTCTTCTAGTACCATAGCCTCCAGCTTCCCCATTTTGATAGCTAGACTTCTGGCATTTGTGAAAATACATTTTAAATTACTATTACCTGTAAAGTGATTATCTGGGATTTTTTGGTTACCTTGGTTAATTTTTGTATGTAACAGGTTCTTGTTACCAGCAGTTCTATTTTTTATAAATGAATAATAATGCCCAGTCTTCTCCCTATTTTCCTCACTAACCCTAGCCCCCACTTAATCCCCACTGTCCCCTTCTATAACCCATTCTCTATCTACAATATCTACCCCCTTATTACTATGACACCTCCCCCCTCCAAGATCCTAGTTTAAAAGCTCCTCCAGCTGTCTAACCATTTTTTCCCCCCAGGGCAGTTGCACCCTTCCCATTGAAGCGCTGCCCGTCCCTACTGTAGAGTCTGTAACCGACCGCAAAGTCGGCCCAGTTCTCCATGAACCCAAACCCTTCCTTCCTGCACCAGCTTCTGAGCCACTTATTTAACTCTCTAAGCTCCCGTTATCTCTCTAGTGACACTCATGGCACTGGTAGTATTTCTGAAAACACTACCTTGGAGGTCCTGGACTTGAGCTTCTCACCTTGCTCCCTAAAATTATTTTTAAGGACCTTTCATCTCCCACTGACTTTGTCATTGGTACCAATGTGTACCATGACCGCCAGGTCTTCCCCAGCCCCACCCAGCAATCTGTCAATTCGATCCACAATATGCATAACCCGAGCACCCATCAGAAAACACACTGTTCGGCATTCACGGTCTCGGCGACAGATGACCCTGTCTGTCCGCCTAATAATAGAGTCCCCTACCACCATCATCTGTCTGACTTTTGCTGCTCTCCTTTTCCCATCCTTCCTGCAGTGGTCATCCTCCTGGTTGCTAGGAGAAATGCCCTGCTGCAGTGTTGCTGGCCCTGGGCTTTCATCCCTAATATCAGCCAAACAGGCATATTTACTAGGGCGTTCCCGCTCAGGACTAGCCTCCCTGGCACTTTGCCCTCTACCCCTTAGTTTTACATTAACCCAACTGCTGATCTGATAGTCCTGATCTTGCCCTCCTCCACCCACTTCCATTTCACTGACACCAGACAGTGCCTGCACATTGAGGTCTAAGCCTCTCTTCAGTTTTGCAATGCCCCTAAGTATTTCAAGCTGCTTATTTAGATCTAAGATCTGGGCTTCCAAATATGCAACATGATTCATCTAGTGCAAATGTATTCACCCTCAAACGGCTCTTCAAGGCACGCATACATTGCAGAGGACACACACTTAGTGGCATTGTCCATGGAGCATATGTTTAATGGGGATGAATAGTAAAGAAGAAAAACAGTAAATATGAGTTAGAATTAGACCCTGTCTGCTGTAGTTGAAGGACTAGCTAGAATCAAGTCAACAAAACACAATGGAATTCTATCCAACCTTAGTTTCTTGCTCCTTGTCTTAAACTCAGTTTCTTTAAACCCCACTTAATCAGAAGCCACTTGGTACAGCAACCCTCAGGAATAGCAAGCTCTGGGAGAGTTCAGTGGTTTAATTTATAGCACCTGGTTGCCCAGGCCACTCCCCTTAATCAAGCAGAGGGACCATGAAGTGACAGTGCATGTGTATAAACAAATATAAACATAATCATCCGTAATTAATGGTGCAATGGTGCCAATATACAAAATGGTTGATGGCACCATCAGTGTTCATGTCTGGAACGAAAGGGCACCAATAAAAAGGGGGCCCAATATGTAGCAGGGACACAGAGGCTGAAAAAAAAACTAGTGCAACAAAGTATGGAGGACATATGGTCCCCTACAATAATCACAAATAAATGAATGAGATGCCAAACAAATTATTCTCATCTGAAAGTGCCAAACCAAAATACACAAATGAGGGGAGACAAGCAAACACAAAGGGAGTCAAACATGGCACGCGATGGGTCAATGGGCATTCCTCAAGATGAGTTATAATAATGGTGAAAAAAAATAAAAATGTTTAAATCATGAAAATAAAGAATAAAAAATAGAAAAATAAAATATTCATTAGTATAAGAAAGGAATGTAAGTCCACACAACAAGGGGGTGTAACAGCGGCTGCTGTCTGCCGATATTCCTTTGCTTACCCTAGTGGTCCCGGGCTCCGTGTTCAGTGGTGATTTGCTGCCCATTCACTGCTGCAGTCCTGGGCTCTGTCCTTGCATCCAATGTTTGTTCTGGAATCCGCTTCACAGTTTCCTAGCCACAGCAAGCTTGCTGCTTGTTCCCTGTAGCAGTTCCTTAAGGGCCAGCGTGCATCACTTCCTGGGTTTTATGGGTTAGCTCATGTGACCTTGCTGACCAATCCTAGCCCTCCTGCACATATATACCATATTTATGGCCCTATAAGATGCACCGGCCCATAAGACGCACCTAGGTTTTTGGGGGAGGTAAATAAGGAAAAAAAAATTTTTTAACCGAAAGGTGTGCTTTTGGTGGGTTTGGAACTAATGGTGGTCTGTGGATGGCACTATTACTGGGGATCTGTGGATGGCACTATTATGGGGGATCTGGGAAGGACACTGTTATGGGGGATCTGCGGATGGCACTGTTATGGGGGATCTGTGGATGACGCACTGTTACGGGGGGATCTGTGGATGATGCACTGTTATGGGGGATCTGTGACGGACACTGTAATGAGGGGGATCTGTGAAGGATACTGTTACAGGGGGGGGAATCTGTGGCTGACACTGTTATGGGGGATCTGTGGATGGCACTGTTATGGGGGATCTGTGAATGGCACTGTTATGGGGGATCTGTGGATGGCACTGTTATGGGGGATCTGTGGATGGCACTGTTATGGGGTATCTGTGGATGGCACTGTTATGGAGTATCTGTGGATGGC
Organism: Bufo gargarizans; assembly: GCF_014858855.1. Lineage (NCBI taxonomy): Eukaryota > Metazoa > Chordata > Amphibia > Anura > Bufonidae > Bufo > Bufo gargarizans. The sequence continues at coordinate 98,567,369 of NC_058081.1, forward strand.
ACTGTTATGGGAGATCTGAGGATGGCACTGTTATGGGGGATCTGTGGATGACACTGTTATGGGGGATCTGTGGATGGTACTGTTATATATGTGCCATCCACAGACCCCCCACCCCATAACAGTGCCATCCACAGACCCCCTAAGCCCTTAACAGTGCCATCCACAGATGTCACCCATAGAACTTTCATCCACAGATTTCCCCACCCTCCACTGCTCCAGTGCTGCAGTATACAAATATAAAATGTCTCATTCAAATAAGTGATTAAACATGCCCCCTCACTCCTAATATTACCGTACACCCTAACAGCTTCTGTACAACGCAGACAGGCAGGCCTGGCTGCCGGCGCGTCACTCACTGACGTCACGTGTATTCGCCCCATAAGACGCAGGGGCATTTTCGCCAAAAAATACGGTAAGTTGCTTAGTCCCCTCCCAGGTACCTGAGCATCAAGGTCCTTGTGTCCTGCAAAGGTTGCTGATATCTCTGCTTGTGTTCTGTTTACCTGACTTGTGCTTGTGTTTCTGGACTCCGTTACCTGTTTGAACCCTGCCTGCTTGCCTTGACTTTCCTGTTGCCGACTTGGACTGCCTGACCTGTACCTGTGCTGCCTGCCCTGACCTATTACTTGTTTGACTTTGCCTCTGCCTTTTACTTCAGTCTTTCACAGTTACTCCTGGTTATAACTCAGCCTGCTGACTACGTCTGTACCTCTGGTACTTTGCTCTGGTACCTCCTGATCAGTCTGGCCTTGTGTGCCTATCCTCCTCAGTGGTAGCGACCTGGTGTTCCCCTCGGGAAAGTCTATCCCCACCATAAGGGGGAGGAATGAAGAATAAGGGGTTCACTTAGACAATGCCATTAGAGGAGGTAGTTCATGACAGGGGGCCACAAAAGTGGCACATGGTGTGTGGACAAAAATCCCCATCTAAAACATAATGTGATGATGACAACTATTATAAAAGCCATTCCATGGATTCATGCCCGTCATTTTCAGTTATTGGTGTTCCTTCCTTTTCTTCTCTAATAGCGTGTGGTTGATGACTAAATGGATGAAAGAAAGCACCTGCAGAAATTTGTAGAATAGGAGGTCACAACTCTTTCTCATGATACTATAAAATAAAGATAAAATAAAAGCATTTAAGCATAGAATATTTGTGGGATATTATATATTTAATGTCTGGATATGTTGCACTTTTGTCATCATCACATCATGTATTAGGTGAGGTTGTTTGTCCACCCACAGTGTGCGACTTTTGTGGCCCCCACTGTGTGGACTTACATCTTTTCCTTATATAAATATTTTTTTTTTTTCTATTTTTTATTTTTTTTTTGAAAATTCTTTATTTTCACCATTATTATAAGTTTTCTTGTGGAATACACTTTACTATATATATATATATTTTTTTTTTTTTTTTTTTATCGTGCCCTAATATGTCAGTTCAGACATATAAGTGTGTTTTTCTTTACTTTTCTCTTGGTCTGACATATCCTGAAACTTGTGCTGCAAGATCATAACCTGTGAAAACTAAGATGATTTTGCAGTACTTTGTTAAGAGTTTTTCCGGCATACTCCAATAACATTGAAATTGTGTTGTAAGAAACTTACGTCCTTAGAGGCTATGAACACCTTTCAGGAACATTTTTAAAATTATTGCATTTTACTCATTTTCAGCTAAAGATTATTTTTTTTCATTTGGATGTGGATTAAATGAGTGTTTATAAGCTGACAGGGTTTAAAAAAAGGGCTACACATCGAGTTGTTGGAGCTGCTCCTGACGGAGTCAATGTAGAAAGCAAGCCAGTCTGCAGATATATTGAAAAGGAAGGCTATATAACAGAAACTGTTTAGAACTTTTTATTAAAAACCAATTGAAAAACAATGTTTATAATATTTTTTTTACCCCAAATTGAGTAAAATTGGATAATTACAAAAATTGCCCCGAAAGGTTTTCATAGCCTTTAAAGAAATTGTGGAAAGGAAATACACATTCATATCAACAATTTGATGTAGGATTGTTTAGCTGCATGGTGGCCAATCTTTATATTGTGTATCGTGTATATCATTGGAAAACATGGAAAGATTCTAAATGGATCTGAAAAAGTTCTCAAAAATGTTTTTGCATATGTGAAGGAGTTGAATGAATTCAGAAATTATGTGTATCCTAGATTTTATTTTTTCCTGAACTTGCTACATCGACACAAGTGTTGAAATCTGCTGATAGTGCTAGTTACATATGGTTATGAATGATCCTTAATTCAACAAAGTTGTTTTTCATTTTTTTCAGTTAGTAACCATAGAAATGACCTCTTCTATGGCCTAAGGCATCTTTCTTTAGAAATTATATTACTGGAGGCGTTTTAAGAAAAACCACCATTCCTAATATTGCAAGTGGTATTATATTTACCCGTTTATATGCACATACATCTAAATGAGTCTCCGGCTGCTGTAAACTGTCTGACTTTTGTTAGCTCTTGAATAATTCTTCATCTCCCCACAGTCCTTATGGTAATATATGTTGTTTGTAAATTTTTATAGTTTGCAGTAAATCTAGGACAAGCATTAGAATAAAAGCCGCACTTAAATTAACATTGACAGATTTCTGTGCCAGAAAGAAAACAGGTTAAAGCATCTCAAGGCACAATGATGACTACAAGATTGACGGCCACAGGGATAAGTGGCATGAAGGAAGGGGTGGGGGGGTGGGCCAAAGTCAATCTTCTATATGTACATATACCTGCCAGCAGGAGCCACCAGCTTTTTTTGTGCACAAGAAATTCTTTAAAAATAAAATATATATAACATATAGCATAGCAAAGATGTTGAAGTCCATGAAAAATATGAATATTTAATTCTGTTCCTTAGAGTAATAATAGCTGAAGGTATTAAATAATTCTTGCATATATAGCTTGTTTGAATTTATAAATACAACTATGAAGGGGTGTCTGAGAAATCTGTTGTTGTAGGGTCTCTGGGGAGAGGTGGGCTAGTTTGTTCCATCTCCTTTTACCAGCAGGTTTTCAGAACCTGCACAGGACTGATCTCTTGACAGACACATCAACATTTGCACATAAGGGATTGGGGAAATGCTCTAAGGTTCATGAAAATTGTATAGATAGCAAACAAATATCAAGTATGGATGAGCGAGTCGATTCTACTGATTCAGAAATCATCCCAAATTTCCCCAAATGTTCAGATTCTAATGAACCCAAATTTTCTGTGAATCACAGAGAGTGAGATAGCCTAGTCTGCTGCTCTGGGTTTCTGGGCAATAAATATGTATTTTCTGAGGATTCTCTTTTTCATTACGGAGAATACCTAGTATATGTAGTATTTGTGCAGTGTATTGTAGGCCATGCAACATCCCTCTACTGATGCTATGTGCTCTCTGTAATGAGAACTAGTAACCCCCAAACAAACAATGCATACATATTGCCATACAGAGTAGCATACGCTTTCATATTTCCCCAAAAATAGGACACTTTTTATATATCAACTTTCAGGGCAATTGGGGCATATTTGATATGTACCCAAAAAAAAAAAATAGGCAAATGGGACCCAAAACTAATTTCAAGAATTCACTCTTCTCTAGCATCAAGCTCTCCCCCAGTAGTGTACATACAGTAAATATGAGTGGAGGGGGCATAGAAAATATAAAATTCAGGGAGCACTTCATATTATCTGAACACTGCCAAACTAACCACTTACTAAACAAGGACCCCATCTCTTTCCCATGATCTCAGTGTTAACTTTACACACCCCTGTTTGTAGGACTAGAGGTTTTCTACTCATCACTCATTTCAGTAAGGAATGTGTTTTATGATGGATCCTAAGGTATGGGAATAAATAGGCTTAAATAATAGCTAAGAAAATAAAAGGTTTATTAAGGCTACTTTTACACTTGCGGCAGTGTGATCCGGCGGGCAGTTCCGTCGCCGGAACTGCCCGCCGGATCCGTCGATCTGCATGTGACTGAAAGCATTTGTGAGACGCATCTGGAGGAGGATCCGTCTTACAAATGCATTGCAAGAACGGATCCTTCTCTCCGCTTGTCATGCGGACAGACGCATCCGTCTTGTATCTTTTTGCGCATTTTTACTGGTCTGCGCATGCGCATAGGAATGTATTAGTGCCGGATCCGGCATTCCGGTATTTTGAATGCCGGATCCGGCACAAATACATTCCTATGGAGAAAAATGCCGGATCCGGCATTCCGGCAAGTCTTCAGCTTTTTTCGCCGTAGATAAAACCGTAGCATGATATGGTTTTCTCTTTTGCCTGATCAGTCAAAACGACTGAACTAAATACGTCCTGATGCATCCTGAACGGATTTCTCTCCATTCAGAATGCATGGGGATATGCCTGATCAGTTCTTTTCCGGTACAGAGCCCCTGTGACGGAACTCTATGCTGGAAAAGAAAAACGCTAGTGTGAAAGTCCCCTAAGATTTTGTAAAAGACATTTAAAGAAAATACAAAAAATATACAGATCACATAACGGCAAGGTAAAGAAACAATCACTTAACTGACAATCAATTCAGGGGCAAGCTCTCCACCATTGGGCAGCACACAAGATGCTAGATAAAAGAGATGAGGTAGTCTTCCCATACAGATTGTAATGGCCAGTGGATGTGGATCCAATTTACCAACTGATTGATTTGACTTTGGGCTGGCTAGACCTAAGGGCATTATCCTTGTGGTTTTTGCGCTTTAAAGGGGTTATCCCACCTCTGTTTTGCGTGCCATGGCTGCTCTCTCCTCTTGGCAAACTGCTCAGTCAGGGGGCGTTGACCTTCCTATTGCGTGACAGCAGAATCAGCGCTCTACTGACATAATCCCCCTGCATGTGTGTGTGTGAGCGCCCACATCTGAGCCGGGAGTGGCAGAGGCGGACGATACAGAGAGACCGCTCATGCACTGACTTTACAGCCGAAGAAATAAACGTACAAAGGGAGGCAAGAGATTGACCACGCATGCGCGGATATGCACGATCCCATGAAGCTGGCCATCCAGCCTACAAGAAGACAGAGGAGGACACCACGCAAACGCGGCCACTGCAGCAAAGGCTGTAACCATTGGCAACCACATGTACACAACTCAGAGGAAGAAATGCAAATAGAGAGGAAAGGAGGAGGAGTCGATTAAAACATGTATTTAGTAAATTGCATGTGGTGGGATAAACAACACAATAATTTGAACTTCATTACATGGAATAACCCCTTTAACTTCTATAAATGCATCTGGCTTCTGCTGCAGGGGAGCCACCAGGCCGCTACCTCTTGGAATAGAATGACTGTAGTTGGAGGCTGAACCACGGTGGTCAGAGACACCAATGTAAAGAAGGATCAGGCAAAACTCTATGCATATCCATAAAAAAATCCAAGATAAGGGCAGGCAGCAGAAAGTCAGCGTAGGTAAATGGGTTGTTCTGTACACAGGCAGACAAACATAAAAGCACACCTTCACTAACAAAGTAGCAAGCTAAAATGGCAAAAAAGATGGGAAGGCGCTCATAGGGTAGTATGATTATTACAAAATATTTGGAAGTTGCGCTCAACTTTTGGTGTTGTGCATATGTAGGCACAACACTCGTGAGAACAAGAGGTCGGTGCAGCCGGTATCTCTCAATCCTCGTAGGTGGAGTAGCCAGTTCTTCAGAGTAATGATATGAAACACAATTTGAGGGTGTGTGTACTGGGAAGCTAGGAACCTAAAGTTCAGGCACCTTTTCCTTGGGAAATGTGTCTTGAGCCTCCAGCTATTGGCTGGCAGAGATTGTACCAATTATGCACTATCCCTTTAAGAGCTGGGAAGCGCACACCCTATTAGAGACAGAAAGAGGCCTTGCAGCCAATTACAGGCTGTGCCCACCAGTGAGGAACACATTACTTTTGTGGCCGTCCCCGCTGCTGAAAGGCAGAGGGGACCGGCTGCTGGGCAAGGGCTAAGTGAGTGATGCAACGCATGTGGCAGCCCCAGATAGTGGAACAGTAGTGGTCACATAGTGCAGACATGACACTGATTCTCTTTATACTCCTTGTCCAGTGCATTTACCACCAACAAAGTCTCTAGTGTGCAGTATGCATGCGCAGTGAACTCAGCCCTTAGGAATGCAGTCTTGGTTATCTGTACTAGGTACAACAGATCTGTTCACTACATTACAAAGTAATAGTTAAAGGGAAATAACCACTGAAATGAACCTTTCAACACATTCCACCCCTGGTTCTATCACCTTAAATAATTTCAACCCATCTAAAAATGTCCGATGTCAACCCTTATTATACCATGGTACACCTTAGGCTACTTTCATACTGACGTTTTGGCTTTCCGTTTGTGAGATTCGTTCAGGGCTCTCACAAGCGGTTCAAAACGGATCAGTTTTGCCCTAATGCATTCTGAATGGAAAAGGATCGGCTCAGAATTCATCAGTTTGCCTGCGTTCCGTCTCCATTCCTCTTTGGTGTCCGTCTGACGAAACTGAGCCAAACGGATCCATTCTGACACACAATGTAAGTCAATGGGGGACGGACACAATCTGGCACAATAGAAAACTGATCCGTCCCCAATTGACTTTCAATGGTGTTCAAGACGGATCAGTTTTGGCTATGTTAAAGATAATACAAACTGATCCGTTCTGAACGGATGCAGACGGTTTTATTATCTGAATGGATCCTTCTGTGCAGATCCATGACGGATCAGCACCAAACCCGAGTGTGAAAGTAGCCTTAGTTTCAAAAGTAGTTTATATGTAGATATCTACAAAACAATTAAACTATTAATCACTCTTCACTTTTTCTCTAATTAATTGGGACTGTTGAGAATATAATGACCTTGTTTACCTAAAATAAATAAATAATTTAACATATCGACTCTGCTTATTAATGATAACGGCCTTTAATTGTTTAAAAGAAAATCATTTTGCCACCAGTGTGCTTCTTAAAAAAACCTGTGTTGGATTAACAAGCACTGAAATAAATATACAAGGTTTTCTTGTAGAGACTTTATTTGCTTCTAATCTTCTTAGATCGTAAACTTACACAGTCTCTGGTGCTGTAAAACATGGGGATCTAGACTTAATATTCTTTGCAACTTTCTTCATATTGATGTGTGAGGGGCTTGAAGGTGCAGGTTTCAGAGCCCGGCAGACCACGCGGCTGCTATGGGGCCCGTGGGAGGGGGGGGCGGAGTGCATGGAAGGCCCCACCCCCTACATATGCTCTGCAGTTATGTATTTATTATCGCCGGGCATTTCCTCCCTATCTGATCAGACTGCCGGCCCTTCTCTTACTATGATAGTAGTGAGAGAGCGCAGCAGGGCAGGCAGGTAGCGATATCACACACTGATAACACTGCCGGCCCATCCTCTCTATCATACTGTATGAAGTGTCAGTGCAGCCAGGGCCACCAGCAGGGCAGTTACTATACTGTCAGGGCGGCCTACCTGCAAGGAAGCAAGGGCCGGCTCCCAGCTACCACCACCCGCTGTTCTCTGCTGCTGGACTTCATTTAGTTTTACTTTGGTAAAAGGGACAGCACAGTACCTTGTGCAGCCAGCCAGTAGCGCAGGGGCAACACGTGAGGTGCACGGTGGGCCGATGAGGGGCCAAACAATAACACAGTTCATCGGTTTACTCACGGTTAGCAGAAAGCCTCCCTGGGCTGGCAGCACAGTGTTGAGGAAGATAGTATGAAATCCTCCGGGGCACGCTCTGTGGTAGGGAAGCACCAGCCTAGATGGAGGTTGAGGTGCCCTTGGTGGCAGTGGTGTTTAGGGTGCTTGTGGCGGCTGAGTCCCTTGGTGTTATTTGTCGTGACGCCAGTACCGTTAATGGTGGTACAACCAATGGTAAGAATGAAGTAGACAGTGGTAGGATACAACTCACAACTTTTACTGAGGTTAATTCCAGTTGCGGCATTTACATCCAGACAGAATACAGTCTTTTGCAATTTAGAGGAATTCTGTTGATCCACTGTTAATAGATTTGGCTGGGTTTAGCTTAGCTTGAAAGTTTTGTGTCAGTGCTTCTGGTAGGTGACTCTGCTTCAGATCCCTTGTAAACCAGAGTAATTTGGTGAGGTTGCCTGTAATACCTATTTGGTATGCTTAGTCCATTTGTTTCTGTATCTTCCAAGCCCTTGAACAGGTAGCTAATCTGTATTCTTCAATGTATGGTGAGGCTGCCTGTAGCTAGATTGTACTCCACCTATACTTTATGCAGCGCTAAGAAGTTATGTCTCCCAGTGACTCCCTCTCCCATCAGTGGCATTTCAAATTTTCCCAATTTTTCCAGCTCTCATCACCCACGTATGATGTAATGTCTCTGGAGGTTATATCAGCACTTGAGCATTATAAGAGGAGCGGCTGATATCAGTCACATATGTTGTAATGTCTCTGGAGGTTATCTCAGTGCTGGAGCGTTATAAGAGGAGCGGCTGATATCAGTCACATATGATGTAATGTCTCTGGACAGTGCACCGCCCCTTCATTTAGCCCCTTAGGTGCCACGAACAATGCCGATCGCGGCACCTGTGAGTGAAGGCAAAGGAATGCGGTTCCCTCTAAGAAAAAAAAAATTTATTTATCCGTAACGATTTCAAAATGTTATTTATACATTGTATTTCTTTATTTATTAGCAAATGGGTGTGGCATGGAAGGATCCAAGGGTGGGTAAGGGGTCGAGTTAGAGGACCCAATTCTGATTCTTGCTATGTGGCCTAATAATTTTTATGTTCTGCTCTGCTAGGCCCAGAGGCCCTGCCTCTGAAATCTACATGGTTGCTTGTCCCTTCCTGGGCTTGCATTGCCTTCATCCAAGCTTAGCCGAAGCTTGAGGTACTCTAAAGCCAGGACAAGAAGTTCCTAGGATTATAAGTAAGAGACAGACTACAGCTAACTCAAGTTCCAGCAGAGGAGGAAGAGTTTCCTATTTATGGTGAAAGAGGGGTTGGGGGTCACTCAGTATCTGGCAAGCATGCACTGGTAGCTGAAAGTATATAAAAATATAATTTTGTAGTTGGTCAATAAACATGATTAAAAGCAACATCAATAATAAAAACATAATTCATAATACATTATAAAACATGATAAAAAGTGCAAACTGCAGAGTAATAGGGGTAAATTCAGTTAGTTGATGAATTAGGTAACTGTTCACCACAATCTTAAATGGATAGCATCCTCGAATATATGACCCAATTCTAAGAAGGTAAGTCAATTGAAGAAAAGGTGTTTATCACAATAATATCCATGTGATTAAGCTGAGCGATGGAGTATCTTTTGAAATTACATCACATATATTCGCATGTATTAAGGACCCAAAATTTGATGGGTGAGAGTTATTTGCCAAATAATACTCTATTAGTATAGTACTTTACCGCTCCTGTGTCCGTTCTTGGAGGTCTGCTTACACGGCGTCGTGTTGATCTCCGCTGTGACCTGCAAGGACCTGTATATAGTACTTTACAGCTCCTGCATCCGTTGTTGGAGGTCTGCTTACATGACTCGGTGTTGTTCTCCGCTGTGACCTGCAAGGACCTGTGTGGCGTCCCACGTGGTTCGCTGGTAGGTCACATGATTTAAAAGTTTGTGCGGAGATTTATTCCATATTAGGATGTAGATGTTTTTTTTCAAATATTACTGTTTTCCCGGGTGTATATCCATGCGATTTTGAGCGCTCTTTCTTAATGGTCCCTCACTGTTATTACCAAACGCGTTTCGGGGTAAAAAGACCCCTTCCTCAGTTGCTACCAGTGCATGCTTTCCAGATACTGAGTGACCCCAACCCCTCTTTCACCAATTTTTATTCACCTTACCAGTATTTGTGAGTACTGTGGGGGAGTGCACCTTTCCAAACGTGGAACAGTGAGTGAGCCACCATTTTTTGCATCTCTTTTAGTTTCCTATTTATCCAGCCAAGTATAGCAGAGCTGAGAGAGCTACCGCATAGCAGAGCTCAGATCGTAGCAGAAAAGTATTTGCCTGCCAAAGTTAAGCCAATACCTGCTGATGACCAAGATATCGTTTGGATTACCAATCTATGCTAAGTAAAAGCAACTGTTCAACGTTACTACAAATTCTAGACTACATTTATTCTGCTTACTCATCATCCAAGTTCAACTACCTTTTTTGCACTGCTTTGGACCACATCACATCTGGGATACATGGATATCCAGGTAGGAACACTGTGACACGTGTACATAACATCTACAGAGACTATAGGCCACCCTGCACCACTCTGGCAATCCTACCCCTGGGTACCAACATTACCATCTACAAAGGGATCCTTGAGCTTCCGCTGCTCAACCGCAGCTGGCATCACGTTTACTTGCTCTATAAGAGGGACATACAGTTGCAAGAAAAATTATGTGAACCCTTTGGAATGATATGGATTTCTGCACAAATTGGTCATAAAATGTGATCCGATCTTCATCTAAGTCACAACAATAGACAATCACAGTCTGCTTAAACTAATAACACACAAATAATTAAATGTTACCATCTTTTTATTGAACACACCATGTAAACATTCACAGTGCAGGTGGAAAAAGTATGTGAACCCTTAGATTTAATAACTGGTTGAACCTCCTTTGGCAGCAATTACTTCAACCAAATGTTTCCACATTTCCTGTAGTTGCAGATCAGACGTGCACAACGGTCAGGAGTAATTCTTGACCATTAGGGCTGTTTCAGGCTACTTTCACACTAGCGTTCGGCTGTCCGCTCGTGAGCTCCGTTTGAAGGGGCTCACGAGCGGACCCGAACGCTTCCGTCCAGCCCTGATGCAGTCTGAATGGATGCGGATCCGCTCAGACTGCATCAGTCTGGCGGCGTTCAGCCTCCGCTCCGTTCGCCTCCGCACGGACAGGCGGACAGCTGAACGCTGCTTGCAGCGTTCGGGTGTCCGCCTGGCCGTGCGGAGGCGTGCGGATCCGTCCAGACTTACAATGTAAGTAAATGGGGACGGATCCGTTTGAAGATGCCACAATATGGCTCAATCTTCAAGCGGATCCGTCCCCCATTGACTTTACATTGAAAGTCTGGACGGATCCGTCCGAGGCTATTTTCACACTTAGCTTTTATATGCCAATATAATGCAGACGGATCAGTTCTGAACGGAGCCTCCGTCTGCATTATTATGATCGGATCCGTTCAGAACGGATCCGATCGAACGCTAGTGTGAAAGTAGCCTCACACGAGCGGATGCCGTGCGTGACATCCGCTCTGTGAATGACAGCCAAGACCCGATGCGGACTGCATTTACTACGAAATTACAGTGACAACTATGTCTCACTGTGATTTCGTAGTAAAGAGGTCACAGAGAGGCACGGAGCATTATCAATCATGTTAATGCTCCGTGCTTCTGCTGTCCGCATCGGGTCTTGGCTGTCATTCACGGAGCGGATGTCATGCACTGCATCCGCTCGTGTGAAACAACTCTTACTCTTTACAGAACTGTTTCAGTTCAGCAATATTCTTGGGATGTCTGGTGTGAATCGCCACAGCATCTCAATCGGGTTGAGGTCAAGACTCTGACTGGGCCACTCCAGAAGGCGTATTTTCTTCGGTTTAAGCCATTCTGTTGTTGATTTACGTCTATGCTTTGGGTTCGGTTGCAACACCCATCTTCTGTTGAGCTTCGGCTGGTGGACAGATGGCATTAAGTTCTCCTGCAAAATGTCGTGATAAACTTGGGAATTCCTTTTTCCTTCAATGATAGCAATCCGTCCAGGCCCCAAACCATGATGCCCCCACCACCATACTTCACAGTTGGGATGAGGTTTTGATGTTGGTGTGCTGTGCCTCTTTTTCTCCACACATAGTGTTGTGTGTTTCTTCCAAACAACTCAACTTAGGTTTTATCTGTCCACAGAATATTTTGCCAGTACTGCTGTGGAACATTCAGGTGCTCTTGTGTAAACTGTAAACGTGCAGCAATGTTTTTTTGGGACATCAGTGGCTTCCTCTGTGGTATCCTCCCATGAAATCCATTCTTGTTAAGTGTTTTACGTATCGTAGATTCGGTAACAGGGATGTTAGCATATGCCAGAGACTTTTGTAAGTCTTTAGCTGACACTCTAGGATTCTTCTTCACCTCAATGAGCAGTCTGCGCTGTGCTCTTCCAGTAAACTTTACAGGACGGCCACTCCTAGGGAGAGTAGCAGCAGTGCTGAACTTTCTCCTTTTATAGACAATTTGTCTTACCGTGGACTGATGAAGAGCAAGGCTTTTGGAGATACCTTTATAACCCTTTCCAGATTTATGCAAGTCAACAATTCTTAATCATAGGTCTTCTGAGAGCTCTTTTTTGCGAGGCATCATTCTCATCAGGCAATGCTTCTTGTGAAAAGCAAACCCAGAACTGGTGTGTGTGTTTTTTATAGGGCAGCTGTAACCAACACCTCTAATCTCATCTCATTGATTGGACTCCAGTTGGCTGACACCTCACTCCAATTAGCTCTTATTAGTTTAGGGGTTCACATACTTTTTCCACCTGCACTGTGAATGTTTACATGGTGTGTTCAATAAAAACATGATAACATTTAATTCTTTGTGTTATTAGTTTAAGCAGCCTGTGATTGTCTATTGTTGTGACTTATATGAAGATCAGATCACATTTTATGACCAATTTATACAGAAATCCATAGCATTCCAAAGGGTTCACATACTTTTTCTTGCAACTGTATTTCATAGAAACCTCTTTAGGGGCAAGGGCTACCCCAGACACTGAACCGGGCTGTTGCATCATTTGGCATCATGAACAGGATCTTGACAAAACCATACTGTGTGACGCATACTGTTATTCTAAAGAACATAAGTCAAACAATAAAATTGTGTGCCTACCAACTTTATTTAACCAGTTGGATTTACGAATCTGCCTTTGAAAGTGACTTTAATAATTTTGTTGCAGAGCGAACGGCACAAAACACTGCGCGCCAGTGCCCATACAGTAAAATCACCCTTTTTACAGACTATGGCGCAGCATATTCTTCATACCCAGAGGCACGAAACTGAGGGAACGTTCCTTGCTGAAGCTCAGAAACCTAGCCCTGCCTACAGGGAGAAAGACTTTTGTGTGATGAGGGAGAGGATGAACTCCGCCCCTGAAGCTCCGCCTCATTTCCTGTTTTAGCCCGCACAAAAGATTGCAAGATGGCGACTGTGGCACACCAGGGGTAGACTAGTGATGAACGATCATCAGCCGGGACAGTTCGTGAACGAGTGTTCGCAGCCGGCCCCATTGACTTTAATGGCAAACAAACCTAAAAAACCTTCAGGTCATATTTTCAGCCACCAAATACTTACTAGAAGTGCACAAATAGTCCCACAACATGGACAGTGACATACCAGAGGGGGATCATTGGCAAAAATTCCCACAAAAAATATATATTTTAATCAGGGGCCATTTTTATGCGTCTTAAAGGGAAACTCTCAAAAATGTGCCCTGCTGGAGCCTAGAAATTTTTTTATTTTAGGCCACGAGAGTACAGACCCCCAAAATTTGGCATTTAACTGAAAGAAAATAACTTGTGATTATGTGGCTGGAGTTAAATTAGGCGGTCACTGGCTAAATATCTTACTGTAGGCCTGTACAGGCCCCCAAAATTAGGCATTCACCTGACAGAAAATAAATTGTTATAATGTGGCTAGAGATACATTAGGCAGTTACTGGATAAACATTTTAATGTAGGCCAATGGAGTAGAGGCCCCAAAAATTAGGCATTCACTTGACAGAGAAGGCCATTTATGCCGCTGTATATACATAGGACAAGGACCATTCTTTGTTCTGTGTGGTGGCGGATATGTGTAGGCTGGCATGAGGTAATTCAATTACACGTGGTCCTCACCGGTGTTAAATTCCTCAGAGATCCATGCCCCATTCAATTTTAGAAATGTGAGGTAGTCCACAGTGAGCTAGGCGAGTGCGCTTATCGGTCACGATTTCCCCTGCTGCGCTAAACGTCCTTTTTTTGGACAGGAAACTCGGCGAGGGGTAAGCCAAAAGTTCCAAGTCAAATTTGTGCCAGCTCTGGTCACAGGTCAAGCCTGCACACCCAGTAGTTCATGGGTTCCTCGCTTCTCAGAGCGTCCACATCGGCCGTTAACCCGAAGTAATCGGACACCTGTCGGTCTAGGCGTTCCCTGAGGCTGGTTCCGGAGGGTGGCTTTCGATGGGTTGGCAGCAAGAATGATCTCATATTCAAAGTGACCAACACATCTTCAAACTGCCCTCTTCCTGCATGCACTGTAGGATTGGTACCCACAACTGTTTCTCTGTGGGTGGAAATCCCTCTGCCAGTGCCCGCAACAGCATAATGCAGCATCTCTCGAAGCAAGGCCTCTAAATGCTGCAGTCTGACAGCCCTCTGTGATGCTGGTAACATGTCAGTCATTGCCCTTAATGCTTTTTATACAGGGGTCCCTCTTCAAACAGTGGAGCATGAAGGCCCCCATTTGCACTAAATTGAAAGCGGTGGAGCTCGCTCGCCCAGGAGAATGTCGTCCTCGGTCTCCTTCCCCCAGCCACAGACAATTCCAGGGATCCTCGAAAAGTTTAAAGTCCACCTCAAAGCCTGCTCTTCTTGATCCTCCTCCCCCCCAGCCACCATCCTCCTCTGACTCCTCTTCAGCATTGCAACTTCCTCATCTTCCAGCTCCTGCTCCTCGACAGCTTGATCAATGACACGACACAATGCACGCTCCAGAAAGAAGGCATAAGGTACGATGTCACTAATGGCGCCCTGGCTGTGACTGGCCAGTTTGGTGATCTCCTCAAATGGCCACAGAAGTCTGCATGCATTGCACATGAGCAGCCACCGGCGTGGTGAAAAGAAACCAAGCTCGCCAGAACCTTTCCTGCTGCAGAGTTCGTACAGGTAGTCGTTAACGGCATGTTGCTGCTAGAGCAGCCTATCCAGCATATACAAGGTGGAGTTCCAGTGCGTCGGGCAGTCAAAAATCAGACGTCTGACGGGCAGGTGGTGAGCAAAGACCATGTAAGATCATCTAAAATGGCATAAGATTTTTCGGGCCTGCCGCAAGACATCCTGGACCGCAAGGTATTACGCAACAAATCACTGCACGACTAAGTTCAGGACATGAGCCATGCACGGCACGTGTGTCATTTTGACCTGTTTCAGCGCGCTCAGCAGATTGGAACCATTGTCGCACACCACTTTACAAACTGTCAAATTGAGCGGGGTTAGCCACTGATTGGCCTGTGACCGCAGAGCTGAAAGCAGTGCAGGACCGGTGTGGCTCTTGGCTTCCAGGCACAACAGCCGCAGCACAGCATGGCAACGTCTCACCTGGCACGTCCAATAGGTTCTGGGGAGCTTGGGGGGCGGTAGCAGTGGAAAATGAGGAGTCAACCGAGGAGAAGACAGAGGATGGAGTAGGAGGCAGGCCTGCATGCAATCTGTGGCAGTAAAGCCAAATCCACACGGGAGCCAGGGGTTACATGCTTGACGGCCGTCAGAAGGTTCACCCAGTGGGCAGTAACTGTTATGTACCTTCACTGCTCATGTTTGCTAAACCACATGTCTGTGGTCAGATGTATCTTGGCACTGACACTGTGTGACAGATATATATTCACTTGCCACTGAACGTGGCCATATAACTCTGGGATGCTTTTCTGGGAGAAATATTTCCTTTTGGGGACCTTCCATTGCAGTGTGCCAATGGCCACAGATTTTCTAAAGGCATCCGAGTTCACCAGTTTATATGGCAGTAGTTGGCGGGCTAGCAGTTCCGACAAGCCAGCGGTCAGCCGTTGGGCAAAAGGGTTATCCGGTGTCATCAAATTTTTACGCTCGAACATTTGGGCCACGGAAGCCTGCCTTTTGCCAGATGAACGCGATGATGGCATGGTGGAAGGTGGAGTGGAGGACAAATGGGAGGAGAAAGGAGAAAAAGAAGAGGTAGGATGTGGAGCACCGGGAGAGTGGCTTTGTGGGTTCTGACGGTGTTGCTCCCACTAGGCTTGGTGATGGGAAGCCAGGTGCCTTCTTAAGGCAGTCGTCCCTAGGTGAGTATTGGGCTTACTGCGACTTGTGCGTTGACAGCACAGGCTGCAAATGGCAACACTATTGTCAGCAGCTGACCCGTTAAAAAAAAAGCCCACACTGCGGAGCTATGTGTGGGCGTCCTGGGAGCACCAGAAGTAACCGTGCATGGTGGAAGGTTTTGCTCCAGATCAATTTGCAGTCTGCTTTTTGCCTGCTGTGGCCTGCAAGCTCTGCCTGCTTCTCCTCCTTCTCTGCTGCTCCGTCTCTCCCTCTGAACTCCCCTCCTCTTCTTCCTCTCTTGTGGGCACCCACGTGACGTCCATTGACACGTCATCATCATCACATTCACCATCACTGACATTTGAGATCTCGGAGTAGGCAGCTACAGTGGGGATCTCCCTCCTTGGGCTGATCTGGGTACTGTCATCAGACCGCTAACTTGTGACAAAAAATAAAAACTTACTCACAAAATACCTTGGGGTGTCTTCTTTCCAAAATGGGGTCACTTGTGGGGTAGTTATACTGCCCTGGCATTTTAGGG
Source organism: Bufo gargarizans (assembly GCF_014858855.1). NCBI lineage: Eukaryota > Metazoa > Chordata > Amphibia > Anura > Bufonidae > Bufo > Bufo gargarizans. The sequence continues at coordinate 98,583,911 of NC_058081.1, forward strand.
GCCCTAATGCGTGAGAAGTAGTTTGAAATCAAAATGTGTAAAAAATGCCCTGTGAAATCCAAAAGGTGCTCTTTGGAATGTGGGCCCCTTTGCCCACCTAGGCTGCAAAAAAGTGTCACACATTTGGTATCGCCGTACTCAGGAGAAGTCGGGCAATGTGTTTTGGGGTGTCTTTTTACACATGCCCATGCTGGGTGAGATAAATATCTCTGTCAAATGACAACTTTGTATAAAAAAATGGGAAAAGTTGTCTTTTAGAGAGATATTTCTCTCACCCAGCATGGGTATATGTAAAAAAACATCCCAAAACACATTGCCCAACTTCTCCTGAGTACGGCGATACCACATGTGTGACACTTTTTTGCAGCCTAGGTGGGCAAAGGGGCCCACATTCCAAAGAGCACCTTTAGGATTTCACAGGGCATTTTTTACACATTTTGATTTCAAACTACTTCTCACGCATTAGGGCCCCTAAAATGCCAGGGCAGTATAACTACCCCTCAAGTGACCCCATTTTGGAAAGAAGACACCCCAAGGTATTTCTTGATGGGCATAGTGAGTTCATGGAAGTTTTTATTTTTTGTCACAAGTTAGTAGAATATGAGACTTTGTAAGAAAAAGAAAATCATCATTTTCCGCTAACTTGTGACAAAAATAAAAAATTCTAGGAACTTGCCATGCCCCTCACGAAATACCTTGGGGTGTCTTCTTTCCAAAATGGGGTCACTTGTGGGGTAGTTATACTGCCCTGGCATTTTAGGGGCCCTAATGCATGAGAAGTAGTTTAAAATTCAAATGTGTTAAAAATGCCCTGTGAAATCCTAAAGGTGCTCTTTAGAATGTGGGCCCCTTTGCCCACCTAGGCTACAAAAAAGTGTCACACATGTGGTATTGCTGTACTCGGAAGAAGTAGGGCAATGTGTTTTGGGGTGTATTTTTACATATACCCATGCTGAGTGAGAGAAATATATCTCTAAAAGTCAACTTTTCCCATTTTTTTATACAAAGTTGTCATTATAGAGAGATATTTCTCTCACCCAGCATGGGTATATGTAAAAAGACACCCCAAAACACATTTCTTGCAGCCTAGATGTGCAAAGGGGCCCAAATTCCTTTTAGGAGGGCATTTTTAGACATTTGGATCCCAGACTTCTTCTCATGCTTTAGGGCCCCTAAAATGCCAGGGCAGTATAAATACCCCACATGCGACGCCATTTTGGAAAGAAGACACCCCAAGGTATTCAATGAGGGCATGGCGAGTTCATTTTATTTTTTGTCACCCCCCTGTAAGGCTCCATTCAGACGTCCGTATGTGTTTTGCGGATCCGCGGTGTCCGTGATTTGCGGATCCACGGATCCGTGGATACGCAAAACACATACGGACGTCTGAATGGAGCTTTAAAGGGGGGTGATCAATGACAGGGGGGTGATCACCCCATATAGACTCCCTGATCACCCCCCTGTCATTGATCACACCACTGTAAGGCTCCATTCAGAGGTCCGTATGTGTTTTGCGGATCCACGGATACATACGGACGTCTGAATGGAGCCTACTTATTACAGAGCTGCCTGTGTCCTCTGGTGGTCGATCCAAGCCAAAGGGACCACCAGAAGACCAGGTAGCAGGTATATTAGAAGCTGTTATCAAAACAGCGTCTAATATACCTGTTAGGGGTTAAAAAAATCGCATCTACAGCCTGCCAGCTAACGATCGCCACTGGCAGGCTGTAGATCCACTCGCTTACTTGCAGTTCCTGTGAACGTGCGCGTCTGTGTGCGCGCGTTCACAGGAAATCTCGCATCTCTCGAGATGACACGTAGATGCGTGACTGTGCCTGAGTGAGCCGCCTCCGGAAAGCGATCCTGCGTTAGGCGGTCCGGAGGCGGTTAAAGTACCTGTTTGGTCCATTTTGTACTCAAAGCACTGAAGAACAAAATAAAGAGATGTATTTGCACAACTTTATTGCATTATTAAAAATGTGCCTTTTATATTTGCACTAACTGTTTTACATTTTCAGCAACGTTCAAGAAATGTGCTTATTGTATGCATTATTTTACAGGTGCCACAATATGTTTTATTATGCACTTATTCTGCAACTTATCCATCTCACAATATTAGCCATATGGTCAGCACTTTACTTTGTTGTTCACAATAAAATGCCTCTGAGTGAGGCAGGTACGTTCCAAGCACATCCTATATTTTATTGCTCAATAATGTTTGCCTCTGAGTACAATTTGAACTAATGGTTCTAAACCAAGTGGTATTGTGCTAAGTTACACTAGTACATGTAGAACTAATGGTTATAGACCAAGTGGTTATGTTCCAAGCAAACTTAACATCATTAAGGGTTATCAGCTGCTAATATGTTTGGAGTTGTAGGAGAAAATGTTCCTCTTCCTAAAGTACTGAATTATTGGACTGTTTCAAGTACAAACTGGATTCCAAAAAAGTTGGGACACTATACAAATCGTGAATAAAAACTGAATGCAATGATGTGGAGGTACCAACTTCTAATATTTTATTCAGAATAGAACATAACTCAGTTTAAACTGAGAAAATGTACCATTTTAAGGGAAAAATATGTTGAATCAGAATTTCATGGTGTCAACAAATCCCCAAAAAGTTGGGACAAGGCTATTTTCACCACTGTGTGGCATCTCCCCTTCTTCTTACAACACTCAACAGACGTCTGGGGACCGAGGAGACCAGTTTCTCAAGTTTAGAAATAGGAATGCTCTCTCATTCTTGTCTAATACAGGCCTCTAACTGTTTAATCGTCTTGGGCCTTCTTTGTTGCACCTTCCTCTTTATGATGCGCCAAATGTTCTCTATAGGTAAAAGATCTGGACTGCAGACTGGCCATTTCAGTACCCGGATCCTTCTCCTACGCAGCCATGATGTTGTGATTGATGCAGAATGTGGTCTGGCATTATCTTGTTGAAAAATGCAGGGTCTTGCCTGAAAGAGATGACGTCTGGATGGGAGCATATGTTGTTCTAGAACCTGAATATATATTTCTGCATTGATGGTGCCTTTCCAGACATGCAAGCTACCCATGCCACACGCACTCATGCAACCCCATACCATCAGAGATGCAGGCTTCTGAACTGAGCATTGATAACAACTTGGGTTGTCTTTGTCCTCTTTGGTCCGGATGACATGGCGTCCCAGATTTCCAAAAAGAACTTTGAATCGTGACTCGTCTGACCACAGAACAGTCTTCCATTTTGCCACACTCCATTTTAAATGATCCCTGGCCCAGTCAAAATGCCTGAGCTTGTGGATCTTGCTTAGAAATGGCTTCTTCTTTGCACTGTAGAGTTTCAGCTGGCAACGGCGGATGGCACGGTGGATTGTGTTCACTGACAATGGTTTCTGGAAGTATTCCTGAGCCCATTCTGTGATTTCCTTTACAGTAGCATTTCTGTTTGTGGTGCAGTGTCGTTTAAGGGCCCGGAGATCACGGGCATCCAGTATGGTTTTACGGCCTTGACCCTTACGCACAGAGATTGTTCCAGATTCTCTGAATCTTCGGATGATGTTATGCACAGTTGATGATGATAGATGCAAAGTCTTTGCAATTTTTCGCTGGGTAACACCTTTCTGATATTGCTCCACTATATTTCTGCGCAACATTGTGGGAATTGATGATCCTCTACCCATCTTGGCTTCTGAGAGACACTGCCACTCTGAGAAGCTCTTTTTATACCCAATCATGTTGCCAATTGACCTAATTAGTGTTAATTGGTCTTCCAGCTCTTCGTTATGCTCAAATTTACTTTTTCCAGCCTCTTATTGCTACTTGTCCCAACTTTTTGGGGATTTGTTGACACCGTGAAAATTTGAATCAATGTATTTTTCCTTTAAAATGATACATTTACTCGGATTAAACGTTTGATCTGTCATCTACGTTCTATTACAAATAAACTATTGACATTTGCCATCTCCACATCATTGCATTCAGTTTTTATTCACAATTTGTTTAGTGTTTCAACTTTTTGGGAATCCGGTTTGTATGACTAATCCTCCATGTCCTAAGGCCTTGTGCACCAGGCTTAGGAAAAATATTTGCTACCTGTTTCTAATCATCAAGGTGACAAAGCGTCAAAGCATAATTAGACCTTAAAAACCAATTAAGGATACCTAAGGTGAACCTGCAGTGGAACAGAGCGAATACCACCAAACACTGCCACTCACAGCCGGACCTGGAAAAGCACGGTAATACACCATAGGAGCCTGTATCTAAACAGCTAGGCCGTATGCTGTCTGGGGCCCAGTGATATATGCCACCCAGAACTTCCACCACGTGGGACGCCACGGTAAAGACGGCAGAAAGTCTGCATGTGAGTAACAAAATAATTAACCAACTGATGACATGTGCATATATTACCGCTCTATAGTTTCACTGCTGAAATAATGAATCATCGCTGCTGTGCTCTATAGCAGTGTTAACCAGAGACTTGCCGGACCGATATATTGTATAACAGAGTATATTTTTCGGATCAGATACTGGAATACTAAGTCGACCCTCAGGAACTTTTCTGTTACATTTAGAAAGACTGAACTTGAGGACAAATCTCCACAGTCATTTTTGCACGGCTGCTTATTACCGCAACCTTTTGAACACTTATCGTATATTGCACCTACCCATTAATATTTTTATGTTTTATCACCCAATTTTGATTCTTATACTTTCTATGCACTGGTCACTTATTTTCACGTTTTATTTGACAGTGTGGAGTTATTAATCGATTGTAGTCATTGCCCCAGAGAATCAAATATACTTGGCAATATAGTCTGTACACAATCAGAACCTACGGCTGCCATATCCATGATCCTTGGCCAGTACAATCAGGCCACATATTAGCAATACCAGTGGATCTTTCTGCAGCATATTTTATCAAGTATATTTATCTATTTTATCAATTTTATTAACTTTATTCATTGTGTTTTAATAGGATTTTGATCTGTTTTGGTTGATACTTGCATTGTTATAAAATAAATACTGTCATATTGCCTACTCTGCGATCCAGATATTAGAGTGCCCATCCTTTTAACTATTATAATTAGACCTTGTTGCCAGAAAGGACCCCGAATAATGCTACCCTTCTATCTGCGGGCGTTTTCTTTGCACAGTGGTGGGTTGATGGAGTAAAGTTACCCCTGCAATTTCTTTGGTATTAGTGGCCCGATACACAAAGTAAAGTCAATATTGATCGCTTAGTGCACACCTGTTTGGCTCTCTGGTTATACCTGAAAGGGAAACTGTTGCTGGACACCCTACTCATTCGGGCAGAGAGACCTGTTGGTAGCTGTTGCTAAACTTTATGTCCTTTTATGTTATTTATTATTGATATCCTTAGAGTATATATGTGGAATTATATACATAACAAAAAAGTGTGAAACAACTGAAAATATGTCATATTCTAGGTTTTTCAAAGTAGCCACCTTTTTGCTTTGATTACTGCTTTCCACACTCTTGGCATTCTCTTGATGAGCTTCAAGAGGTAGTCACCTGAAATGGTTTTCACTTCACAGGTGTGCCCTGTCAGGTTTAATAAGTGGGATTTCTTGCCTTATAAATGGGGTTGGGACCATCAGTTGCGTTGTGGAGAAGTCAGGTGGATACACAGCTGATAGTCCTACTGAATACACTGTTAGAATTTGTATTATGGCAAGAAAAAAACTGCTAAATAAAGAAAAACTAATGGCCATCATTAAGAAATCAGTCATAAGGTCAGTCAGTCCGAAATATTGGGAAAACTTTGAAAGTGTCCCAAAGTGCAGTCACAAAAACCATCAAGCGCTACAAAGAAACTGGCTCACATGCGCACCGCCCCAGGAAAGGAAGACCAAGAGTCACCTCTGCTGCGGAGGATAAGTTCATCCGAGTCACCAGCCTCAGAAATCACAGGTTAACAGCAGCTCAGATTAGAGACCAGGTCAATGCCACACAGATTTCTAGCAGCAGACACATCTCTAGAACACATGTTAAGAGGAGACTGCCAAGAGTGTGCAAAGCAGTAATCAAAGCAAAAGGTGGCTACTTTGAGGAACCTAGAATATGACATATTTTCAGTTGTTTCACACTTTTTTGTTATGTATATAATTCCACATATGTTAATTCATAGTTTAGATGCCTTCAGTGTGAATCTACAATTTGCATAGTCATGAAAATAAAGAAAACTCTTTGAATGAGAAGGTGTGTCCAAACTTTTGGTCTGTACTGTATCTAGTGAGGGAGGAGTTCAGTGTTAGGGAGAAGTTAGTGGGCAGTTTAGCTTTTTCCCTCCTTGGGGACAGGTCGTGTCTAGTCTACCCTCCTTAGGGAGAGGTTGTGTGTTGGCTAGCAGAGCACTGTCTGCTCTGCTAGGCCCAGAGGCCCTGCCTCTGAAATCTACATGGTTGCTTGTCCCCTCCTGGGCTTGCAATGCCTTCATCCTAGCTGAGCCAAAGCTTGAGGTACTCTAAAGCCAGGACAATAAGTTCCTAAGAACTTATAAGTAAGAGACAGACTACAGCTAACTTAAGTTCCAGTAGAAGAGGAAGAGTTTCCTATTTATTCAGCCAAGTATAGCAGAGCTGAGAGATCTACCGCATAGTAGAGCTGACATTGTTGCAGAGAAGTATTTGCCTGCCAAAGTTAAGCCAATACCTGCTGATGACCAAGATATTGTTTGGAAGCTATTTTGAGTACCAATCTATGCTAAATAAAAGCAACTGTTTAACGTTGCTACAATGTCTGGACTTCATTTATTCTACTTACTCATCATCAAACTACCCTTTTTACACTGCTTTGGTCCGCATCACGTCTGGGATCCACGGATATCCAGGTAGGACACCGTGACATGTGTACATAACATCTACAGAGACTGTAGGCCACCCTGCACCACTCTGACAATCCTACCCCTAGGTACCAACATTACCATCTACAAAGTGAGCCTTGCTCTATAAGAGGGACATATTTCGTAGAAACCACCTAAGGGTCAAGTGATACCCCAGACACTGAACTGGGCCGTTGCATATGGTAATGTAGTTTGGGCCCCATTTATTTAATTTATGGCCTAGTTGTATCTATTCCTGTCTCTCTAAAGAAGGTACTTCTATCCAAAGTCCTTACTTTGTCTAGTGATGGGATACTTTTTGTCCAAAAACTCAGGAGAAAGAGCTTGAGCTTATTCCTTAAAGGTACGTTCCTTTGTGCAATTGTGTTTCAATTGGCTGTATTGACCTATTGTACATACAAAAGCACCCAATTTGATTATTCAAATACCTCCCACAGTGAGAGCCCCATCCTCTCCCACTGAACCCAGACATACCCATAATTTCACCAAGGCAGTCCCCCTGACTTGAGCATCGGAGCAGTTCATGCTCCGATGCTCTCCCTTGCCCTGCGCAGGATCATGCAGGGCAAGGGCTCTTTTATTTACTATAACACACGGTTCCACCGAGCAGTGTGTTCGATGATGTCACCGGCTCTAATGGGCGGGTTTTAGCGCTGCCCAGGCCGTTTTACAGGCTAGGGCAGCACTAAAGCCCACCCATCAGTGCCAGTAACATCACCAGGCTCACTGCTGGGCGAAAAGCCTCCGCCGGCAGCCCTAAGGAGAGCCCGGTACGTCACCGGTACTCCACAAAATGCCTTTGCTCTGCGCAATTCAGCGCAGGGCAAAGGAGAGCATTGGAGCATGAACTGATCTGATGCTCAAGTCAGGGGGTCAGCTCTGAACCTGGACAACCCCTTTAACATCATGGGTAGGCATGAAAGATACTTTTTTATGTGGATCATGCAGAGGGGGTACAATTACCAATTTCCCTAGGAAAACTATAATCCATATCAATGATTATAAATATGCTATTAAGGAGTGTCTTACCTATTGTAGTGTTGGGGTCATGTATATTGTGGAATGTGAGTGCGGAAAGCAATATATCAGGAGGACATCTAGGAGCCTGAAAAAAAATGAATATCTGAACATATTCCCATTATGAATGCAGGTTATGACAAACACGTACTATATATTTCCCTGATATATCAATATTAAATTTAATATACTGCAAACAACATACGGTATGCCTAGAGGATCTCACAATTGTTTTATTTTTATCTATTTTATTATTTTATCTGTAGGCACCAGACACCGTAGGTGAAGAGACTCAGTATGTTTTTGTTATTACATATGTATATTATATTCAAGCGAGCCATCCGGGTTTTTCACAATTCCTTTTCAAGATGAGCTTACAAGGTTGGAATGTCACTCTTTTAAAGCTTGAAGGAACCAATTAAGGGAGGGATTAAGATTTGACAGAAGAACTGTCAGCAGATTTGTCCCTATGAAACTGACTTGTTACATGTGCGCTTTGCATCTGAAGGCATCTGTGGTCCCATGTTCATATGTGCCTGCATTGCTGAATCTCTAAAGTTACGTTTTAATATATGCAAATGATCCTCTAGGAGCAACAGGGACCCTCAGCCCTTTGACAGGCCAGGCAGTGCAAACGTGATCACACCTGGCCCAGACCTTCTAAAGTCTCACTCTGCATCGTGCACTTCAATATCCATCACTGCGAATGTGACCGATACTAACGTGCACAATGCAGCATGAGCCTTACGAGGTCAGGGCCATGTTTAAACTGCCTGTCCCTGTCAATTAAAGGGAAAAGGGCATGGCTGAGCATCTAGGTGTAACGACAATATCCTGTTGCTCCTAGAGGCTCATTTGCAAATATTAACACTTTACTTTTCTCAGCAATGCAGGCACATAAGAACTTGGGACCAACACAAATGAGCCTTCAGCTGCCAAGCGCACACACAACAGGTCAGCCAGTTTGATATTGTATGTACGATCTGCTGATGCCCTTTAAAAAAGGAGAAAACCGGGGGCGGAGCCAGCACCAGTTTGAGATGGCCGCTTCGTTCTGAGCTCTGTGAGAAAGCCTGATCTCAGCACTAGCATTCAGAAGCTACAGACCCTAAAATGGTCAAAATCGGTAACCCTAGAGCTGGGGAACACTTGAACACCACTAAGAATCTTGTTCCAGGAGGAGAAATGGACAAGTTTATAAGGAAAGCTGCCTCCTCGGTCGCTGCATGCGACTCCAAGATGGCGCCGGCTCCTTCACAGAAGGCCGCCCCGCAAGACAAATCGGAGGATGATAGCGACGCAGAAGAGATACAAGGTAGGGGATGGCTTCCGATCACCAGGAACTACCTGAAGAACACATTAAGCAAAGCCCTAGAACCCCTACTAAGTGAGTTTGCTGCAATGCGATAGGATATGAGACAGTTGGGTGATCGTGTAGAGGCCCTTGAGACCTATCAAACACAGATACTAGATCACCAGAGGGCCGTTTCATCCTTATTTCAGAAGTGCAGCTCCTACCTGAATGATCTGCACACGGCCTTTGAAGATCAGGAGAACAGGGGACGCCGGAACAATCTGCGCCTCAGAGGGATACCAGAGACTGTCTCACCAGGTGACATCCCTGCTGCAGTTATCCCCCTTTGCTCCACGTTGTTAGGCCCTGAGTTCCCTCTGGAAATCATTATTGAAAGATCTCATAGAGCCCTGCGTCCAAAGCCCAAGCCAGAGGATCCCCCCAGGGATATAATCTGCAAGTTCCTGAGTAAAATCAGCTGTCCAAGAAGCTGCAAGGAACAGATCTGACATCATTTGTGAAGGGGCCCAAGTGACTGTCTATCAGGACCTAGCCCCCTCCACCTTAAGGAAGCGCAAATCACTCAAGCCTCTAACGGAGTGGCTACGCTCCAACAGAATCCTATATAAATGGAACTTTCCCTTTGGCCTCTCATTCTCTCAAGGAGGTCGCCGCTTCAACATCACCTCGTATGCGGATTTAGAGGCTGTATATGACCACCTACAAACCCTACCCCTCAGGGTCAGGACTTACTTGTGTTAGTCTTTCATCCGGGGTTACAGACTGTCTTACAGAATCTTCCTGTCTTCTTCATCTGTCCTAAGTGACATAGTATATCTGGAGATAGGTCCTGAAGTATAGAAATAGCCCCATTTCCTGCTCATCCTAAACTATTTCTAATCCCTTTTTTCCCTCTGTTCCTCATCTCTACCTCATCCACTACCCACCAGTCTTTGTCATTATTTACACTATGTGCTCCCTATTATCTCTCTGCCTCCCCCTCTTGGGTCTCACATGTTTCCCTTCTACTCTGTTCTTCCTGGCTCTCAACTAAGGATACACATATCCTTCAAACTGTTTAAATAGATAGGAATACCCGATATGTTCTATCTAGCCCTCATGGGTTAATACATACAATGCTGAATGGCTCATTCTCTGGTCCATTGACCAAATTTCCCCCATGTCTCATGGTATTGTGTCAAGCTATTCACAATGCTACTCTTTGGTTATATGTTTTACTCCCAGTTCCTTCCCTTCCCCTCTGTTTTTGGTCAGGTACCAGACATGACCGCCTTTAACCTCGGACACAGGTTTACAGGACCTAGGGACCTCTGCTCTCCCCCCAGACGTGACCAACTCATCTCAAACCGTAAGTGCCCTCTCCTGGAGGACCAGCGCATCACACCCGTCTGCTCAACATAACCTTTGGCCATGGCTGATATTAATGTAGCGTCCTATAACGTAAAGGGCTTCAAAATTCACCCTCCAAAAGAAGTCAAATATTAACTATATTACGCAAAGGGGGTTCTGACGTACTGCTCCTCCAGGAGACACATTTTAGGTTTAACCACTATCCTAACTTAGAATTTTCTCACTACCCCCTCTGGTTTCATTGTGGTGGTAATTCTGCTTCGTCTGGGGGGTGAGTATCGGTTTTAAAAGAAGGGTTCCCTTCAAATATGTCACGCACCTACAAGACTTAGATGGTAGATATATTATGGTTAAGGGACATATTGTTCCTCAAATATACACTATCATAAATCTCTACGCGCCTAATACTAAACAGGTTCCTTGGCTATCGTCCATTGCTCGGACAATTTCTTCCTTTAAGGAGGGTATAGTTATTATGGGAGGGGACCTCAATATAGCCTTGAATCCTCAAATTGACTCATCCTCACATAAAACAACTCACTCCAACCGTTCCTTAAAACATGCCAAAAACATTCTGTGGGATTTGCACTTAGTAGATGTTTGGCAAACATTTTACCCTAATACTTCAGACTACACCTTTTACTCCCATGTCCACAATACATACCATCGTATAGACTACCTTTTCGTGTCTAAAGAACATCTTCAGATATGCTCCGAAGCAATAATAGGGTCCATTCATGTATCAGACCATGCCCCAATCTACCTTAAGGTATCTTCCCCTACACAGAAACCCAAACGCTTTAATTGGAGGTTAAACAAATCTATCCTAGGAAACACGGAATCCATAAACAAAATAGCACTATCTCTAGATGAATACTTCAAAATGAATGCACTTCCAGATCTTTCGCCTCAAACCATATGGGACGCTCATAAACCCTTTATTAGGGGTGAATTTATAAGTATTGGTTCGCACCTGAAAAAGCTTATTCTCTCTAACATAAATGAGCTCCTACTAAAGATAAATAAACTAGAATCAGGCCACAAACGCTCCCTATCTGAACCCCAACTACAAGACCTATCCAATACTAGAGCGGAATTAAAAGCCTTATTGCAAGCCAAATCAGCCAAATATTACCTCAACTCACAATTTAAATATTATGCCCATGGTGATAAGGCCACAAAATTCATCACAAACAGAATTAAAAATAGAAGAGCGGATAACTACATACATCAGTTATCCTCCCCTAAAGGAGATCCGGTCTATGCGTCGTGCAAAATTGCTAAGCAATTTAGGGATTTCTATGAAAATCTATATAATCTACCTTCCCCCCTTACACCAGCTGTGCATTCCCCCTTGATCTCGGAGTTTCTAGACTCTGCTTCTTGCCCGTCGCTGTCGCTGGAACAGAAACAATCTTTGGAGGCTCCATTTACCATGGACAAACTCTCTCTAGCCCTTTCCCAAATGCCCTTAGGTAAGAGCCCAGGCCCAGATGGGCTACCTGCATCCTATTATAAAACTTTTAGAGATCAATTGCTCCCACATCTTCTTTCTGTCTGTAACCAAACCCTCCTAGGCTCCCCTCTATCCAGGGATATGACGATTGCCCATATAGCAGTGATTCCCAAGGAGGGGAAAGATTCAAAACTTTGCGCAAACTACAGACCCATATCCCTCCTAAATATAGATCTCAAACTTTTGGCTAAACTGCTGGCAAATCGCTTAGCAAATCTCCTCCCTATATTGGTTCATATGGATCAGGTAGGCTTCGTCCGCAATAGAGAAGGTAGAGATAATACAGTAAGGGTTGTAGACGCTCTCTGTTACGCCAGGCACACCTCTTCCCCACTGCTACTTCTAAGCACCGACGCTGAAAAAGCGTTCGATCGTATAGACTGGAACTACTTAAGCCTTGTTCTAAAGGTCTTCGGCCTACCTGATCCATATATCGAGGCAGTATTTGCTATGTATAAACAGGCCACAGCATGGTGAATGGAGATCTGTCCTCTCCTTTTCAAATCCATAATGGAACACGTCAGGGCTGCCCCCTTTCCCCCCTATTATTTATACTAGCTTTGGAACCCCTTTTATCCATAATACGTTCAGACGCTGGGATCAAAGGGCTAGACCTTGGGGGTCACACCCATAAAATTGCGGCATTCGCCGACGACGTCATGATAATGACTACTAACCCTAAAACTAAAATCCAGGAACACTTGAAGACATATAGTGCCCTATCCAATTTTAAGATTAACGAGAATAAATCCATCATTCTATGCACAGGTATCTCTCCCCAACTCAAACTCTCTCTAAAAGTGAACTCTCCTTTTAATTGGTCGTCCCCTACTATAACCTATCTTGGAGTAAAACTTAGCCCTAATATCTCAGATCTCTTTTCATTAAATTATATCCCCTTAAGAGCTTCAATGTTCAACGCTATAGATAAAATGACCAAAGCTGTTCCAACTCTTTCGTGGTTCGGTAGGAAAAATCTCCTCACATCTCTCATTATCCCTCGCCTTACATACCTCCAGCAGGTTCTCCCCGTCCCAATAGCCAAATCTTACTACGAGTCCCTTAGACAAAAATTCAGAGCTTTCCTATGGAATGGGAAAAAAGCTAGACTCTCTTATTCCTTCCTGTCTAAATCCCGCACTGTAGGTGGCATAGGTCTCCCGGACCCAGAACTTTATGGAAAGTCCATTTTGCTTTCTAGAATTACCGACTGGCTCAGGAATTCAAAAAGCAAATCATGGGTAGCGCTAGAACAATGGATTCTAGGTATGCCAGCTAGAGCCCTATGCCTGGGTTATAGTACCCCGCCTCATATAAACCTTCAGACTTTCCCAGTAATAAAAGCTACTTTAGAAGCCTGGAAATGGCTGAACCAGTCCCACTCCTCAGTCCCTTTTCCATCTCCCCTCGTCACGATAAGTGACTTACTGGGCCCAACCTCCACTGGACTACGCCACTGTACCCCTAATCTAACTAGATTATCCACAATACAAATCTCCAATCTCCTCGAATCCCAAGGTATACTACCTTCGACGGATGCCCTGAAAACCTTATTAAGCCCACGACCATGTGACTTCACTCTTATATCTCTCATAAAAACTTTTATCCAAAAAAACAACGCAAAGGGTGAACTATTACGCCCGTTAACATGGTTCGAGGCCTTAATCTCTATCCCTAAATCCCCTAGAAAGCTCATCTCACTAATCTATAACAAACTAAAATCACCCCCCTTGATTAGTAAACCATCATTCATTAGGATGTGGGAAAAAGACACAGGGATCGATATCCCGTTCTTACACTTACCTGCACTTCTGGAGACGCCCCATAAATCCTCCAGATGCACCCGAATTCAGGAGAATGGGTACAAAATTCTGTCTCAATGGTATATCACCCCGATCAAATCCTCACGCTTCTCCACATCTTCCTCTAAATTGTGTTGGAGGTGCCAAGAGGAGGAAGGCTCAATCCTTCACATTTGGTGGCTTTGTCCCCCAATAAAAAAATGGTGGTCCGATATCTTTCAGATATCTAATCACAATACTTGTAACCAATGAGCTATCAATATTTATCCTCATTAACAATGCCTTTTTTAGAGGCCTTTATGTCTGATACCGATTGTTACACCCTTGTTGTTGTAATTTTTATACTATGTACTTATACACCAATATTAGTGTATTGCTTACATTGTATATTTTCTGAATTTGAAAATAAAAATATATAAAAAATAAATAAAAAAAGGAGGAAACCGGCTTATGTAGGTACTACTAGGACACTCGCAAAATTGTCCCACATGCATGCACTAACTGAAAGCATTCCAGAAAAGGCAAGACTTTTGGAGATTGAACCAAAGTCTGTGAATGTTCTAAACTTTTTGGAAGCATTTTGGAGGGCTGCCTTTGGTCATGTCCTGAGAAGCCTGACACCCACTGCCTAGAGCTGAGTCTCCAAATTCCTGCTTCATCCTCTGCCTATGGTGGTAGTAGAAAATGAACTTTCATGTCTTTTATCTTATTAAATTAAGTTTTCTGTAGTATGGAAGGGATTATTGGAGCTTCATTTCCCATATCACTGTAATTGTATGTTTTTTTGTTTGTTTGTTTTTTTTGCTTTTTTTTAAATCAAACCACAAAGTAATAATTATGTCATACAGGAAGAGAGGGTTTTTAATTCCATCTTTAATAATTCACAGCAGTTTTGTTTGTGCCAGTCTCTTCTAAACAAGCCCCTTTAGTTAATCTCCTACAGACTCTGATAATTGCAAATCCTTTATCAGAGTAAATGGTGAACACAGAGTTTTTGAAATTTCATTACCAGGAAGGCCTCATAGAATAACTAATGTTAACAATTTGCTTGCACCTGTGGTATTTTATATTTAATAGTTTTAGGTGGTGGTCTGGGATCTACCGCGGTAATGGGGCAATTCATCAATTAGTACAATTCTGATATTGCAATAACATGCCAATCAACCATTGATCTCTTAGAGACTCCTCACTGTTGTTGCTCGCAGCAGAATACAATCCTATTGCATAGTCATATTTAATGCTATGTCATGCCCAGGGGCGCTGCTTTAATGAGGTGAGGTGAGGCGGCTGCCTCAGGCGGCGCCATCTAGTGGAAAGCAGGGGGCGGCGATCTAAAACAGTAGAGGGGGCACCAAGGCAGGTGACAGTCCTCCCTCTTGCATGGACTACAGACTCCATGACGCACAGACGGTGATCAGCTGATCTGAACTACAGAACAGCTCTTTGCTTGCTGGATAGACTGTGGGGAGCACTTCTGCCAGCCCTGTGGCCAGAGGAGCCGGCACTGCTGTAAGCTCCTCTGACTAGCTGTGGTGCCTATTAACCCTTACCCTCTTATCCAGCAGCTGGTGTTCATACAGCCAGACATTCCCAGGGTTGGTGTAAAATGATGCACCTCCGTAGTCCGGGCCGAGGGCGGAGAGGGACTGGAAGGGTTGTCAGGCCATGCAGTGCTTAGGCTACTTTCACACTAGCGTTTTTGCTAGATCCGGCAGGGTTCAGCAAAAACGCTTCCGTTACTGATAATAAAACCATCTGCATCCGTTATAAACGGATCTGGTTTTATTATCTTTAACATTGCCAAGACGGATCCGTCATGAACTCCATTGAAAGTCAATGGAGGACGGATCCATTTTCTATTGTGGCAGATTGTGGCAGAGAAAACGGATCCATTCCCATTGACTTGCATTGGGGGTCATGGCGGATAAGTTTTGCTCCACATCCTAGGACGGGAAGAAAACCGCAGCATGTTGCGGTTTGCTCTAAGGTCTGGAAACGCAACAAGATGGCATGGAATGCATTTTGGAGCACTCCGTTCTGTCCAGTTCATTTTTGTCCCCATTGACAATGAATGGGGACAAAACTGAAGCGTTTTTTTCCCGATATTGAGACCCAATGACGGATCTCAATACAGTAAAATTAAAACGCTAGTGTGAAGGTAGCCTTACAGCTAGACAAGAACAGGTTGCTCAGTCCTGCCTTATGCCCACCCCTCTAGCTGCAGGACTGCCCTCTCACTGCATGATGGAGCCCCAGGAATTCTGCATAGAAGTGAGTGCATATGTGTAGTGTGTGTGTTATGTGTAGTATGTAATAGTGTGTGTGATGTGTAGTATGAAATAGTGTGTGGGTGATGTGTAGTATGTAATATTGTGTGTGTGTGATGTGTAGTATGTAATAGTGTGTGATAAGATAAGATGCCTTTATTGTCACTGTACAATACAATGTAATACAATGTACAATACAATGAAATGTTGTTTGGAGCAATCCTAGATGCCAAGGACAGAGGAACAAGAACTGACATTTAAACTAAAGCATTACACGAGAGAAAAAAATAAAATAAACATTGCACTAGAAGGCATTACTATTCACAGTTCACAGCATATATATACACTCACCTAAAGAATTATTAGGAACACCTGTTCTATTTCTCATGAATGCGATTATCTAGTCAAACAATCACATGGCAGTTGCTTCAATGCATGTACGGTTGTGGTCATGGTCAAGACAATCTCCTGAACTCCAAACTGAATGTCAGAATGGAAAAGAAAGGTGATTTAAGCAATTTTGAGTGTGGCATGGTTGTTGGTGCCAGACGGGCCGCTCTGAGCATTTCACAATCTGCTCAGTTACTGGGATTTTCACGCACAACCATTTCTAGGGTTTACAAAGAATGGTGTGAAAAGGGAAAAACATCCAGTATGCGGCAGTCCTGTGGGCAAAAATGCCTTGTTGATGCTAAAGGGTCAGAGGAGAATGGGCCGACTGATTCAAGCTAATAGAAGAGCAACGTTGACTGAAATAACCACTCGTTACAACCGAGGTATGCAGCAAAGCATTTGTGAAGCCACAACACGCACAACCTTGAGGCGGATGGGCTACAACAGCAGAAGACCCCATCGGGTACCACTCATCTCCACTACAGATAGGAAAAAGAGGCTACAATTTGCACGAGCTCACCAAAATTGGACTGTTGAAGACTGGAAAAATGTTGCCTGGTCTGATGAGTCTCGATTTCTGTTGAGAAATTCAAATGGAGTCTGAATTTGGCATAAACAGAATGAGAACATGTATCCATCATGCCTTGTTACCATTGTGCAGGCTGCTGGTGGTGGTGTAATGGTGTGGCCGATGTTTTCTGGGCACACTTTAGGCCCCTTAGTGCCAATTGGCCATCGTTTAAATGCCACGGGCTACTTGAGCATTGTTTCTGACTAGAGTTGAGCGAACACCTGGATGTTCGGGTTCGAGAAGTTCGGCCGAACATCCCGGAAATGTTCGGGTTCGGGATCCGAACCCGATCCGAACTTCGTCCCGAACCCGAACCCCATTGAAGTCAATGGGGACCCGAACTTTTCGGCACTAAAAAGGCTGTAAAACAGCCCAGGAAAGAGCTAGAGGGCTGCAAAAGGCAGCAACATGTAGGTAAATCCCCTGCAAACAAATGTGGATAGGGAAATGAATTAAAATAAAAATTAAATAAATAAAAATTAACCAAAATCAATTGGAGAGAGGTCCCATAGCAGAGAATCTGGCTTCACGTCACCCACCACTGTAAGAGTCCATTTTCATAAATTTAGGCCCAGCACCCAGGCAGAGGAGAGAGGTCCCGTAACAGAGAATCTGGCTTCATGTCAGCAGAGAATTAGTCTGCATGTCATAGCAGAGAATGAGGCTTCACGTCAGCCACCACTGCAACAGTCCATTGGCATATATTTAGGCCCAGCACCCAGGCAGAGGAGGGAGGTCCCGTAACAGAGAATCTGTCTTCATGTCAGCAGAGAATCAGTCTGCATGTCATAGCAGAGAATGAGGCTTCACGTCAGCCACCACTGCAACAGTCCATTGGCATATATTTAGGCCCAGCACACACACAGGCAGAGGAGAGAGGTCCCGTAACAGAGAATCTGGCTTCATGTCAGCAGAGAATCAGTCTGCATGTCATAGCAGAGAATGAGGCTTCACGTCAGCCACCACTGCAACAGTCCATTGGCATATATTTAGGCCCAGCACACACACAGGCAGAGGAGAGAGGTCCCGTAACAGACAATCTGGCTTCATGTCAGCAGAGAATCAGTCTGCATGTCATAGCAGAGAATGAGGCTTCACGTCAGCCACCACTGCAACAGTCCATTGGCATATATTTAGGCCCAGCACCCAGGCAGAGGAGGGAGGTCCCGTAACAGAGAATCTGTCTTCATGTCAGCAGAGAATCAGTCTGCATGTCATAGCAGAGAATGAGGCTTCACGTCAGCCACCACTGCAACAGTCCATTGGCATATATTTAGGCCCAGCACCCAGGCAGAGGAGGGAGGTCCCGTAACAGAGAATCTGTCTTCATGTCAGCAGAGAATCAGTCTGCATGTCATAGCAGAGAATGAGGCTTCACGTCAGCCACCACTGCAACAGTCCATTGGCATATATTTAGGCCCAGCACCCAGGCAGAGGAGGGAGGTCCCGTAACAGAGAATCTGTCTTCATGTCAGCAGAGAATCAGTCTGCATGTCATAGCAGAGAATGAGGCTTCACATCAGCCACCACTGCAACAGTCCATTGGCATATATTTAGGCCCAGCACACACACAGGCAGAGGAGAGAGGTCCCGTAACAGAGAATCTGGCTTCATGTCAGCAGAGAATCAGTCTGCATGTCATAGCAGAGAATGAGGCTTCACGTCAGCCACCACTGCAACAGTCCATTGGCATATATTTAGGCCCAGCACACACACAGGCAGAGGAGAGAGGTCCCGTAACAGAGAATCTGGCTTCATGTCAGCAGAGAATCAGTCTGCATGTCATAGCAGAGAATGAGGCTTCACGTCAGCCACCACTGCAACAGTCCATTGGCATATATTTAGGCCCAGCACCCAGGCAGAGGAGGGAGGTCTCGTAACAGAGAATCTGTCTTCATGTCAGCAGAGAATTAGTCTGCATGTCATAGCAGAGAATGAGGCTTCACGTCAGCCACCACTGCAACAGTCCATTGGCATATATTTAGGCCCAGCACACAGGCAGAGGAGAGAGGTCCCGTAACAGACAATCTGGCTTCATGTCAGCAGAGAATCATTCTGCATGTCATAGCAGAGAATCAGGCTTCACGTCACCCAACATTGGAACAGTCCATTGGCATATATTTAGGCCCCGGCACCCAGACACAGGAGAGGTTCATTCAACTTTGGGTAGCCTCGCAATATAATGGTAAAATGAAAATAAAAATAGGATTGAATGAGGAAGTGCCCTGGAGTCCAATAATATATGGTTAAGGGGAGGTAGTTAATGTCTAATCTGGACAAGGGACGGACAGATCCTGTGGGATCCATGCCTGGTTCATTTTTATGAACGTCAGCTTGTCCACATTGGCTGTAGACAGGCGGCTGCGTTTGTCTGTAATGACGCCCCCTGCCGTGCTGAATACACGTTCAGACAAAACGCTGGCCGCCGGGCAGGCCAGCACCTCCAAGGCATAAAAGGCTAGCTCTGGCCACGTGGACAATTTAGAGACCCAGAAGTTGAATGGGGCCGAACCATCAGTCAGTACGTGGAGGGGTGTGCACACGTACTGTTCCACCATGTTAGTGAAATGTTGCCTCCTGCTAACACGTTGCGTATCAGGTGGTGGTGCAGTTAGCTGTGGCGTGTTGACAAAAGTTTTCCACATCTCTGCCATGCTAACCCTGCCCTCAAAGGAGCTGGCATTGACACAGCTGCCTTGGCGACCTCTTGCTCCTCCTCTGCCTTGGCCTTGGGCTTCCACTTGTTCCCCTGTGACATTTGGGAATGCTCTCAGTAGCGCGTCTACCAACGTGCGCTTGTACTCGCGCATCTTCCTATCACGCTCCAGTGCAGGAAGTAAGGTGGGCACATTGTCTTTGTAGCGTGGATCCAGCAGGGTGGCAACCCAGTAGTCCGCACAGGTTAAAATATGGGCAACTCTGCTGTCGTTGCGCAGGCACTGCAGCATGTAGTCGCTCATGTGTGCCAGGCTGCCCAGGGGTAAGGACAAGTTGTCCTCTGTGGGAGGCGTATCGTCATCGTCCTGCCTTTCCCCCCAGCCACGCACCAGTGATGGACCCGAGCTGCGTTGGGTGCCACCCCGCTGTGACCATGCTTCATCCTCATCCTCCTCCACCTCCTCCTCATCCTCGTCCTCCTCGTCCTCCAGTAGTGGGCCCTGTCTGGCCACATTTGTACCTGGCCTCTGCTGTTGCCAAAAACCTCCCTCTGAGTCACTTTGAAGAGACTGGCCTGAAAGTGCTAAAAATGACCCCTCTTCCTCCTCCTCCTCCTCCTCCTCCTCCTGGGCCACCTCCTCTTGCATCATCGCCCTAAGTGTTTTCTCAAGGAGACATAGAAGTGGTATTGTAACGCTGATAACGGCGTCATCGCCACTGGCCATGTTGGTGGAGTACTCGAAACAGCGCAACAGGGCACACAGGTCTCGCATGGAGGCCCAGTCATTGGTGGTGAAGTGGTGCTGTTCTGTAGTGCGACTGACCCGTGCGTGCTGCAGCTGAAACTCCACTATGGCCTGCTGCTGCTCGCACAGTCTGTCCAGCATGTGCAAGGTGGAGTTCCACCTGGTGGGCACGTCGCATATGAGGCGGTGAGCGGGAAGGCCGAAGTTACGCTGTAGCGCAGACAGGCGAGCAGCAGCAGGATGTGAACGCCGGAAGCGCGAACAGACGGCCCGCACTTTATGCAGCAGCTCTGACATGTCGGGGTAGTTGTGAATGAACTTCTGCACCACCAAATTCAGCACATGCGCCAAGCAAGGGATGTGCGTCAAATTGGCTAGTCCCAGAGCTGCAACGAGATTTCGCCCATTATCGCACACCACCAGGCCGGGCTTGAGGCTCACCGGCAGCAACCACTCGTCGGTCTGTTGTTCTATACCCCGCCACAACTCCTGTGCGGTGTGGGGCCTGTCCCCCAAACATATGAGTTTCAGAATGGCCTGCTGACGTTTACCCCGGGCTGTGCTGAAGTTGGTGGTGAAGGTGTGTGGCTGACTGGATGAGCAGGTGGAAGAAGAGGAGGAGGAAGCCGAGAAGGAGGAGGTGGCAACAGGAGGCAAAGAATGTTGCCCTGCGATCCTTGGCGGCGGAAGGACGTGCGCCAAACAGCTCTCCGCCTGGGGCCCAGCTGCCACTACATTTACCCAGTGTGCAGTTAGGGAGATATAGCGTCCCTGGCCGTGCTTACTGGTCCACGTATCTGTGGTTAGGTGGACCTTGCCACAGATGGCGTTGCGCAGTGCACACTTGATTTTATCGGATACTTGGTTGTGCAGGGAAGGCACGGCTCTCTTGGAGAAGTAGTGGTGGCTGGGAACAACATACTGTGGGACAGCAAGCGACATGAGCTGTTTGAAGCTGTCTGTGTCCACCAGCCTAAATGACAGCATTTCATAGGCCAGTAGTTTAGAAATGCTGGCATTCAGGGCCAGGGATCGAGGGTGGCTAGGTGGGAATTTACGCTTTCTCTCAAATGTTTGTGAGATGGAGAGCTGAACGCTGCCGTGTGACATGGTTGAGACGCTTGGTGACGGAGGTGGTGGTGGTGGTGTTGGTGGTACATCCCCTGTTTGCTGGGCGGCAGGTGCCAACGTTCCTCCAGAGGCGGAGGAAGAGGCCGAGGCGGCAGCAGCAGAAGAGGCCGAGGCGGCAGCAGCAGAAGAGGTAGCAGGGGGAGCCTGAGTGACTTCCTTGGTTTTAAGGTGTTTACTCCACTGCAGTTCATGCTTTGCATGCAGGTGCCTGGTCATGCAGGTTGTGCTCAGGTTCAGAACGTTAATGCCTCGCTTAAGGCTCTGATGGCACAGCGTGCAAACCACTCGGGTCTTGTCGTCAGCACATTGTTTGAAGAAGTGCCATGCCAGGGAACTCCTTGAAGCTGCCTTTGGGGTGCTCGGTCCCAGATGGCGGCGGGCAGTAGCAGGCGGAGTCTCTTGGCGGCGGGTGTTCTGCTTTTGCCCACTGCTCCCTCTTTTGCTACGCTGTTGGCTCGGTCTCACCACTGCCTCTTCCTCCGAACTGTGAAAGTCAGTGGCACGACCTTCATTCCATGTGGGGTCTAGGACCTCATCATCCCCTGCATCGTCTTCCACCCAGTCTTGATCCCTGACCTCCTGTTCAGTCTGCACACTGCAGAAAGACGCAGCAGTTGGCACCTGTGTTTCGTCATCATCAGAGACATGCTGAGGTGGTATTCCCATGTCCTCATCATCAGGAAACATACAGTCATGTGAAAAAATTAGGACACCCTTTGAAAGCATGTGGTTTTTTGTAACATTTTTAATAAAAGGTTATTTCATCTCCGTTTCAACAATACAGAGAGATTAAAGTAATCCGACTAAACAAAGAAAACTGAAGAAAAGTCTTTTCAAGATCTTCTGTAAATGTCATTCTACAAAAATGCCTATTCTAACTGAGGAAAAAGATAGGACACCCTTGCCCCTAATAGCGAGTGTTACCTCCTTTGGCTGAAATAACTGCAGTGAGACGGTTCTTGTAGCCATCTACCAGTCTTCGACATCGGTCTGAGGAAATTTTACCCCACTCCTCAATGCAGAACTTTTTCAGCTGTGAGATGTTTGAGGGGTTTCTTGCACGTACAGCCCTTTTCAAGTCACCCCACAGCATCTCAATGGGATTCAAATCTGGACTTTGACTTGGCCATTCCAGGACTCTCCATTTCTTCTTTTTCAGCCAATCTTTGGTTGATTTACTAGTATGTTTTGGGTCATTGTCATGTTGCATGGTCCAGTTCCGCTTCAGCTTTAATTTTCTAACTGATGGTCTCACATGTTCTTCAAGCACCTTCTGATACACAGTAGAATTCATCGTGGATTCTATGATGGTGAGCTGACCAGGTCCTGCTGCAGCAAAGCAGCCCCAAACCATGACACTTCCACCTCCATGCTTCACAGTTGGTATGAGGTTCTTTTCTTGGAATGCTGTGTTTGGTTTACGCCAAACATGTCCTCTGCTGTTGTGTCCAAATAATTCAATTTTGGACTCATCTGTCCAAAGAACATTATTCCAGAAGTCCTGGTCTTTGTCAACTTTATCTCTGGCAAATGTCAGTCTGGCCTCGATGTTTCTCTTGGAAAGCAAAGGTTTCCTCCTTGCACACCTCCCATGCAAGTTAAACTTGTACAGTCTCTTTCTGATTGTAGAGGCATGTACTTCTACATCAACAGTAGCCAGAGCCTGCTGTAGTTCTCGAGATGACACTTTAGGGTTTTTGGAGACCTCTTTTAGCATCTTGCGGTCTGCTCTTGGGGTGAACTTGCTGGGGCGACCAGTCCTGGGCATGTTGGCAGTTGTTTTGAAAGCCCTCCACTTGTAGACTATCTTCCGGACAGTGGAATGGCTGATTTCAAAATCTTTTGAGATCTTTTTAAATCCCTTCCCAGACTCATAGGCTGCTACAATCTTTTTTCTGAAGTCCTCTGACAGCTCTTTTGCTCTCACCATGGTGCTCACTCTCACTTCAACAGTCAGGAGCACACCAAACTAAATGTCTGAGGTTTAAATAGGGCAAGCCTCATTCAACATGCAGAGTAACGATCTACTAATTATGTGCACCTGGTGTGATATACCTGTGTGAGATCTGAGCCAATTTAAGAGGGAATACATGTGAGGGTGTCCTATCTTTTTCCTCAGTTAGAATAGGCATTTTTGTAGAATGACATTTACAGAAGATCTTGAAAAAAGACTTTTCTTCAGTTTTCTTTGTTTAGTTGGATTACTTTAATCTCTCTGTATTGTTGAAACGGAGATGAAATAACCTTTTATTAAAAATGTTACAAAAAACCACATGCTTTCAAAGGGTGTCCTAATTTTTTCACATGACTGTAAGTGGTTGTGCGTCAGTGCATTCTATGTCTTTCACTGCTGGGGAAGGGCTAGGTGGATGCCCTTGGGAAACCCTGCCAGCGGAGTCTTCATACAGCATAAGAGACTGCTGCATAACTTGAGGCTGAGACAGTTTCCCTGGTATGCATGGGGGTGATGTGACAGACTGATGGGGTTGGTTTTCAGGCGCCATCTGTGCGCTTTCTGCAGAAGACTGGGTGGGAGATAATGTGAACGTGCTGGATCCACTGTCGGCCACCCAATTGACTAATGCCTGTACCTGCTCAGGCCTTACCATCCTTAGAACGGCATTGGGCCCCACCATATATCGCTGTAAATTCTGGCGGCTACTGGGACCTGAGGTAGTTGGTACACTAGGACGTGTGGATGTGGCAGATCGGCCACGTCCTCTCCCAGCACCAGAGGGTCCACTAACACCACCACGACCATGTCCACGTCCGCGTCCCTTACTAGATGTTTTTCTCATTGTTATGGTTCACCACAACAACAAAAATATTATTTGGCCCAATGTATTGTATTCAAATTCAGCGGGATATAAATTTGAGGCCTAGTATTTAGGCGCTGGGTGACCGGTATGGATTTACTAACAGAATTAGACTTGGAAATGCACAGTAGCGTGTGTGTGAAGTTATTCTGAATGACCCTATGTGCACCTTGAATATTATATACCCTTTTAGGGATAGATTTCAAATAGCTCTGATACAGCAGAAACCACTAAATTATGAAATTGCTAAATTGGGAATTGTATTTCAACCCAGAACAAAAAATGTGCTTTGACGGACACTAAATAACTTTCCCAGCCACAACAGGACAGCGGTAACGAGAGATTTAGCGGGATATAAATTTGAGGCCTAGTATTTAGGCGCTGGGTGACAGGTATGGGTTTAGTGACAGAATTAGACTTGGAAATGCACAGTAGCGGGTGTGTGTGAAGTTATTCTGAATGACCCTATGTGCACCTTCAATATGATCTACCCTTTTAGGGATAGATTTCAAATAGCTCTGATATAGCAGAAACCACTAAATTATGAAATTGCTAAATTGGGAATTGTATTTCAACCCAGAACAAAAAATGTGCTTTGACGGACACTAAATAACTTTCCCAGCCACAACAGGACAGCGGTAACGAGAGATTTAGCAGGATATAAATTTGAGGCCTAGTATTTAGGCGCTGGGTGACAGGTATGGGTTTAGTGACAGAATTAGACTTGGAAATACACAGTAGCGGGTGTGTGTGAAGTTATTCTGAATGACCCAATGTGCACCTTGAATATTATATACCCTTTTAGGGATAGATTTCAAATAGCTCTGATATAGCAGAAACCACTAAATTATGAAATTGCTAAATTGGGAATTGTATTTCAACCCAGAACAAAAAATGTGCTTTGACGGACACTAAATAACTTTCCCAGCCACAACAGGACAGCGGTAACGAGAGATTTAGCGGGATATAAATTTGAGGCCTAGTATTTAGGCGCTGGGTGACAGGTATGGGTTTAGTGACAGAATTAGACTTGGAAATGCACAGTAGCGGGTGTGTGTGAAGTTATTCTGAATGACCCTATGTGCACCTTGAATATTATATACCCTTTTAGGGATAGATTTCAAATAGCTCTGATATAGCAGGAACCACTAAATTATGAAATTGCTAAATTGGGAATTGTACTTCAACCCAGAACAAAAAATGTGCTTTGACGGACACTAAATAACTTTCCCAGCCACAACAGGACAGCGGTAACGAGAGATTTAGCGGGATATAAATTTGAGGCCTAGTATTTAGGCGCTGGGTGACCGGTATGGATTTAGTGACAGAATTAGACTGGGATATGGCCAAAAAATAACCACACTATTGCTGGTTAAATGCACTTGGTGACGGGCGCAGCTTGCCCCTGATGTAGTATATGGCCAAAAAATGAACAGACTATTGCTGGTTAAATGCACTTGGTGTCACAGCTTGACCAACCACACTACTGAGGGTTAAATGCACTTGGTGACGGGCGCAGCTTGCCCCTGATGTAGTATATGGCCAAAAAATGAACAGACTATTGCTGGTTAAATGCACTTGGTGTGACAGCTTCACCCTGATGTAGGCTTTAGCCAAAAAACAACCACACCATTGAGGGTTAAATGCACTTGGTGACAGGCGCAGCTTGCCCCTGATTTAGTATGTGGCCAAAAAATGAACAGACTATTGCTGGTTAAATGCACTTGGTGTGACAGCTTCACCCTGATGTAGGCTTTAGCCAAAAAACAACCACACCATTGAGGGTTAAATGCACTTGGTGACAGGCGCAGCTTGCCCCTGATTTAGTATATGGCCAAAAAATGAACAGACTATTGCTGGTTAAATGCACTTGGTGTGACAGCTTCACCCTGATGTAAGCTTTAGCCAAAAAACAACCACACCATTGAGGGTTAAATGCACTTGGTCGCAGCTTGGATGCACTTGGTCGCAGCACCGCACAAGACACAAAATGGCCGCCGATCACCCCAGAAAAAAGTGACTGACAAACGGTCTGGGCAGCCTAAAAACAGTGAGTGAGCATTTGAATTTCAGCAGCTCAATGATGCACAGCTGCAGATCGATCGATTAATCAAGTGAAGTCCTTTGGAGGAGTTAATCTGCCTAATCTCGCCCTACTGTCGCATCCGCAACCTCTCCCTACGCTAATCAGAGCAGAGTGACGGGCGGCGCTATGTGACTCCAGCTTAAATAGAGGCTGGGTCACATGGTGCTCTGGCCAATCACAGCCATGCCAATAGTAGGCATGGCTGTGACGGCCTCTTGGGGCAAGTAGTATGACGCTTGTTGATTGGCTGCTTTGCAGCCTTTCAAAAAGCGCCAAGAAAGCGTCACAAAAGCGCCAAGAAAGCGACGAACACCGAACCCGAACCCGGACTTTTACGAAAATGTCCGGGTTCGGGTCCGTGTCACGGACACCCCAAAATTCGGTACGAACCCGAACTATACAGTTCGAGTTCGCTCATCCCTATTTCTGACCATGTCCATCCCTTCATGGCCACCATGTACCCATCCTCTGATGGCTACTTCCAGCAGGATAATGCACCATGTCACAAAGCTTGAATCATTTCAAATTGGTTTCTTGAACATGACAATGAGTTCACTGTACTAAAATGGCCCCCACAGTCACCAGATCTCAACCCAATAGAGCATTTTTGGGATGTGGTGGAACAGGAGCTTCGTGCCCTGGATATGCATCCCTCAAATCTCCATCAACTGCAAGATGCTATCCTATCAATATGGGCCAACATTTCTAAAGAATGCTATCAGCACCTTGTTGAATCAATGCCACGTAGAATTAAGGCAGTTCTGAAGGCAAAAGGGGGTCCAACACCGTATTAGTATGGTGTTCCTAATAATTCTTTAGGTGAGTGTATATATATAGTAAGTGCTTGTGAGTATATATATATACACTGATTCAGACACCACTGCAGACAAGAGGTCATCATGGGGTCATGAATGCAGCAGTCACTTTCAGTCTGTGGTAGTTTCTATTCTAGGAAGGGGCAATAATCTCCGAGCATTTAGGAGACTGTTTTGGGGTAAAAGCTGTTCTTCAGCCTAGTGGTGCGGGCATGTAGGGCTCTAAGATGCGGGGTGAGTTGGATCCCCGCAGATAATTTTTGCCCTGTTGCTGCAGCGAGCAGTGAAGATGTCATCCAGTGATGGTAACTGAGTACCAGTGATTCTGTCAGCCATTCTGATGATGCGCTTGAGGGTCTTTTTGTCCTCAGAAGAGCAGCCGGAGTACCACACTGTAATGCAGTATGTGATAACAGATTCTATGGTGCACCTGTAAAAATTGACAAGCAGCTGTTTTGGGAGTTGTGCTTTCTTCAGACTCCTCAGAAAATAAAGCCTCTGAAGGCCTTTTTTGGTAATTTCTGTTGTGTTTTTTATCCATGACAGGTCCTGACTAATAGGAACTCCCAAGAATCTGAAACTTTGAACTATCTCCACGTTTCCACCATTAATGCTAATGGGATGGTGTCCATTTTGTTTCTTCTTCCTAAAATCCAGAATTAGCTCCTTTGTTTTGTTGGTATTGAGTATGAGGTTGTTGTTCTTACTCCATCTCTCTAGGTTCTCAACCTCTTTCCTATAGGCTGTTTCATCATTGTTGGAGATTAGGCCTATCACGGTCGTGTCATCTGCAAATTTTATAATGGTATTGGTATTGTGAATAGGTTTACAGTCATTTGTGAAGAGGGAGTAAAGCAGAGGGCTCAACACACAGCCTTGCGGTACCCCAGTGTTTAGTGTTAAGGATGAAGAGAAGTGCTTGCCCATGCATACGATTTGTGGTCTTTTTGTAAGAAAATCCAGTATCCAGTTGCACAGGTGTGAGCTGAGACCCAAGTTGTTCAGTTTCGTTGCCAACTTGTTGGGAGGAATGGGGTTAAAGGCCGAGCTGTAATCAATGAACAGCATCCGCACATAGCTGTCTCTCTGCTCCAGGTGTGACAGCGCAGTGTGAAGGGTAAGTGAGACAGCATCCTCAGTTGACCTATGTGTTCTGTAAGCAAACTGGTATTGGTCCATGGAGGTGCAGATCTTGCTCTTCATGTGCCTGAGGACAAGTTGTTCAAAACACTTCATAGCAATAGGAGTGAGAGCCATCGGGCGATAATCACTTAAGGTCTTCACCCCGGCCTGTTTTGGAATTGGGACAATTGTGGAGGACTTCAGGCAAGTGGGGACAATGGCCTGCTCTAGTGAGCTGTTAAATATACTGGTAAACACTGTTTTTAGGACTTTTCCAGGAACTTCATCAGGGCCAGCTGCTTTGTGGGGATTAATGTGGTTTAAGGCCCATTCTACCTCATGTGCTCTCAGCATCAGGGAACATGATGGAGCCTCTTGCTGGGCAAATTTGATGATAGGCAGCTCATTGTCTTTGTCAAATCGTGCAAAAAAGTGATTTAGGTCATCAGGAGAGAAAGAATTTCCAGTGTTGATAGAACAGGTGTTGCTCTTATAATTCGTAATGGACTTGATACCCTGTCACATGCGTCGGGAATCAGAGCTTGTAAAATGATGTTGTATTTTTGTTTTGTAGCAGCGCTTCGCCTCCTTAATGCCCCTCTTCAGATTGGACCTGGCTGTTTTGTACTCCTCTGGGTCTCCCTTTCAGAAAGCAATGTCACGTGCCTTCAAATTTGTGATGTGTAGTATGTAATAGTGTGTGTGTGATGTGTAGTATGTAATAGTGTGTGTGATGTGTAGTATGTAATACAGGATGTATTAAATGTTCTTTATTTTGTACAGGGTATGGTGCCATCAATGCCTGTATACATTATACCCCAATTATTCAGATAGACTCCAGTGTAGATTAAGATAAGGAACTGACAGAAGCAGCAGAGAGCTTTACTCAGTCATTCCTATAGATCATCCGACACAACCATTCAAATGTGGACACGGGTGAAATAAAAAGAACCCTCTTCCTTTAGATTACTGTGTATGCCTTATATGCCTCAATCAGCATAGATTGGGGCATCTATGAATTAATAAGGAATGTCTGGTTTTATCTAAAAAAAACTGGCAAAGAATAATATATTATTATGTACCAATTACACATCGGTGTGTCACGACGCTTTTATGTACAGGGCTAGAGGGGGGCACACACTTCTCAAACAGCTTGGGGCCCATGGTACCCTTAATCCGCCCCTGGTGACAGCACACTTTACTCTATGCACTGTCACAGGGTGCATCACTCCACCAAGTGGAAAGGGTGCCGCTGTCCCAGAAAAATTGATCAGCAGCACCCAAGCTAAAAGTATAAAAAGGACTGAAGTGATGTCAGTAAATACCTGCACTTAGGCGATCCCTCCCTGCTGCTGAATCGTCTTCTCTGTTGCTCGCTCCACTAGGGACGCTGCTTCTACTCCAGGCAGCACCTGCCCATCTCTATCTGTCTGCCATTATGCCTGCCCCTAGTGAAGTCACTGACATGTCACATGACAGTCTCACTGACCTGCCAATATGGGCCGGACTTCAATACTGCCAAAGAGTAAGGGCCCCAGGGTACATGAAGTTGTGGTCAGACAACAAGGTAGCATGGGCTTTATGAACAAAACACAATCATGAACAAAAATTGCCTCCAAAGGTGTAGCCTTTAATTGTAGGCCTGGGGGAAGGGGTCAGATTGAGAATTTGCAATAATTTTTTTTGCCTCAGGCAGCAGAAAGGCTTGGTGCACCCCTGTCACCCGTATATAATAAATTGTACAACACTGAGTAATACGGACATGGAAAGGGACGGGAGAAGGTTCAAAGGAAGTAAAGTAATAACTAAAATAGGTGGACTACAGTCCCAGAAAGATTATCAAAATGTGTATTTATGTTTAAACAAATTTTATTGTACGTATTTATCTCATAAGTACAAAAAGTGTTAAAGATCATTGTATGAATGACAATAAAGGTGATAATGACATCTTATACAATACAAGGTAGTCATATCTCTGTTAACTCAAAGTATAGAGCTGATAATCCAATGTATAAGAGTTGCGCTGTCGAAAGTACATTTTATATAACAGGAAAAAGGGGGGGAGGGAGGGAGGAAGGGAAAGGCCGAGGGGGGGGGGGGGGGGGGGGGTTGCAGCGCGCGTTTCCACTTCTCAAAGAATGAAATACTGAGTCTCTACAGGTCTCATAAGCTTCCGAAAAAGGATAAAGCAGGTAATACTTAACATCCTAAGTAACCTGGAAGTCTCTGTATAATATCCAAGGGTTCCAAATTTTTTGGAATTTCTGGGTGGATCTGTTTTCCCAGCCTGCTATTTGTTCCATCCTATAAATATCATCGCATCTAAGTTCCCAAGCACCCATTGTAGGAGGGGATGTATCTCGCCATTTGGTTGCCACTAATACTCTTGCTGCTGCCAGCAAATATGTTATGAGACGTTTAACCGGACCTGAACTCTTTATTTTGTCAAATAAGTTCAGCAGACATATCTGTGGAGATGGTTGTACAGGAACCTTACATATCCTTGAGATAGTTGAGCATATTTGTTTCCAATAGTCTCCAATTATCTCGCATTCCCACCAGATATGAAAAAAGGAGCCCGTATTTCTTTTGCATCTCCAGCATGTCTCACTAACTTCAGGGTACATTTTATGTAAGATATCAGGCGTATAATACCATCTGGTCAGTATTTTAAAATAGTTTTCCTGTAATCTCACACAAGTCGAGATCTTTGGAGTCATTGAGAGACACTTAATTAATGATTTATCTCCTCTATCCAAGCTCAAGTCTGATTCCCATTTCTCCAGATAATGGAATGGTTAATTTCTGGGCTTGTAAAGGTAAGAATCATGGAGTATAATATAGAGATTTTTTTAACAGGTTCCTGCTTCTGAAGGGCAATTTCCTCAAACCTAGTTGGGTCTGTCCTATGCAATGGAGTCAGTGGTTTTAAGTAGTCACTTATATATGATCTTTGTAAAAAAGACAAAGAAGTAAAATTATCCCCAATGTACCAATCTTTCTCTAATACCCCCCAGGAATCTAATAAGTCTACCACTGGTGTAGTAATAGCTTTAGCCTTTTCAGGCAAAGTATGAATAAATTGAAGGGTAGCATCTTGCAAGATATCTCTTAACTGTGTCAAAGGGGAAATTTTAGCAGTGAGAAAGTGAGAACTCAGTTTTTGTCTCCATAGCCACACTGTATTTTTGGTAATGGGATTACCAATACATGTGTCAGACACGTACCTTCCATGCAATAGAAGAGGCCTTAATGCTGTATGGCTAACGGCAAACTCCGTCTGAATATCCAACCTGTCAGCTTTGTAGCGAAGCCATTCCAAGCATCTCATACCGTGAACCGCCAGGTAATAACCATAAAAGTCCGGAACTCCCATTCCTCCTTGTTTAACAGGTATAGTAGTGTATTTTTTTGTAAGTCTAGGTCTTTTTTTATTCCACAGGAACTTGGACAGTATTAATTCCAATTTGGTGAAAAAGAATCGAGGGAGGGGAATGGGGAGGGTCTGGAGGAGATACAAAATCTTAGGTAGTATAATGGTTTTAATTAAAGAGCGTCTGCCAAACCATGAAGTAAATGGTATTTCCCAAGAGTCTAGTGTATATCTAATATTTTCAGCTAGTTCTTTATAGTTCTCATCGTATAACCGAGTGGTGTCTGAAGTCAGTTTAACACCTAGAAACTTCATGCTAGTGGTCGACCATTGATACGGGGTGTTGAGCTCCAATCCTTTCTGGGTTCGAGTATCCAATGTCACATTTAAGACTTGAGACTTTGTGGGATTGATCAAGAAGTTAGAAAGCTCCCCAAAAAGTTCAAATAATGACTGAATCGCCGTAAAAGCTTCATTAGGATTAGTAATTAGTACCAAAAGGTCATCAGCAAATGCTGCTAGCTGATGGTGAACCCCTTGAAGCTCAACACCACGTATTCTACCGTCCTGTCTAATAGCCTGAAATAAGCACTCAACCGTCAAAACAAATAATAAGGGCGATAATGGACAACCCTGTCTCGTTCCATTGGAAATTCGCAGAGGGGGAGAGAGTGTATCATTCACCATCACCTTAGCAGATGGCTTGGAGTACATGGCCATTATAGCGTTGATAAAGTCTGCAGGAATATTAAACTTCGTCAAGGCCTTTTGCATGAATAACCAATCAATTCGGTCAAACGCTTTTTCGGCGTCTGTCCCCAAAAGTAACAGAGGTACAGATCGGCTACGTGCGTATTGAATAATGTTGATAAGGCGAGTGGTATTCATTCTACCCTCTCTCCCCGCTACAAACCCCACTTGTTCACTGTTTATAAGATTTGGTAGGAATGGTTTCAACCTGAGAGCCAAAATTTTTGCAAATAGTTTTAAATCATTATTTAACAGGGATATAGGCCTATAACTTGCGCAATTCGTTTCATCTTTTCCCTCTTTAGGGATAATAGTGATGTGAGCCATCAGCATCTGTTCCGGCAACGGACACCCTCTAAAAGTGTCATTGCATAGTGTCAAAAATTGAGGTAACAGAACTTTTTGGAATTTGCGGTAATAAATCATTGGAAGGCCATCAGGGCCCGGACTTTTATGCATTGGGGTGGAATTGACTACTTCTATTATCTCTTGTAATGTAATGGGTTTAAGTAGAGAGGCTATCTGTTGGGTCCCCAACGTAGGAAGTTCCAGAGAAGCTAACCAGTCATCAATCTTTTTTGATCTCTGATCTCTTTCCGGTGGTGTATCCCCTAACCGGAGATTATAAAGTGCTTCATAAAATTCCTTGAACCGATTCGCTATTTCTTCCGTATTTCTAGCCAATGAGGACGTCGTTGTGCGTATCTTTTGTATAAATGATTTAGCTTTCCTCTTCTTAATTTGTGCAAGTAAGAATTTCGAAGCCTTATCCCCATGCGCATAATATTTAAATCGCGCAGAGAGAAAAAGCTTTGCCGTCTTTTGATTCAGAATATTTTTGAGGGATGAGCGTGCCAAATTCAACTGTGTCAGATCACTCTCAGATCGGGTACTTTTATGAGAACTTTCCAAAGACTGTATTCTCTGTGTTAGAGATACCACCTGTTCCTCCCTTTTTCTTTTAAGGAATGAACCTAGACTAATAAAGTGACCCCTTATTACAGCTTTATGGGCTTCCCAAATCACTCCTTGTGCAACATCTGGAGTAACGTTTAGTTGGAAATATTCCTCTAACTTTTCTGTAGCCTTCTGAACATGCTCCGGTGAATCCAATAATGTCTCATTTAGTCTCCAGCTTGACATAGGTTTAGGCAATGACTCAAAACCCATCTCTAGAAACACCGGGGCGTGATCCGACAGCAACATAGTACCAATGGTTGCGGTAATACAAGAGGTCAGTTTACAAGTAGGGGCAAACAGATAATCAAGTCTCTGATATGATCTGTGGGCTACCGAATAATGAGAGTAATCCTTCACAGTCGGATTTAGTGTCCTCCACACGTCTACTAACCCCATAGAGCCTATGGCAGAATGAACTCTCTTCAAGGCTATATGCGAGGTAGACGATATACCCGTAGATGAGTCTATAAGCGGATGTAGTGTGATATTAAGATCTCCACCTAGAACTAAAGTACCTTCCGTGAAGTCTCTTAGGAGGTTCAGGGTAGTACATATCCACTTGGTTTGCAGAGTGTTTGGTGCATATAAGTTGCCAAGAGTATATGTACTATTGCCTATTGTTCCCTTGATAAAAAGAAATCTACCCTCTGGGTCTTCTAAGGTAGAGCTCACATTCAGAGGGAAATTTTTGTGTAGGGCTATTGAAACCCCCTTTGAGGCCGAGGAGGGCCATGTACTGTGATACCACCTATTATAAGTATGATGGTGCAATCTCGGCACATGTCCCTTCTTAAAGTGTGTCTCCTGCAACATCAAGACGCTCACCTTCTGCTTGCGCATAAGTTGAATTATCTGACTTCGTTTTGCTGGTGAGTTTAACCCTCTGACATTGAAAGAACAGATCTTTATGGTAGCCATTTCATGACTTCTTGTAGGAAGCAATGGAGGCCTACAGAGGTGGAATGTGGAAACGCCCGCTGCAGGGAAAAGGGAGGGATAGGAGGGGAAGGGAAGGGAATTGAAAAACATATTTCAAAAAGAGAAAAGAAAACATCATTAGTACATGAAATCATGGAAATCTCTATCCATATAATGTATATAATATATGGTATTAAGATAAACATCATAGTGTCTAAGTCCCCAGCCCAAGGAGACTATCTAGGGGGGGAGAGAATGGACCGAGAACACGGCTAATCCGTGCACACAAGCATATAGAAATTCCTCATGTCACAACCAGAGAAAACCTAATAAACACATGCATACAGGTCTGCACATTATTGGCATGTCTAGCAATATCGACCTAATTATGCAGGGAGAAAATCGCCCCTAACAACTTAACAAAGAGGAGCATAACCCTTAATCCTCAATCCACTTCACTCCTCTATACCCTCCATCCTTCCCAAAGTGGCTTATGGTCTGCAACATCCCTAAGAGAAAAGGGGGGGGGAAGGGGGGGGACAAGTGGCAGGGAGAAAAACACAAGAAAGCCAGACCGGAGAGAGGAAGTACCACTCATATGAACCCTGTAAAACCGTAGAACACCAAAGGGTCATTTTTAGTTAACCTAAATAACAACATCTTGCTCTCTAGATAAGCTAAATCTCCTCATTGAACCTTAACATAAATGCATAGCTCAGTAATACAATTAAGCATAAGAAATTCAAAATTCAATCTGGATGCAGTGTCAGCCGCCTAGGTGTCATTTTAGGCATATTCTTCTTTTGTCTTTGGGACCTGGATACCGAGGCCGGGGTCCAGGCAGTCAGCGTCGGAACAGCAGGGAGGTCCGTAAGATTTCTCACAGTTACCCAGTCCTGGATATCTAATGGCTCAATCTCCAGGATATTGTAGATCTGGATCAGGTCTGCAGGTGATCTAATAGCAACTTTGCGACCCGGTGTATTCACCAAAAGGCCAAACGGGTGAAGCCATCGGTAGATAATTTTCCTATTTTGGAGGATTTCCAGGAGCGGCTTCAAAGCACGTCGTTTCTGCAGGGTCATAGGCGACAGATCCTGGAACAAAGTGATTGTGGAGCCAAAACAGGCTAGTGGATGTTTGTCCCTCGCTGCTTTCAGCAGCTTCTCCTTTGTAGTGAAGCTAGTTAAGCGACAAATTATGTCCCTTGGTGCCTCTTGAGCTTTAGGGAGAGGATGAAGTGCTCTGTGGGCCCTGTCCATAGTAAAATCATCTGTGGCCTCTGGACCTAGGATTTTGTGAAAGAGTTCCACCATTGAAGCCATAATGGCGTCTGCAGGAAGCGACTCCGGTACTCCTTTTATGCGCAGGTTATTTCTACGCCCACGATTGTCCTGATCCTCTATCAGATTATATAATTGATTAATGTGGGCCTGGGCATGATCGAAACTGTTCGCCACCGCTGAATTAAAGGCGATAGTTCCTTCCCAGCCTGCTTCCAGGGATTCCACCCTGTCTCCAACCTGTTTCAGGTCCGATTTAATATCTTGCAGGTCCTGTCTCAGCGGAGCTAACGCAGCTCCTAAATCTTGAGTAATAAAGTCCCTGGATACTGGGAGGTTGTCTCTGGGACGTCTGGTGCATGTTTCGCTGTCCCTACCTCCGTCAGAGTCGATCGAGGCATCCGTCTGCTCTCCATGCTCAGAGGCTTCTCTATCCGGCGCCATCTTAGATTCGGCTCTTGTAGGCCCGACTCCTCTTCTAATGTATTTCTCCATCTCTCCGTGGGTAGAAAGGTTCCCACGCGTGCCTGGGGTGTTTTTGGTCCTTTCTTTGCCAACTTTACCCATTTCTAGGCTCCGATTGCAGCTAATTAAGCTTGTGTGAACTTAGCCAGAAGCGGAGCTCACACAGACATGTGCATCTCGCTCTGCAGCCAAGCTCCGCCCCCCAAAATGTGTATTTAGATGTGTTGAGCGAGCATGCTCGGCCGAACTGCTGTGCTTGGCCGAGTACCGCATGTGCTCGAGTGCCATACTCGAATCTCCTTCCTGCACCTTTCACGGATGCTATGCAGCCAATAAACATGCAGGTACGTACTGCCATCATTGTAATGCCTTAGCCACTGGCGTAGCTATAGGGGTCGCAGCAGTTGCAATTGTGACCGGGCCCCTAATTCAGGGGGGCCCACAGGGCCCCCTCAAGCCAGGAGTGTCCACAGTGAAGCTGAGTGGCGGTACTATAGGTGGCGGCCTCCCGCCATCATTGGTGGGCAATGCGCCCTCCCCCCACCTGCTGGGGCTCCGATCGGTTACCATGGCAGCCAGGACGCTACTGATGTCCTGGCTGCCATGGTCAGACTCAGTTACTCTGCAGCATACCTACATGCGCTGTGTCCGCTCCTCCTTCTTGTAACTCATCACAGGTCTGTGCGGCGCATTGCTATAAGCATAAGCAATGCACCGCACAGACCTGTGAGTTACAAGAAGAAGGAGCGCCAAGCGGCCACAGCGCATGTAAGTATGCTGCAGAGTAACTGAGTCTGACCACGGCACCCAGGACTTCAGTAGTGTCCTGGCTGCCATGGTAACCAATCGTAGCCACCAATGATGGGGGAAGGGGGCGCACTGCCCCTAATGATTTTAATACTGGGAGGGGAGGGAACACTGCCCATCAATGATTTTAATTGGGGGGGGGAGGGCACACTGCCCACCAACGATTTTAATACTGGGGGGAGGGCACACTGCCCACCAATGATCTTAATACTGGGGGGAGAACACACTGCCCACCAATGA
The DNA here is from genome assembly GCF_014858855.1 of Bufo gargarizans. Taxonomy (NCBI): domain Eukaryota; kingdom Metazoa; phylum Chordata; class Amphibia; order Anura; family Bufonidae; genus Bufo; species Bufo gargarizans. The sequence continues at coordinate 98,621,158 of NC_058081.1, forward strand.
TTTTAAAAGGGGGGGCCCACTGCCTATTAATGATTTTAATACTGGGGGGAGGGCGCACTGCCCACCAATGATTTTAATACAGGTGGGGAGGGTGCACTGCCCACCAATGATTTTAATACCAGGGAGGGTGCACTGGGGCTGATGGAGAGGCACTGGGGGCTGGTGGAGAAGCACTGGGGGGCTGCTGGTGAGAGGCACTGGGAGCTGATTGAGAGGCACTGGGGGGCTGCTGGTGAGAGGCACTAAGAGCTGATTGAGAGGCACTGGGGGCTGATGGAGAGGCACTGGGGGCTGGTGAAAAGCACTGGGGGCTGATAGAGAGGCACTGAGGGCCGATGGAGAGGCACTGGGGGCTGATGGAGATGCACTGGGGGCCGATGGTGAGGCACTGGGTGCTGGTGGGAGGCCCTGGGGGCTGATGGAGAGGCACTGCGGGCTGCTATGAGTCTACTTGGGGCTGCTATGAGTCTACTGGGGTCTGCTATGAGACTACTGGGGTCTGCTATGAGGCATGGGGCTCATATGAGGTCTGATTGGGGGTAATACATATTGGGGTCTGAGCTGAGGTGTGATCTGAGGTTTTATTGGGGTCTTATTAACATTGGGGATCTTATTAGCGCTGTCAGCTGAGGTCTGATTAACATTGGGGGTCTGATTGGTGGTCTGACCTGAGGTGTAATGAAAAAATATTTTTTTTCCGGAGCAGCTTGGAGAAAAAAGGCCTCACAGTCTCCCACAATCCTTCTGCCCGGCCAAGCCTGTCAGCACCCCTTAGGCGAAGCCAGCCAGCACCCCTGAGGCCAAGCCAGCCAGCACCCCTGAGGCCAAGCCAGCCAGCACCCCTGAGGCCATGCCTGTCAGCACCCCTGAGGCCAAGCCAGCCAGCACCCCTGAGGCCAAGCCAGCCAGCACCCCTGAGGCCAAGCCTGTCAGCACCCCTGAGGCTAAGCCAGCCAGCACCCCTGAGTCTTCAGAACTGTAAGTAAATTATATATAAGGGAGCTTATAATATGAAAGAGACGAATTATGTCAAAGCAGATCTTCACCTACACGTGTATCAGCACTAGATATATACCCCTTACTCTCCCTAATACCCAAATAACACAAGATACATATCCCTACCTTCTGTCTAATACACATACACACCCCACGACATGTTCTTTCACCTTCTTGTGTTACAGACCCCTGTACAATTTAACAATCTTCTTTAAGGGTCCATTCACACACAAAAGGGTCCATTTACATGCAAAACACGGATAGTGGCAATGGGCATTCCGCATTTTGTGGACCACACATTGCAGCACTTATAGAATATGCCTATTCTTGTCCGCAATTGCAGAAAAGAATAGGACATGATCAATTTTTTTCGGAAACATCGTGCTGCCCCATAGAAATGAATGGGTCCGCAATTCCGTTCCGCAAAATGCAGAACAAAATTGCGGACGTGTGAATGGACCTTTATACACAGACATTTAGATTCATACATTTCCTACATTGGCACAAATGCGTTGCCAGTGACCAACTCTCTGTGCTCAATCCTACGCGTTACCATCGCAAGTGCATGAGGAACTGCGGATGTGGCAGCGAGGTCCGAGAGGTATGTGGGGGTGGGAGATCCAGGAAAAGGGGGGGGGGCATAATTTTTTTTTGCTATGGGGCCCAGTCATTTCTAGCTATGCCCCTGGCCATAGCCTTGTTGGTTACTGGCATTACAGTGATTGGCTGGCCGGAACACGTGATCGGGTGGTATATAGCACCCAATGGCGCGTGTTCGGCTCATTATTAGTCAGGGAGAGCTGCGCTTAAGAAGGGACAGACAGTGTAGGGAGTGTGATCGCAATCTATTTAGTTGAAAAACTTTTCACAGACCCAAAAGTCCTTTTAAGGATTATTGTGTGTAGTGGCAGAAATATAATATAGCCATCAAATTTTTTTTTTTACATACTTTTCCATACTTTTTCTATAGCGGGTGTCTGCAGTGACTTGTGACATCTGTGCAATACCTTGTGTGTGTCAGGGCCAGAGATAGAGAAAATATAAGTGAAAACTAGTATATTTTTTCCACACTTTTACATACTTTTCCCATATACTAAGCTTGCTGTGAACTGTGACATCCGTAACACATATTGTGTGTCAATCCTGCATATAACATTTAATATGAAGAAGGCGAGCATTAAGGCACAGAGAATTGCCCATGATACTGATGGTTCACGCCCTCGGCGCGTTGAAACTGTCCCTGCTGCCAGAGCATAAGAAAAACAATCATCTACGATACCTACTGTAGCTTCATGTCCCAGTTTGCAGGGCGTCGCAGGACAAATCTCTTGAAGTCAGACCAATGCGACCAGGTAGTCGGTTGGATTGCAGCAGATAATGCTTCCAGTCAGTTAAGCACCACCCTGTCTTCCACCAAGTCCAGTCTCAGTAGCAAAAAGTCTGATCAACAGAATCCTCACCCTGATCATGGAGAGTCTGGCCAAACAAGTGATCCCACACTCGGATATTCCAAGGAGCTCTTTTCATCGCCATTACTCTATTTGGCCCTCTTGCCAAGCATGCTTGAAGAGGGACATGAGATTATGTGCCCTGATTCCCAACCTCTTGAGCATCCACAGTCACAAGAACATGACGGTGGGGAACGGCAATTAGGGTTAAATGAGGTAAATGATTTTGAGACACAGTTACCAATGAGTTAACCACAATTACTGTCTCAAAAGGTTGATGAAGAGGATGAAACACAGTTGTCAATAACTAAGGTAGTGGTTAGGTCGACAAATCAAGAGGGTGATCTGAGTGAGGAAATGGAAGAGGAGGTGGTGGACGATGAGGTCACTGACCCAACCTGGGAAGACGGAAAACCGAGCAAGGACAGCAGTACAGAGGGGGAGGGATCTGCAGCACCGCAACAGTCTGGAAGAGGCAGTGGGGGGGCAAAAGAGAGAAGGCGGGCCACACCATACAGGTCCACAACTGTTCCACGGAGCACCCTCTTGCGGAAATCTCCCTTGCCAAGCCCGCCTTACAACAACATGTATCCCGAAACGTCACCCGTGCCCTGACCAACACAGTTACTGGGAAGGTCCACTTAACCACGGACACATGGACAAGTGCATTTTGCCAAGGACGCTACATTTCCCTGATGGCACACTGGGTGAACGTTGTGGAGGCCGGGAGCAAGTCGTACCCTGGGATGGCACAGGTGCTACCAACGCTAAGGATTGAGGGCCCTATGTCGATTAGGGTTTCCGCCAGCACCTAGGTTAGTGGCTCCAACCCCCACTTCTCCTCCTCTGCCTCCTCCTCCACTTCCACCTCCAAATTATCCGCGTGCAGCACCAGCCAGCCATCAGCCGGTAGCTGGAAGCAGTGTAGCACTGCAGTGGGGAAGCTTCAACAGGCCGTGCTGAAGCTGATATGCTTAGGGGACAAACAGCACACTGCCGCAGAGCTGTTGCACGGGATAAGAGACCAGACTGAGCTGTGGCTTTCGATACTCAACCTACAACCAGGCATGGTTGTGTCTGATAATGGCCGTAACTTGGTGGCGGCTTTGGAGCTCAGCAAGCTCACACACATCCGATGCCTAGCCCCCGTCTTAAACTTAGTGGTTCAGCGGTTTCTCAAAACTAGAGGTGGGACGAATCCAATTTTTTTAGAATCCGAATCCAAATCTGAAAAGGTTCTCGAATCTCTCGAATATTTCGAATTTCGAATCCTACGAATATGAAATATGAAAAAATAAAGTCCTTACTTTTTTAACAAAGTATTCGGATTTGGATTTGGAAAAAAAAATAGGAAATACAGGGTAATACAGCGCACATACCTCTTACATCCAGTTTCAGCCATTTCAGACCTTCCCCCATGTGTGTATATATACAGGTCCTTCTAAAAAAAATTGCATATTAGCATATATTTTAGATTCATTACACACCAACTGAAGTAGTTCAAGCCTTTTATTGTTTTAATATTGATGATTTTGGCATACAGCTCATGAAAACCCAAAATTCCTATCAAAAAAAATTTGCATATTTCATCCGACCAATAAAAGAAAAGTGTTTTTAATACAAAAAAGTCAACCTTCAAATAATTATGTTCAGTTATGCACTCAATACTTGGTCGGGAATCCTTTTGCAGAAATGACTGCTTCAATGCGGCGTGGCATGGAGGCAATCAGCCTGTGGCACTGCTGAGGTGTTATGGAGGCCCAGGATGCTTCGATAGCGGCCTTAAGCTCATCCAGAGTGTTGGGTCTTGCGTCTCTCAACTTTCTCTTCCCAATATCCCACAGATTCTCTATGGGGTTCAGGTCAGGAGAGTTGGCAGGCCAATTGAGCACAGTAATACCATGGTCAGTAAACTATTTACCAGTGGTTTTGGCACTGTGAGCAGGTGCCAGGTCGTGCTGAAAAATGAAATCTTCATCTCCATAAAGCTTTTCAGCAGATGGAAGCATGAAGTGCTCCAAAATCTCCTGATAGCTAGCTGCATTGACCCTGCCCTTGATAAAACACAGTGGACCAACACCAGCAGCTGACATGGCACCCCAGACCATCACTGACTGTGGGTACTTGACACTGGACTTCAGGCATTTTGGCATTTCCCTCTCCCCAGTCTTCCTCCAGACTCTGGCACCTTGATTTCCGAATGACATGCAAAATTTGCTTTCATCCGAAAAAAAGTACTTTGGACCACTGAGCAACAGTCCAGTGCTGCTTCTCTGTAGCCCAGGTCAGGCGCTTCTGCCGCTGTTTCTGGTTCAAAAGTGGCTTGACCTGGGGAATGCGGCACCTGTAGCCCATTTCCTGCACACGCCTGTACACGGTGGCTCTGGATGTTTCTATTCCAGACTCAGTCCACTGCTTCCGCAGGTCCCCCAAGGTCTGGAATCGGTCCTTCTCCACAATCTTCCTCAGGGTCCGGTCACCTCTTCTCGTTGTGCAGCGTTTTCTGCCACACTTTTTCCTTCCCACAGACTTCCCACTGAGGTGCATTGATACAGCACTCTGGGAACACCCTTTTCGTTCAGAAATTTCTTTCTGTGTCTTACCCTCTTGCTTGAGGGTGTCAATGATGGCCTTCTGGACAGCAGTCAGGTCGGCAGTCTTACCCAGGATTGCGGTTTTGAGTAATGAACCAGGCTGGGAGTTTTTAAAAGCCTCAGGAATCTTTTGCAGGTGTTTAGAGTTAATTAGTTGATTCAGATGATTAGGTTAATAGCTCATTTAGAGAACCTTTTCATGATATGCTAATTTTTTTAGATAGGAATTTGGGGTTTTCATGAGCTGTATGCCAAAATCATCAATATTAAAACAATAAAAGGCTTGAACTACTTCAGTTGGTGTGTAATGAATCTAAAATATATGAAAGTCTAATGTTTATCAGTACATTACAGAAAATAATGAACTTTATCACAATATGCTAATTTTTTTAGAAGGACCTGTATATACATATACATATACAGTACAGACCAAAAGTTTGGACACACCTTCTCATTCAAAGAGTTTTCTTTATTTTCATGACTATGAAAATTGTAGATTCACACTGAAGGCATCAAAACTATGAATTAACACATGTGGAATAATATACATAACAAAAAAGTGTGAAACAACTGAAAATATGTCATATTCTAGGTTCTTCAAAGTAGCCACCTTTTGCTTTGATTACTGCTTTGCCCACTCTTGGCATTCTCAAGATTAACTTTAAGAGGTAGTCACCTGAAATGGTCTTCCAACAGTCTTGAAGGAGTTCCCAGAGATGCTTAGCACTTGTTGGCCCTTTTGCCTTCACTCTGCAGTCCAGCTCACTCCAAACCATCTCGATTGGGTTCAGGTCCGGTGACTGTGGAGGCCAGGTCATCTGGCGCAGCACCCCATCACTCTCCTTCATGGTCAAATAGCCCTTACACAGCCTGGAGGTGTGTTTGGGGTCATTGTCCTGTTGAAAAATAAATGATGGTCCAACTGAACGCAAACCGGATGGAATAGCATGCCGCTGCAAGATGCTGTGGTAGCCATGCTGGTTCAGTATGCCTGCAATTTTGAATAAATCCCCCCAGCAAAGCACCCCCACACCATCACACCTCCTCCTCCATGCTTCACGGTGGGAACCAGGCATGTAGAGTCCATCCGTTCACCTTTTCTGCGTCGCACAAAGACACGGTGGTTGGAACCAAAGATCTCAAATTTGGACTGATCAGACCAAAGCAAAGATTTCCACTGGTCTAATGTCCATTCCTTGTGTTCTTTAGCCCAAACAAGTATCTTCTGCTTGTTGCCTGTCCTTAGCAGTGGTTTCCTAGCAGATATTCTACCATGAAGGCCTGATTCACACAGTCTCCTCTTAACAGTTGTTCTAGAGATGTGTCTGCTGCTAGAACTCTGTGTGGCATTGACCTGGTCTCTAATCTGAGCTGCTGTTAACCTGCGATTTCTGAGGCTGGTGACTCGGATTAACTTATCCTCCGCAGCAGAGGTGACTCTTGGTCTTCCTGTCCGCATGTGAGCCAGTTTCTTTGTAGCGCTTGATGGTTTTTGTGACTGCACTTGGGGACACTTTCAAAGTTTTCCAAATTTTTCGGACTGACTGACCTTCATTTCTTAAAGTAATGATGGCCACTCGTTTTTCTTTACTTAGCTGCTTTTTTTCTTGCCATCATACAAATTCTAACAGTCTATTCAGTAGGACTATCAGCTGTGTATCCACCTGACTTCTCCACAACGCAACTGATGGTCCCAACCCCTATTTATAAGGCAAGAAATCCCACTGTGAAGTGAAGACCATTTCAGGTGACTACCTCTTGAAGCTCATCAAGAGAATGCCAAGAGTGTGCAAAGCAGTAATCAAAGCAAAAGGTGGCTACTTTGAAGAACCTAGAATATGACATATTTTCAGTTGTTTCACACTTTTTTGTTATGTATATAATTCCACATGTGTTAATTCATAGTTTTGATGCCTTCAATGTGAATCTACAATTTTCATAGTCATGGAAATAAAGAAAACTCTTTGAATGAGAAAGTGTGTCCAAACTTTTGGTCTGTACTGTATATATATATATATATATATATATATATATATATATATACCATATTTTTCGCCGTATAAGACGCACCGGCGTATAAGACGCACCTAGGTTTTTGGGGAGGAAAATAAGAAAAAAAATATTTTGAACCAAAAGGTGCGCTTTTGAACTAATTGTGGTCTGTGGGTGGCGCACTGTTATGGAGGATCTGTGGATGACACACTGTTATGGGGGATCTGTTGTTATGGGGATCTGTGGGTGAAGCACTGTTCTGGGGGATCTGTGGGTGACGCACTGTTATGGGGGATCTGTGGGTGACGCACTGTTATGGGGGATCTGTGGGTGACGCACTGTTATGGGGGATCTGTGGGTGACGCACTGTTATGGGGGTTCTGTGGGTGACGCACTGTTATGGGGGATCTGTGGGTGACACTTATGGGGGATCCTCTCTGGATGGCACTGTTATGAGGATCTGTTTATGACAGTTATGGGGGGGATCTGTGGATGACACATATATAGCATCTTATGCTATGTGTCATCCACAGATCCCCTCCATAAGTGTGGGAGTCGCATTTTCTTTTATAATGGGGGTGGGGGTCGCATCTGCATTTATAATGGCAGCGGGGCCCGTGCAGTGACTGTATTCTACTACACGGGCCCCGCTTACTGTATAATCATATCCCTAATAGTTAATTGTTGTATGCATGTAAAAGCATAATGAGCGATAATGATGAGCGCTGTCTATTACTTACAATTAGAAGCGCTCGCCATTCGGAGCAGAGAGGAGGGAGGAGGCAGGCCGGGAGGACGGGCGCTGGCAGTGTGAGTCATCCGTCATGCGCCCACGCCGCCTACTTCATTCATAAAGTGGGCGGCGCAGGCGAGTGACGTATGACTCACACTGCCAGCGCCCGTCCTCCCGGCCTGCCTCCTCCCTCCTCTCTGCTCCGAACGGCGAGCGCTTCTAATTGTAAGTAATAGACAGCGCTCATCATTATCGCTCATTATGCTTTTACATGCACACAACGATTAACTATTAGGGATATGATTATACAGTAAGCGGGGCCCGTGTAGTAGAATACAGTCACTGCACGGGCCCCGCTGTCATTATAAATGCAGATGCCGCCCCCAGCCCCTACTCCCTCACAGCTGATACACCCGCCGCACGGCATCGCGGCGGGTGTATCATTGAAAACTAGGCAAAATCGGCTACATTCGCCGTATAAGACGCACTGCTATTTCCCCCCCACTTTTGGGGGGGAAAAAGTGCGTCTTATACGGCGAAAAATACGGTATATATAATTTTTTTTATTTTTTTTAGTATTTACACATTTATTTTGTGCCATACATTTTTTACAATTACTAAAAAAAATATAAAATATCAAAATTTTATTTAGCCTCTATTTCTGAAAAGCTTCTGCCGGGATTTTAATTCACAACCTTCTACATTTGAGCCAAGAACTTTAACCACTATGCTATACAACTACATGTTGACCTACACTGAAATATGAAATTATACTTCTGCTGTATTGGAATACTTACTACATGACAAACTACTATGAGTTTTTTTTTTACTTAATTTATCATTCAGCTTTATAGCTGAGTGGTTAAGTCCTTGCCTCTAATGTAGAAGGTTGTGAGTTCAAATCCTGGCAGAAACTTTTCAGAAATAGAGGCTAAATTAGATTTAAATACACTGGTTGTCCACAAGCACCGACTCCATATATGGAAATAGCTATATATGGAGTCAGTGCAGGGACTCCTAAGCCGCGGACTCACACTGGGGGATTCCCTCACTGTACAGCAACCTTCTGCATAGACCTCAGTGGGACCCCGCACCGTCCCCTCTTCAGAGCAGGGGGTGTCTGGTTTAATGCTCGGGTGCTTTCTAGACCACCTGAGCATCGCAAAGTGTTCTACACTAGAACTAGTGCGTATGTCATGCCCATAGTTCCCTGGCCATGCAGTGCTAGTGTGCATGTCTGTTTCATCTGTTAGGAGATAATTTCATATGCTCCATCTCCCTGTACTTTTTTCCAGATTATTTCATGTCTGTCACAAGTGCTTAATGTAGACCAGCTCTTAACTATGAGGAAGTGGGGTGCCAATTCTCTTGTTCTCTGACAAATGCCAATCAAGCTGCATGGTGCAGGACTGCGAGCACAGATCCCACTTCAGGATGTCGCACCCTTATGCCACCGTCATGGAATCTGTTTCTGACAGGTTGGTCAGAAACATGCAGACCAGTAGCCTGCTGGAGGTTATTTTTAGGGCTTTAGCAGATATTAGTCCTGATTTTGTACTGATGCCCTTCCATGGCTCTGTCCAACCTTCTTTGTGTTCTAGTATTGTCTCCATGATCTTGAGACTGTGCTTCTTGTGACTGCACAAATGGATGTGCCATCCTGGAGGAGGAGGACTACATGTACAACCTGATCAGGGTGCTGGTTGTTTTGATGTTGCCTCTCCAGTGACCTGTTGACGCCTTCATTTTCACTAAAGCAAGTTAAATTGATTTTTAATCATGTATGCTCCCTAACTGGACAGATTCATATCATATCCCTAAAGTTTAAGTGACAGGGTTATACAGTGATTCTTACATGTTCCTTTATTTTTTTTAGGGAGCAGTGTACATTGTACAAATAAGAGAAATGTCTCAATGGATGGCAAGCAATTCTATATCATCACCACCTTTACTCCATGTAGGTAGACTAGGCTATACTAGTACACAAACAAAGGGGGAGATTTATCAAACTGGTGCAAAGTAGAACCAAAGCAACCAATCAGATTCCACCTTTCATTTTCCAAAGGAGCTGTGAAAGATGAAAGATGGAATCTGATTGGTTGCTATTGGCAACTAAACCAGTTATACACCAGTTTGATAAATCTCTCCCAAAAAGTTCTTAACAGCATAATTACCAACCCAATTAAGTCTACTTTCACACTGCCGTTTCTGGGTCCGCCTGTGAGATCCGTTTCAAGGTTCTCACAAGCGGCCCAAAATGGATCAGTTTAGCCCCAATGCATTCTGAATGGATAAGGATCTGTTCAGAATGCATCAGTTTGCCTCCGTTCAGCCTCCATTCCGCTCTGGAGGCGGACACCAAAACGCTGCTTGCAACGTTTTGATGTCCGTCTGACGAAACTGAGCCAAACGGATCTGTCCAGACTTACAATGTAAGTCAATGGAGACGGATCAGTTTTTACTGACACAATATGGTGCAATTGAAAACGGATCCTTCCCCCATTGACTTTCAATGTAAGTCAAAATGGATCCGTTTGCATTATCATGAACACCGTAATGCAAACGGATCCGTTCTAAACGGATACAAGCGTTTGCATTAGGCTCCATTCACACGTCCGCAAATGGGTCCGCATCCGTTCCGCAATTTTGCGGAACGGGTGCGGACCCATTCATTTTCTATGGGGACGGAATGGATGCAGACAGCACACAGTGTGCTGTCCGCATTTGCGGAGCGCGGCCCCGATCTTCAGGTCCGCAGCTCCGCAAAAGATAGACCATGTCCTATTCTTGTCCGCAGCTGCGGACAAGAATAGGCATTTCTATAGGTGTGCCGGGTGGGTTTGTTGCGGGGACGTGTGAATGGAGCCTTATAGGTGCGGATCCGTCTGTGCAGATACCAGACGGATCTGCACCTAAACGCAGGTGTGAAAGTAGCCTAAGTTATTTTCATGCCCAAGGTCTGACTTGGCTAAGAAGACACGGTTGACTTGAGTGAGAAGACAGATGCTTCCTGGAAATTTTCCTCCTTTAATCCGTCAAGTCTAATAACTGCTAAACATGAATTCTCATGAAAAGCTCAGTGACATCTTTTTTTGATAAAACTCTTTAGAACGCTGTCATACTGGAAAATCATATCAGTTTAAGCTGTCCCTAGAGTTTGTGATAATTAAAGTCATATTTTCCATTGCCAATCATTTAATTCTAAAGCATATCATCTTTCTTGTTAAACAAGTTTCCTGTTTGGCAAGTGCAGTGAGAATCAAAAGCACATAGGCGATCATTGTCTGCACTGTGCCTTCCTGGTGTCTCTGCTGAATTGTTTGTTTTGCTTAAAACTAACTTTCAAACACAAAAGAAAATAGCGAACAACTTTCGGGTGAAAAAAAGAGGACACTAGTCAGCCTGGGAATATTACTGCTTACTTCATAAAATATCATAAACCAGGTCCCGGCCAGTACAACAACAAAGCTACAAATTGTTGCTTAAGAATATAGGCAATACAGAACATACTCTACTCACAGTGATTGCGGGGAAACAAACGCTTTGCCCATGTAATCACATAGTGTTGATCGCAAATATTTTAATCGTGAATTTTTATCACGAATATCGGCACTTCGAGAATTCGCGAAAATCTAGAATATAGTGCTATGTCTTCGTAATCACGAATATTCAATTTTTTTTTTTTCTTCAGTACTACTGCTTCTTCCTTGTGGGGCCAATGAGAAGGCTGCAGTATCTTTGTCAGAGCTTAGCAAAATCCCTAGCAACCAATAGGAACGTTGCCTTCCCCTTACTATATAAGAACCTCCCCAGCAGCCATTTTCTGCAGTATTTTGCAGTTCTGATAGAGAGAGCAGTGTCATTGCTGTGCTCTGTGCTTTCATCTGGATCCTATTCCTTATCCAATTACATTAGATAGTTAGCTCTTATATATATATATATATATATATATATATATATATATATATATAATACAGATAGCTAGTGGGAGATAGTCAGTGTAGGTTATATCCTGATATAGTGTAGCTGAGAGGTTCCAGAGCAGGGTGTTAGGTAGTGTGATAGGGATTACTGTGCTGTGATAGGGATTAGTGTCTCTGTTAGACACAGTGCTGTGATGTCACAACAATACTTAGTGCGGCAATCAGTAATATCTACTCAGACCTGATCAAATGTGAAGTTCCATGTATTGCGCAAAAAAAATTGCATCATTAGTGCCGATTTATGCAATCACGAAAATAATGACCGGAGATCTCGAATTCTAGAATTTATTGTGATTACACGAAAAATTCGCAAAATATAGCAAAAACAAATATTGCCTATGCTGCTCATCCCTACTGGCTAAGATAAGATAATGCACACAATAATGTCACAACACAAGAATCATGACCAACGTACAGTACAGAGTATCATTTTGCCCAACAACAAATCCTAGTGCATCTGAAGCTCGAGAGTCTAGCCCATGGGAGTGTCCGGTTGTTTGGTCCTGACATCATCTGTGTCCTTGCTACATCTAGCTCTAGTTCTCCTCCTCAGCTAGTAGCACTGGGTTGTCGAGGCAGATGATACAGTCTGACCTGTTGCATGTACCCTTAACAACTTAACCTGAGTTGGTCCCATGTTCATATGTGCCCCCATTGCTGAGAAAATTTATGGGGGTCATTTACTATCAGATATATGCGAGATTGTGGCGCAAAGGCTATTTGCATTTCAAAGGGGGCGTGGCATGCACGGTGAAGGGAACCTCTGGCAGACCCATCTCATTTAACATTCTCTACGCATGCTTTAGGTGTAGTAAATGGCAAGGAAGTCGGCACCTCTACATAACTTCAGCAGATCAATTGCCAGCACAAGGGGTTATTAAGATTGGCGTATAAAACTCCGGTCTTAATAAATCACCTTCTATGTTTTAATATATGCAAATGAGCCTCTAGGAGCAAAAGGGGTGTTGCCGTTACACCTCAAAGCTCTGCTCTCTCTGAAACGGCCGAGCCCTTTCTACTTTGATAGGGCCAGAAGTAAAAAGTCATCATGTCTGGCCCTGTCAATCAAAGTGCAGAGGGAGCTACAGTTGCAGAGAGAGCAAAGCCTCTAAGCATAACGGCAACACCCCCTTTGCTCCTAAAGGCTCATTTGCATATATTAAAACTTACTTTTTCTGAGCAATGTGAGCATATATGAACCTGGGACCAACACAGATGTCTTCAGCTGCCAATCGCATGCAGTAGTTTAGCCGGTTTAATAGGTACAAATCTGCTGACAGATGTCCATGAACTTCTGATTGACTCTGACCTTGACTTCAGCCTTGTTTCTAACTATCGCTTTAGCTTCATTATTGGGATTGTCTACCTGGCACTACTTCTGTTTCTAACCCTTGGCTACATTCCCGATTATGCTCCCATCTTGAACTGTGCCCTCTCACATGCTGACCACTTTCCTGGTGACAACAGATGGACTTTGTTGGTGGAAAGTCTATATCTTCTTGCGAGGTTTATGGGTGAAGAAAAGAGAGACTCCTTAGACTCTGAAACCTAGTCTAGCCACCACCAAACTGATTGCGACTTAGATAATCCACATCTCTTGTGAGAGACATAACACATAAATAACGCATACAGTAATATCCCAGTACAAAAAAATACAGTCTTGTCATTATCCTCATGCTGTGATGTCACAAGACATTGCAAATGTACACACTCATGTCGCAGGGTAGAGATAGTGCACATAGTGATGTCACAGTACAGAAAATACACATAGTGATATCATAGTACAGTCATTATGCACAAAATCATGTCACAATACAAGGATAATAAACACATTAATGTTATAATGCACATAATCATGTCACAGGAAAGATTGCACATAGTGATGTCTCAATACAGAAATAGCACACAGACGTAATGTACACAAATAAATTACTAAAATATGGTACAGGATTTGAATAATGCAAACAAAAATTAGACTAGCAAGTTCACAGTTGCACATCCATAAAGCTAACATGCAGATAATGATATAAAAAAAAAAAATGGTCTAGCATACCATAGGGTCGACACTAAACTTGCACCCTAAAGGGATTGGCCAGTTTCTTATATTGATGACCTATCCTCAGGATAGGTCAATAATATCATATTGGCAGAGGCCGATCATCTGTTTGAAGAGAACGCAGCACTCATACGAGTGCTGCCTTCTCTTCACTGTTTACCTGCTGACCGTCAACACTACCGCTGTGAGCAGGTGTAACTGAGGTTACTCCATCCCCATTCACATCGATAGGAAGTAGCAGATGGATTTTAACTGCTCCTTACCATTGAAGTGAAATGGGGCTGGATGAGCTGCAACTACACCTGCTAGCTTCTGTGATGTTTATGGCGAGCAGGCAAATAGTTAAGAGAAGGCAGCGCTTATATGAGTGCTGCGTTCTCTTCAAACAGCTGATCTGCGGGGGTACCAGCAGTAGGTTCCCTGCAGATCTGATATTGATGACCTATCCTGAAGATAGTAGGCATGTGAGAATATATCACTGACAAATGACGCCTGTGCCTCTTCATAACTCCGGCAGATGCACCACCATTTTAGGAGTTTATTTAGACCGGAGTCTAAAACGCCAGTCTTAATAAATGTGCCCCAGTCTACTTTACAATATGGCAATGCTTAGTTATGAGCAAAGTTATCAAAACAAGGAAATTTGCTTTGTGGCGAATTACTTTGTGGTAACAAATCAATTTTTCCTAAAATGGTGGTAAAAAAAAAAAAAAAGAATCATACTCCCCTCATCCATTTCAGCACCAAGAGACTGCCGTGGCCATCTTGATTGAAGATCCTGCGTAAAAGTTTGTGTGCGGTGACGTATGACATCACCACGCCAACCAGCGTGATGGCATCATCACGTCACAAAGTCCAAATTGAAAGAGCTTGGAATGACATATCACAAGAGGATATTTAGCATCTATATGACCATTACCATTCCAGAGTGGCAGCTTGTATCACAACAAGGGCAAATGCCACCCAGTATTAATGTGATCCTGATTCAACATACCCTGCTGCAAAACCCAAACTACAGAGCGCACCACTTTGATTGTGTGATCATTCATCAAGCACCACTAGCAGTTTATATGTCAGCATATAGTACTTACTGGCTTCCCGAAAATGGCTCCTAACATCTTAGCTCCCTGGCCTTGGCTGTTCTGCTGGGCTGCCTGGATGTAAACTTCCTGTTTGATGCCGCCACAGCTAATAATTGGCTGCAGTGCTAATCATTGGCTCCTCTTTCTTCATGGTCACATGACGCAAGGGAAGCAGGTCACCTCTGCAGACAGTGATTGTCTGCAGCAGTGTCAAACAGGAAGTTTTCATCCAGGGATCCTAGCAGAGCAGCTGAGGCTGTATGTTTTCCTTTGCAGGTCTACCCAGGAGAAGGGTTTTGCCAACCTACTGCCCCCCCTCCCCAAAGGCGCACAACTCCTTTAAGTTTTCCAGGTGATATTTTTCATTTTCTGCTAGTCTATAGCTATTAGCTCAGCTCATACTCTTTTGTAACATGCTGCTTGCAGATTGCACAGCATTTTCATCTTCACAGGTTGTCCTTAAGGCTACTTTCACACTTGCGTTCAGGGCGGATCCGTCTGGTGTCTGCACAGACGGATCCACTCCTATAATGCAAACGCTTAGATCCGTTCAGAACGGATCCGTTTGCATTACCATGAAAAAATAAATAAAAAATAAAATTATTATTTTTTTGTTTATTTTTTTTGTTCATGATAGTGCAAACAGATCCGTTTTGACTTTACATTGAAAGTCAATGGGGGACGGATCCGTTTGAAAATTGAGCCATACTGTGTCAACTTCAAACGGATCCGTCCCCATTGACTTACATTGTAAGTCTGGACCGATCCGTTTGCCTCCGCACTGCTGAGTGGAGCGGAGGACAGACGGTGCCAGACTGATGCATTCTGAGCGGATCCGCATCCACTCAGAATGCATTATGGCTGGACGGATCCGTTCGGGGCCGCTTGTGAGAGCCTTCAAACGGAACTCACAAGCAGAGCCCCGAACGCTAGTGTGAAAGTAGCCTAAGTTTCATAAAACCATTGAAACTGAGTTTATACAAAGTTGAATGACAATTTCCGGTGCACTACATTTCTGTAGACTTCTTATTTATGTAGTTCCATCAGGTTTTAATTTGTGTTTTAAGACATTTGGTTTGCATGCATACATACATACATCAAGTTGTCAAAGAGGTTGTCAGAGTTGAAGGGGTTGTTCAGTTTCCGATATGACCTATCTTCAAGATAGTACATCAATATCAGATCAGCAGAGGTCCGACTCTCAGCACCCTCTCTAATCAGCTGTTGTGATTGCGAGCGTAGCATCCTCTGCTTGCCTTCAATATTTCAGCAGAGAGCAGGTGTTAGTACAGCTCCTCTGTCCCATTCACTTGAATGGAAAGTAGCAGTTGTAGTGACACTCCATCTCATTCAAGTGAAGGGGACGAAGGAGCTGTAATTTCATCTGTTCACCACTGCAATGTACAGTCATGTGAAAAAATTAGGACACCCTTTGAAAGCATGTGGTTTTTTGTAACATTTTTAATAAAAGGTTATTTCATCTCCGTTTCAACAATACAGAGAGATTAAAGTAATCCGACTAAACAAAGAAAACTGAAGAAAAGTCTTTTCAAGATCTTCTGTAAATGTCATTCTACAAAAATGCCTATTCTAACTGAGGAAAAAGATAGGACACCCTCACATGTATTCCCTCTTAAATTGGCTCAGATCTCACACAGGTATATCACACCAGGTGCACATAATTAGTAGATCGTTACTCTGCATGTTGAATGAGGCTTGCCCTATTTAAACCTCAGACATTTAGTTTGGTGTGCTCCTGACTGTTGAAGTGAGAGTGAGCACCATGGTGAGAGCAAAAGAGCTGTCAGAGGACTTCAGAAAAAAGATTGTAGCAGCCTATGAGTCTGGGAAGGGATTTAAAAAGATCTCAAAAGATTTTGAAATCAGCCATTCCACTGTCCGGAAGATAGTCTACAAGTGGAGGGCTTTCAAAACAACTGCCAACATGCCCAGGACTGGTCGCCCCAGCAAGTTCACCCCAAGAGCAGACCGCAAGATGCTAAAAGAGGTCTCCAAAAACCCTAAAGTGTCATCTCGAGAACTACAGCAGGCTCTGGCTACTGTTGATGTAGAAGTACATGCCTCTACAATCAGAAAGAGACTGTACAAGTTTAACTTGCATGGGAGGTGTGCAAGGAGGAAACCTTTGCTTTCCAAGAGAAACATCGAGGCCAGACTGACATTTGCCAGAGATAAAGTTGACAAAGACCAGGACTTCTGGAATAATGTTCTTTGGACAGATGAGTCCAAAATTGAATTATTTGGACACAACAGCAGAGGACATGTTTGGCGTAAACCAAACACAGCATTCCAAGAAAAGAACCTCATACCAACTGTGAAGCATGGAGGTGGAAGTGTCATGGTTTGGGGCTGCTTTGCTGCAGCAGGACCTGGTCAGCTCACCATCATAGAATCCACGATGAATTCTACTGTGTATCAGAAGGTGCTTGAAGAACATGTGAGACCATCAGTTAGAAAATTAAAGCTGAAGCGGAACTGGACCATGCAACATGACAATGACCCAAAACATACTAGTAAATCAACCAAAGATTGGCTGAAAAAGAAGAAATGGAGAGTCCTGGAATGGCCAAGTCAAAGTCCAGATTTGAATCCCATTGAGATGCTGTGGGGTGACTTGAAAAGGGCTGTACGTGCAAGAAACCCCTCAAACATCTCACAGCTGAAAAAGTTCTGCATTGAGGAGTGGGGTAAAATTTCCTCAGACCGATGTCGAAGACTGGTAGATGGCTACAAGAACCGTCTCACTGCAGTTATTTCAGCCAAAGGAGGTAACACTCGCTATTAGGGGCAAGGGTGTCCTATCTTTTTCCTCAGTTAGAATAGGCATTTTTGTAGAATGACATTTACAGAAGATCTTGAAAAGACTTTTCTTCAGTTTTCTTTGTTTAGTTGGATTACTTTAATCTCTCTGTATTGTTGAAACGGAGATGAAATAACCTTTTATTAAAAATGTTACAAAAAACCACATGCTTTCAAAGGGTGTCCTAATTTTTTCACATGACTGTAGATGGAAAGCAGGTAAACAGTGAAGAGGATGCAGCGCTTGCAGGATTGCTACTTTCTCTTTAAACAGATGATTGCCAGAGGTGCCAGGAGTTGGACCCCCTCCGATCTGATATTGATGGCTATCCTGAGGATAGGTCATCAATCTTGGAACTGGACAATCTCTGTAAAAATCAAAAGTTGGGCAGCCCCTGTAAACAATATAAAATAACACTCTAATACTTACTCATTTTCTCCCCTGACACTTGAAGTGTTGTATTCTGGTCCTCCCTGCTGCTGACGTCGACTTCCTGTCTACAGTGGTGATGTTCCATGCACACGTCACTGTGCAGTGAATCACTGGCTACCACAGTACATGGGACATCATTACAAATAATGCTGCTGTAAGGTTGCGGTGACGTCTCCTGCTCTCCCTCCCTCCCCCCTCCTCCTGCTGTAACGCCTCCTGCTCTCCCTCTCTCCCTCCCCCCTCCTCCTGCTGTAACATTGCAATGTAACAGCAGGAGGAGGGGGGAGGGAGGGAGAGCGGGAGACGTCACCGCAACCTTACAGCAGCAGGAGGAGGGGGGGGAGGGAGAGAGAGAGAGAGCAGGAGGCGTCACAGAAGATTATGAGGCGGCGCTGGGCACGAACGGCAGCAGGTGCGGGCGGCAGCTTGGAGCCATTTACATCCCCTTGGGCACCTTATTTTTATGAATGACAGGTTAGTAATAGCACTTTTGTTAGCAAAATGAGCCTACAGATTACATTTATAAGACCACATTAGGAATGGTTAAAGCTCCCTGAACATAACCATATTTTTTATCTGGAGGGGGTGAAACCTGGTGACAGAATCCCTTTAAGCACTGGAAGCAGCAGAGGAGAAAGTGGTATACATTTTCTTGGTTATTTTGTATCATATGCAGGGGCTACTCAACTTTTTAGTGTACTCAGACAAGACCTTTAAGCACAACTGTATTGAAATAGTTTAAACTGGTTTATAGACATGCAGGGTGGGAAATGAATTCTGCAAAATGTTGCAAAAACAGTGCTGTCTGCCAAATGTATTTGTTTTTCATACTTGATTTCTTCCTCTCAAATCATTCCTAACTTTTCAACACACTTTGCATTAATCAATAGTATTGTGTTTATACGTGAGGAATAACAACATTTCTAGCCATAATATCACTTGTATCTGGCATGTTTCGCAGTTTCCTTCTGTACATACTGAAAATCTAGTTTGCAAATCTCTCAGACATGATGGGTAGAGACATAGCTGCCATCCATTGCACACAGAAAGCAGAGGAGAAGCTGCTTCCTAAGCTTCTTTTACACACTTAGAAGTATGGCCAAGGATCCTGTATAAACAAAAAACTTCAGCACCTTAAGTCTCCATAAAAATCCAAAATGTATTAGATATCCATTAAAAAGCTTGTGTGAGCAGGGACCGCTTGCACAGTTGACGCATTTCAGATTAAAAATCCTTAATCAAGACCAGGTGCTGGAGTTTTTTATTTATTTGGTGTCCTGCTTACTCCCAGTTCTGAGCATAGATGTCCCCTATTATAAGATGTTGGAACTGACTGTTGTTCTACTATGTCCAAGGATCATGAAGGACATTACCGAGAGGGACTGACTTGTATTAGTTGTTAATTTAGCAATTGTATTCAGATATAAATCTCCAATGTAGCTGTGCATTCTCCTTTATGTCTCTCTTTGATTCCCGTCTCACTCATGCTGCTGCTCACTCCTCCCCTCTCTCCATAGACTTGTATTGACATGTGTAATATGATCTTCCTGTGGAGATGCTCAGTCTGGAGACAGCATTCAAAGCATTTTTCTAAGTGAAGTGCAATTAGCAAGGTGGGTGGAGGTAAAGAACTGATAACATAAGAACTAGACATCTTTCACTGATAAAAAAAAAAAAATTACAATGTTTCTTGTGGTCGCTTGTAGAATTCATTTAAATAAAGTTGTGTGAAAGTACAGTGACTCTAAGGGAGAACTGGCTTAGTTGACCATAGCAACCAATCAGATTTCTCATTTCACTTTTCAAAGCAGCTGTGAAAAATGAAAAGTGGAATCTGATTGGTTGCTAAGGGTTCTGCTTTACACCAGCTTGATAAATCTTCCCTTAAGTTTTTAAAAATGTCTAGAGAAATTAAATCATTTGAAATGACTAAAAATACATGCAATTTTTTTAGGCACGGAACATTATTGTGTTGTAGTTCTGAGGTAGCAAAGGGAAGAGAAAAATGTGTCATCTGCCAAGTGATGTAGGATGTGAAGGAAATCTGCCTTTCATTAATTTTGAAGAATACTTTAAAAAAGATGGTAAAATGCCACAGGTCCCATAAGTGTACACAAGGTGCAAAATTAGCCGTTAGATCTAGCTCCTGGTGCCCGCAGGTTCCAAAGGCCCTGCTACTCTGCATTACTTTACACCCATGTACAAAGCTTATCAGTCAAATGAGCCAATGCCCTACTCCAACTGACCTCTGTAGGAAAACCCCACCCTTCTTAAAGGGTCTTCCCAGTCTGCATTAGTGACACTACAAACAAACGTTCCTACTTTCTCATCTTGTTAAAATGAAGAAGGGGTGGTATCATCCACCACCACCGTACAATATCACAGATGGAATGAGTGAATTACAACAGTATGTTCTAGAGGTGTATTTGCGATGGGTTTGAGATTAGTAATTTTTTCTATAAAATGGAACAAGTTTCTTCCTTTTGGGTAAAGTTACATTCCTTTATGTGATCCTGAAAGCTTCAGTCTCTGGAGAAGACCGCAGCTAAATAAAGTGGTGGCTACAAGAGGATTTTAGATTGTAAAGCAAATAAACAGACAATTAAAAGGCAAACTCATTGTTACTGCCTCTTCTTCTTCTTTGAAAATCAAATTATGTTTCTAACAAGATTTCATTTGGATTACTGTTAAAGGTAGCTTTCCAGGAATTAAGTGTCTGTATGAGACACGAGTAAATAAAAAAAAAAAACTTTACAGTTTGATTTTGTACTTTTAAATAAAATTGTATTTTATGTCTTGAATGTGCACTAGAAATTATCACTTTCATGGAATATATAGTTGTTATATGAATTCTTGTTCAGCCAGCAACTATCTCTCCTCACTTGACCCCAAACAGCACACTAATGTTGGGGAGAGGCAAATAGGCTATTTCCAGCAGAAGCATATATAAAAGGATGTAGGGCCCCATACCAAAGTTAAAAATGTACACCCATTATGGTTCTGAATTTTGTTTTCCCCTCCATGCCCTTGAGATTTTTCACAGCCAGTAGTAGAGAGAGCAAGTAGGCCAACCAAGGTCAACAAATACAGGTTGATAAGAGTGCTGGTCACCTTACACAATAGGGCACTTCAACTGACTTGTACCTGCAGTGGCCAGGTTAGGGGTGGCCCCAACCCTATATTGGGTCCCTTAGACGCCATCGAGGTGTCACAGTTATTGCTCTCCGAAAGGGATGGTGCACCCCAGTGGGAGTCAGTGTCTGCAGTTAACCAGTGTGTTTCTTTACTAGAGGAACTGAAATGCAAAACAATATAGGCAAGGCACTGAGCTGGCTTCTGGAGTCTCCTCCTGGGCAGAATAAGTTTTCATGCTTAAGCTAGCTGTCACTCTATTTCTCAGTAGTCTGGTACCCTGACTAAAAGCTGGTGACCCAGGGTCTGTGGCTTAGTCATCTAGTGCCCTAGACAATGGGGTGGTAACCCGGGGTCTGTGGCTCAGCATCGCCATCTCAGTATCTTCTTTTGGTCACTCATGGCAGAGTCTCTCCTACCAAGCACTGGTCTCTGTCTTCAGATTGGCAGAGTCTCTTCTACTGAGCACCGGTCCCTACAACTAGGGGCTCTGATTGCTCTCCTTCAGTAACATTTCTAGCTGAACCAGAACCTTGTAATGGGAGTGGTGGAATGTAAAATCAAAGTCTAAACAGAAACAATGCTACAACTCTCCCATAGACTTGTATAGAGTTTCAGTGCAAGCATATGAGAATGATAAAGCAGCTTTTCCAGACATAAACAAGTGTTCAGACATACAGTAAACAACAGAGTTAAACCAGCCAGTGTGTCTGCTTTTTACCTCAAAATCTTTGCATAGGTAGGAAATCATAAAGTTTCTCAGTATTAGCTGAGTGTGCATTAACCCTTTCCACAGTGCAGTGCAGCTATAGTGTAATAACTGATGAACAAGATATAGCACAACAAACTGAAATTCAGTTCAACAGTATAAGTGCACACAACAGCATAACTCACACTGCAAGTTAACCCTTCAAGGTGCAATAAAGTAGGGAATTGAAGGCTTTGCATAGTAGCAATAGGGGCAACTGTCCATAGTCCAAAGTACAGGGTGGGCCATTTATATGGATACACCTTAATAAAATGGGAATGGTTTTAACTTCCTGTTTGTGGCACATTAGTACATGTGAGGGGGGAAACTTTTCAAGATGGGTGGTGACCATGGTGGCCATTTTGAAGTCGGCCATTTTGAATCCAACTTTTGTTTTTTCAATAGGAAGAGGGTCATGTGACACATCAAACTTATTGGGAATTTCACAAGAAATACAATGGTGTGCTTGGTTTTAATGTAACTTTATTCTTTCATAAGTTATTTACAAGTTTCTGACCACTTATAAAATGTGTTCAATGTGCTGCCCATTGTGTTGGATTGTCAATGCAACCCTCTTCTCCCACTCTTCACACACTGATAGCAACACCACAGGAGAAATGCTAGCACAGGCTTCCAGTATCCGTAGTTTCAGGTGCTGCACATCTCGTATCTTCACAGCATAGACAATTGCCTTAAGATGACTCCAAAGATAAAAGTCTAAGGGGGTCAGATCGGGAGACCTTGGTGGCCATTCAACTGGCCCACGACGACCAATCCACTTTCCAGAAAACTGTTCATCTAGGAATGCTCGGACCAGACACCCATAATGTGGTGGTCTATGCTGTGAAGATACGAGATGTGCAGCACCTGAAACTGCGGATACTGGAAGCCTGTGCTAGCATTTCTCCTGCGGTGTTGCTATCAGTGTGTGAAGAGTGGGAGAAGAGGGTTGCATTGACAATCCAACACAATGGGCAGCACATTGAACACATTTTATAAGTGGTCAGAAACTTGTAAATAACTCATGAAAGAATAAAGTTACATTAAAACCAAGCACACCATATTTTTTTGGGTGAAATTGCCAATAAGTTTGATGTGTCACATGACCCTCTTCCTATTGAAAAAACAAAAGTTGGATTCAAAATGGCCGACTTCAAAATGGCCGCCATGGTCACCACACATCTTGAAAAGTTTCCCCCCTCATATATACTAATGTGCCACAAACAGATGTTAATATCACCAACCATTCCCATTTTATTAAGGTGTATCCATATAAATGGCCCACCCTATACATTTTCTCCAGGGCACTGCATACCTTATTGATGTGCACCTGAAATGCTAATGCCCCATAAATTAAATGCACAGTTTTGTTTAATTTATCCTCTAGGATACCAGCACAGTACATGGGGCTTGTGTACAGTAAATGGAGCTTGCGTCAGGTATGGCCCCACGCGTCCTCCTGTTGCATTGACGCAGACCCGATGGCCAGTATGGCAGCCCGATGCCTTCCACAGGCATCGGGGCCTGCCAGCTCTGGAAGCCTGTGAGACCCAACCCCCAGGCTGGGTCTCATAGACCCGATGAAGCGCAACTAGCGCGAAACAGCCATCGCTGTTTGGTGCGTGTCGTTTGTCTGTATGCCCCATGCCGCTCTTACTTGGATTGCAACTTTACTGAATAAAGCATCAAGTTGGAATTACATACTAGTGAGTGCCGCTAAGTGTTCTCTTCTCTGAATCTGTGCACTCTGTCAATATAAATGCTGACAGGTAAAGCATTACAATACACAATGTATTGTAATGCATTGTAGAGGGAATCAGACCCTCCAAAATAAAAAGTTAAAAAACACGCTTTTCATAATAAAAAATAAGTTTGAAGTAAACAAAAAGCCACTTTCCCATAATAAAGACATAGGCCCCTTTCACACGAGCGTGACGGATTAGGTCCGGATGCGTTCAGGGTGCGTTCAGTGAAACTCGCACTATTTTGCAAGCAAGTTCAGTCAGTTTTGTCTGCGATTGCGTATGGTTGTTCAGTTTTTTCCACGCGGGTGCAATGCGTTTTGATGCGTTTTTCACGCGCGTGATAAAAAACGGAAGGTTTCAAACAACATCTCTTAGCAACCATCAGTGAAAAACGCATCGCACCCGCACCCCATTCACTTCTATGGGGCCAGGGCTGCGTGAAAAACGCAGAATATAGAACATGCTGTGATTTTCACGCAACGCAGAACTGATGCGTGAAAAACAACGCTCATGTACACAGATCCCATTGTAAATGAATAGGTCAGGATTCAGTGCATGTGCTCTGCGTTCACGTCACGCATTGCACCCGCGCGGAAAACATGCTCGTGTGAAAGGGACCTTACAATATCCTGCCCTCGTATGGATGAGAGATCGTATTTCATATCTGGATGTACTAGAGACTGTTTTGTACTTGGATGTAACCTTTACCAGGAGCATCGTTCAGTAAAACGCCCTGTGTATTTCTGATCACCGCGACGCGGCAGGCGGTGATCGGAACAGAATTCCTGCTGAAATCATTCAGCCGGCACTCTGTGATAAAGCCGAGGGGGGTCCTGTGACCCCCCTCCCCCGTATCGGTGATCGCTACAAACCGCAGGTCAATTAAAAAATAAATAAAACTATGGCATTAAGAATGTGGAGACACTAAAGAATCATTTTTATTTTTATTAATGCTTTGTTATATAAAACTGAAACAAACAATTAAAAAAGTAGTCATATTTGGTATTGTCGCTTCAGTGACAACCTGCTCTATTAAAATACCACATGTACAGTGTTCATTTTAGGACATGGTCAGATATCATAGTCAAGTATCAAAATAATGCCAATGTAACACCTGACTCTGACACCTGACTCTGACACCTGACTCTGACACCTGACTCTGACACCTGACTCTGACACCTGACTATGACACCTGACTCTGACACCTGACCCTGACACCTGACTCTCATATCTGAGTTTGACTTATGCTCTTCATAGGTCAGGGACAAAGTGAGAAGGAGTTAGAGATAAACTATGTATTTGTCTGCTAAATCACACTGTCTATTGCTGAGCTTTTAACTCTGCCAGGCAAGCTGGTAGCTCAGTGGTAATGCTGCTGCCCCATGTCCAGGCTTTCTGAGTTCAAAGCCCCTCTCAGCCTCCCAAAAATGTTTACATTTTATTATGCGCTACATAAGAGGCAAATTTAAATGATGTGTGAGGCTGATATCTGACGTCCTTCAGTTGTCAGTATCACAAAACATTTTAGCTTTACTGTGGTTTTGTATTCTACATCACATAGATGAACAAAAATCACAAGCTCATACAAGGCAAGCTGGTGTCCAGGCTTTCTGAGTTCAAAGCCCCTTTCAGCCTTCAAAAAATGTTTACATTTTATTATGCCCTAGATAAGAGGCAAATTTAAATCATGTGTGACGCTGATGTCTCACTTCCTTCAGTCGTCAGTATCACAAAACATTTTAGGTTTACTGTGGTTTTTGCTATACTACATCTCATAGATCAAAAAAATCCCCATCTTTGCTGTCTAGAGCTATAGCTCAGTGGTAAGACACTTGCTTTGCATGTAGTGTTCATGGGTTCAAAACCTGTTTCAGGCTTTTAATAAAATTAATATTTTATATTTTATTGAGCTCTAGATCAGAGACAAATTCCAGTGCTGTGTGATGTAAGTAGTCCTTTTTTATTTTATTAAGAGTACATGGGCAGCACTATAGTAAAGGGGGCCCTGTATACAGAGCTGTATCCTGGATTTTACATATCTACTGTATATATGTGTATTATACACACAGTGTGCTATAGCTTCACCACACTGAGATGTGCTCAGAAAGCTGATATACATATTACTGCTTTATCCACGGACACAATATATGATCATACAGATGGCAGTACTATGTGATAGCTTCTACCGTAAGTATAGAAAAACCATGTGGAAATGTCATAGCTTGGAGGTTACATTAATGGCTTTGCTTGTTGAAGTCCCCAGAAAGACATATGTATTTTTTCTTTAATAGCATATACTATAATAAATAATATGTCATTAACCCATAGGATACCAGCGCTGTACATGTATGTCGCTGGAAACACGGTCACAAATCCCAGCGCCATACAGGTACAGCGCTCTGATCGGGCGGCCACAGGAGCTACTCCCTCCCGATCAGCTGCAGGGGTCCGGCAGGCACTAATAGTTGGACCCCTGCTGTATGCACCGGCATCGGTGAAAACCCTGATGCCGGCTCATTAACCCTTGCACTGCCGCGGTCAGCGCTGACGGCTGCATGTGCGGTATCCCCGTGGTGCTGTGATGTCAGCCTGCTGTCTAGCTCTGTCAGTCAATGGGGGAGGGGTGTGTGTGCAGAGCACAGGGTGTTATAGATAGAGCATTGCTCAGAATATTAAGCCCCGCCTCTGAGGGCTCAAATTGTTTATTTGCATATGAATAAAAACACAGATATCTCTGCAGCTATTTATCATACATAATCAGCATAATGAGCCCTACCAGGCAGTACGTATGGTCTAATAGGGTTGATTCTGGCGACAGAGCCTCTTTAGCCTCTTATGGACACAGGGCGTACCTGTGTATTTCCGATCACCGCTGTGCGGCGGGCAGTGTTACGAACGGTGTGCCTGCTGAAATCATTCAGAAGGCACCCTGTGACAATGCCGAGGGGGGGTCCTGTGACCATCCTCCCCTATATCGGCGATCGCTGCTAACCGCAAGTCAATTCAGACCTGCGGTTTGCAGCATTTCCAGGTTATTCAGGTCTCCGGTGACCCGGAATAGGAGGGTGATCAGTGGTGTAATATACACCACCAATCACCCTCCGTAGATCCTGTGAGGTGGCGGTGACGGAGGATGAGGGTGAGGATCACCTGTGATTGGTTGGAGGGACTGACCTGGAGATAACATCCTGGAGCTCCACTCTCCCCGCCCACAGACTTCTGTGTGAGTAAGGAGAGAGGAGCCCTGTGTCGGTCCATCTGCATCCCACACGATCCTCCGCCATCCGTGGCCCCTGAGACCCCATAAAGTGCCATCTGGCATATAAACATTTAGGGAGAGCTTTTGGTTAGGTAGGGGTAGTGGAAAAAAAAAAAGTAAATTTTTGTGTGCAGCACCCGGATCTGAGGGTGTCTGGGGTCCACAGCAACTTGTGCGACCCCCGTCCCCCCAGGGGTGCTGCAGCTTTCCTCCCACCCACATATTTTGGGGCGCAAGTGCATTTTTTTTCTTTTTGTAGGTGCGCTGACTGTGGCCGGCACTCTTAGCTGTAAAAGAGCGCCTGGCCACTGCCAGCGCATCGCCCACCCCACCGCTGATCAGTGAGTTTTTGGGCTGTGAGCAATTTTTCGGGGATTCTGTTAGGTTAGGGTGGGTTAGGGTAGGGTATACATAAAAACACACCGCCCCCCCCCCACACACACACACACACTAAATAAAGTTTTACACACACACACACTCCCCTTTAGCGTTCTAAGATGGCCCGGATGTTCTCGGCCGAGGAGGCGTACGCCCAGCTGCTCTCCGACTCCGAGAGCCCCAGTGAGGACGAGGATGACCCCACTTTCCTGTTGTCATCCTCGTTCTCCTCATCATCTAGTGATGATGATGAGCCCCAAGGCGGCGGAGACGCCGCCAGGCGGAGCCAGGAACCCCCCGTGCCAGGAACCCTGTGGCCCACACTAGTATGAGCAGCCCTGGGGCTCGTACTAGTTTTCCGGCCCACCAGGAAAGTTCACCTGAGCCCTCTACCGGTGAACTTGGCTGGAGTACCCCAGAGGATTTTGAGCCCTTGATTCCTGACTTTGTTGGCCAACCAGGAATCCAGATTCGCACAGTGGGCTTCACTAAATATGACATTTTTAGTTTTTTTCAGTGAACAATTTGTGAATCTGATGGTGGAGCAAACAAACTTGTTCGCCCAACAGTTTATAGCCCAATTTCTCCGAGTCAGAAAATACCTCATATGTGGACGTAATATGATCTGCGGGTGACTACACGGCTCAGAAGAGAAAGAGCGATATTGGGATTTTGGACAACCAAAATCCCAATGGCGCTCCTTCTCTTCTGAGCCATGTAGTTTGCCCGCAGAGCACTTTACGTCCACATATGGGGTATGTCCTTACTCCGGAGAAATTGGGCTACAAATTTTGGGGCGCTTTTTCTCCTATTACCCCTTGTAAAAATGAAATAAAAGGGGCTACATGTTAGTGTAAAAAAAGGAGATTTAGAATTTTCTCCTCCACTTTGCAGCTATTCCTGTGAAGACTGTGGAGAAATAAATTAAAATGGGGGAAGGGGATTATAAATTTAGTACTCCATGTAAGTGTGGTACTCCCTGAAGCAACCGTCAATACAGAGGCCCGGATGATCGGGACACGTTTCACACTGAGTGGTGGTGTCCTTTCGTTACCCCCTCCTGTTACACACGCTGCACTTTTTTTTTTGGGACCAACCCTTCTTTCCAGTATGGGGGAACCACACCTGGAAAGTGTTGGCCGGGACGATCCGGGCGCCTCCAGTTCCTGAGGTACTCCGGCCTGCTCTTTCCCGGTCAGAAAAGATTATGGCCTTGAGGACTGCCCTTATAGAACTGGAGGAATGTCCCTGTGCTGCCAGCGCTCCGGGACAGCACAAAAGAGTTGTACATGGCAACCTGCACCAAGTAGACCGCAACTTCTTTGTACCATGCTAGGGGTTTTGCGCATGGCGTTTAGGGTTTCCATCTTTTCTCTAAGCCAAACCCGAACAGAAGGGAGGGAGGGCCCCTTTCAGGCCCCACCCATGTCCCGCCTCCAGCCACGCCCATGTCCCGCCTCCACCCCTGGTTGCTGTCGCACCACGATCATTACGCCCCTGATCCCGTCACTACAGAAATACAGCACCCCATACCTCTTACATCCAGTGACGTCTCCTTTGATGTAGATGTTCTTTCCTCATCTTCTCCTTTCAGATCTTCAGACCAGACTACCCTTTTTTCGCCATTTTTCGTCTCTGCAGTTTGACAACAACAAAAAAAAGATCTTAGTTTACTACTTTTCCATCATCCTCCCATCTTCTGGACAAATCATCCTACTACCCCAATACTGTGCCGCTGTGCTCCCCAATACTATACTGCATAAACAGATTAACCCCCTGATAATACTAGTAACACACAGAGCCCCCCATATAAAATACCCCTTCTTTGTGGCCTCAGTAGAAGCCCCCAAATAATGTGCCAGTAAGAAGTGCCCCCCATAGATGCCCCCATGTGTCAGTAAGAAGTGCATCTTTTCTCCCCCAATATGTGCCTCTTCCCCCCTTCCCTTATATGTGCCAGTATCAAGTGCCTCTATTCTCCCCACCAATATGTGCCAGTATAAGGTGCCTCTTTCCCCCCCTTCCCCCCATATATTGCAGTTTCAAGTGCCTCATTCCCCCCTCAATATGTGCCAGTATAAGGTGCCTCTTTCCACCCCTTCCCCTATATGTGCCAATTTCAAGTGCCTCTTCCCCCCCACCCAAATATGTGGCAGTATAAGGTGTCTCTCCCCCCCTTCCCCCATATGTGCCAGTTTCAAGTGCCTCATTTCTCCTCCTCCCTAATATGTGCCAGTATAAGGTGCCTCTTTCCACCCCTTCCCCCATATGTGCCAATTTCAGGTGCTTCTCTTCTCTAAAAAAATAACAAAAAACCTTTTACTTACCTCCAACGATGCGATGCAGGCCTCTCCCCGGCCTGTGTCCCGCGCTGTACGGCTCAGGCGGCGTGATGACGTCATCGCGCCGCCTGCACCGGCCTCTGATAGGCTGCAGGCACAAGGCCCGCAGCCTATTAGAGGAACAGGAGAGAGAGACGCCTCTCCCTCCCCTGCCGCAGCACAGCCGTCTGTATCGTTGTCCTGAGGACGGCGATACAGATGACTATGGCGATGAGCATCTCCCTGTGCCCAGCCGCCGCCGCCATCATTCACAGCTGATTCTGTGCCTGGGTCTGAGAAAGGCTTGTACCCGGGCACAGGATTGCAAACCCGGACTGTCCGGGTCATTCCTGTACGGGTGGCAACCCTATTCTCTAATGCTCTATAACACCCTGTGCTCTGCACACACACCCCTCCCCCATTGACTGACAGAGCTAGACAGCAGGCTGACATCACAGCACCACGGGGATACCGCACATGCAGCCGTCAGCGCTGACCGCGGCAGTGCAAGGGTTAATGAGCCGGCATCAGGGTTTTCACCGATGCCGGTGCATACAGCAGGGGTCCAACTATTAGTGCCTGCCGGACCCCTGCAGCTGATCGGGAGGGAGTAGCTCCTGTGGCCGCCCGATCAGAGCGCTGTACCTGTATGGCGCTGGGATTTGTGACCGTGTTTCCAGCGACATACATGTACAGCGCTGGTATCCTATGGGTTAATGACATATTATTTATTATAGTATATGCTATTAAAGAAAAAATACATATGTCTTTCTGGGGACTTCAACAAGCAAAGCCATTAATGTAACCTCCGAGCTATAACATTACCACATGGTTTTCTATACTTAGAAGCTATCACATAGCACTGCCATCTTTATGATCATATATTGTGTCCGTGGATAAAGCAGTAATATGTATATCAGCTTTCTGAGCAGATCTCAGTGTGGTGAAGCTATAGCACACTGTGTGTATAATACACATATATACAGTAGATATGTATAATCCAGGAGACAGCTCTGCATACAGGGCCCCCTTTACTATAGTGCTGCCCATGTACTCTTAAGGACTACGTACATCACACAGCATGGGAATTTGTCTCTGATCTAGAGCGCAATAAAATATAAAATATTAATTTTATTAAAAGCCTGAAACAGGTTTTGAACCCATGATCACTACATGCAAAGCAAGTGTCTTACCACTGAGCTACAGCTCTAGACAGAAAAGAAGGGGATTATTTTGATCTATGAGATGTAGTATAGCAAAAAACACAGTAAACCTAAAATGTTTTGTGATACTGACGACTGAAGGAAGTGAGACATCAGCGTCAAACATCATTTAAATTTGCCTCTTATCTAGGGCATAATAAAATATAAACATTTTTTGAAGACAGAAAGGGGCTTTGAACTCAGAAAGCCTGGACATGGGGCAGCAGCATTACCACTGAGCTACCAGCTTGCCTTGTATGAGCTTGTGATTTTTTTTTCATCTATGTGATGTAGAATACAAAACCACAGTAAAGCTAAAATGTTTTGTGATACTGACAACTGAAGGACGTCAGATATCAGCGTCACACATCATTTAAATTTGCCTCTTATGTAGCGCATAATAAAATGTAAACATTTTTGGGAGGCTAAAAGGGGCTTTGAACTCAGAAAGCCTGGACATGGGGCAGCAGCATTACCACTGAGCTACCAGCTTTCCTGGCAGAGTTAAAAGCTCAGCAATAGACAGTGTGATTTAGCAGACAAATACATAGTTTATCTCTAACTCCTTCTCACTTTGACCCTGACCTATGAAGAGCATAAGTCAAACTCAGATATGAGAGTCAGGTGTCAGGGTCAGATGTCAGAGTCAGGTGTCATAGTCAGGTGTCAGAGTCAGGTGTCAGAGTCAGGTGTCAGAGTCAGGTGTCAGAGTCAGGTGTCAGAGTCAGGTGTCAGAGTCAGGTGTTACATTGGCATTATTTTGATACTTGACTATGATATCTGACCATGTCCTAAAATGAACACTGTACACATGACCTAACCTGTTAGATGAATGTTGTAAATAACAAAAAATAAAAACGGTGCAAAAACAGCTATTTCTTGTTACCTTGCCTCACAAAAAGTGTAATATACAGAATCAGGGCCATAAATATTGAGTTTTGTTTGGCTGTTAACTTTTGCTTTGTAACTGGAAGAAAAAAAAATAAGGAAAATCTGACAAAAAGTGAAATCTTGAAATTTAATCTCTATTTTCCATTGATTCTTGTGGAACACCTAAAGGGTTAACACAGTTTGTAAAATCAGTTTTGTATACCTTGAGGGGTGTAGTTTCTAAAATGGAGTCACTTTTTTTGAGTTTCTACTCAATGGGTGCATCAGGGGGGCTTCAAATGGGACATGGTGTCAAAAAAACAGTCCAGCAAAATCTGCCTTCCAAAAAACGTATGGCATTCCTTTCCTTCTGCGCCCTACCTTGTGCCCGTACAGCAGTTTACGACCACATATGGGGTGTTTCTGTAAACTACAGAATAAGGGCCATAAATATTGAGTTTTCTTTGGCTGTTAACCCTTGCTTTGTAATTGGAAAAAATGGATTCAAATAGAAAATCTGCCAAAAAAGTGAAATTTTGTAATGTTATCTCTATTTTCCATTAATTCTTGTGGAACACCTAAAGGGTTAACAAAGTTAGTAAAATCAGTTTGATGTAGTTTGTAAAATGGGGTCATTTTTGGGTGGTTTCTATTATGTAAGCCTCACAAAGTGACTTCAGACCTGAACTGGTCCTGAAAAAGTGGGTTTTGCAAATTTTCTGAAAAATTTCAAGATTTGCTTCTAAACTTCTAAGCCTTCTAACATCCCCCCAAAAATAAAATGGTATTCACAAAATGATCCAAACATGAAGTAGACATATGGGGAATGTAAAGTAATAACTATTTGTGGAGGTATTACTATCTATTATAAAAGTAGAGAAATTTAATTTGGAAATTGGCAAATTTTTCAAAAATTTTTATAAATTTGGAATTTTTTTAGAAATACAAATTTATTTTTTTCCTCAATTTTGCCACTGTAATTAAGTACAATACGTGACAAGAAAACATTCTCATAATGGCCTGGATAAGTATAAGCGTTTTAAAGTTATCACCACATAAAATGACACATGTCAGATTTACAAAAAAAATGGCCTGGTACTTAAGGTGAAAATGAGCCCGGTCCTCAAGGGGATAAGCTGGATTGCACCATCCTTGTCTCAGTCTCCAATTCCTCAGTTAGCACTACAGTAAATGGTACTGGCGTCACAACTACAAGGGACCTTGCCATAGGCACATTAATACAGACCATCAAGGGCACCTCAAACCACCATCTGGCCAGTGTCCCTTACACCAGAGTGTGCCCCAGAGAATTCTTGTGCAGGCCTGCCCAGGGACGACATAACCGTGAGTAACCAGAACTGTATTTACCTCGGCCCACCTAATGCTCATGCTCGTGACCTCTGGCTCACTGCACATATTGAAGGGGGGAAACTTTTAGCACAAGGACAACACATGACAAAATGTGAATAAGCTAGAGTCTGAAGACTCTAGCTTATTATGGCCTTTCCATAACTTCGGTACATTTAATTCTAAATGTAAGACAGCTTCCGAGCCGAATTTAAGCATATTTCAGAATGATAAATGCCCCCCCCCCCCCCTTGAGTTTTCTCCCGTCTAGTCAAATTTTACAGTGAATACTGCTTCATTTTACCATACGTTGTTACATCAAATCTAACATGATTGGATTACCATCTGACGTGTAGTGATTTTTTAATTTTTACTTTTTACAACAGATGGTATTTTAGTGTGAAGAGAGTAAATAAGTACTGTGAATCTCCGAAAACACTGCAGAATAAAGTTCTGTATTCTAAATTGAAATATTGGTTAATACGCTGACCCTACAGTAAGTTGTATATTCGCATATGAAATTAAATTCTGGATTCTTTGCAAGAATTATTAACTTAAAGGGAACCTGTCACATTGAATATGGTGTTTGAAGAACAGGCAGCACGTTACAGAGCAGGAGGAGCTGAGCAGATTGATATACAGTGAGGAACAGAAGTATTTGAACACTTTGCGATTTTGCAAGTTCTCCCACTTAGAGATCATGGAGAGGTCTGAAATTCACATGGTAGGTGCATTTCCACTGTGAGAGACAGAATAAAACATTTATAAATCAGGAAATCACATTATATGATTTTTAAAGAATTTATTTGTCTTGCACTGCTGAACATAAGTATTTGAACACCTGAGAAAATCAATGTTAATATTTGGTACAGAAGACTTTGTTTGCAATTACAGAGGTCAAATGTTTTCTGTAGTTCTTGACCAGGTTTGCACACACTGCAACAGGGATTTTGGCCCACTCCTTCACACAGATCTCCTCTAGATATGTCAGCTGTCGCTGAGCAACACAGAGATTTAGCTCCCTCCAAAGATGTTCTATTGGATTTTAGTCTGGAGACTGGCTAGGCCACTCCAGAACCTTGATATACTTCTTACAGAGCCACTCCTTGGTTTTCCTGGCTGTGTGCTTCGGGTCGTTGTCATGTTGGAAGACCCAGCCACGGCCCATCTTCAATGCTCTGACTGGGGGAAGGAGGTTGTGTTCTCAAAATCTCACAATAAATGGCCCCATTCATCCTCTCTTTAATACAGTGCAGTTGTCCTGTCCCGTTCGTAGAAAAGCACCCCCAAAGCATGATGTTACCACCCCCATGGTTCACAGTAGGGATGGTGATCTGGGGATGCAACTCATCCTTCTTTATCCTCCAAACACAACGAGTGAAGTATTGACCAAAAAGTTCTACTTTGGTCTCATCTGACCACATGACTTTCTCCCATGTCTCCTCTGCATCATCCAGATGGTCATTGGCAAACTTCAGACGGGCCTGGACATGTGATGACTTGAGCAGGGGAACCTTCCGTGTAATGCATGATCTGAAACCATGACGGCATAGTGTTCTACAGACAGTGACCTTTGAAACTGTGGTCCCAGCTGTCTTCATGTCATTGACCAGCTCCTCCCTTGTAGTTCTGGGCTGATTCCTCACATTTCTTATTATCAGTGATACTCCACGAGGTGAGATCTTGCATGGATCCCCAGTCCGAGGGAGACTGACAGTCGTTTTTTTTTAACAATTTTTATTGTTTTTAAAATATCTATACACATGTACATTGCAATAGTAATACACCATAGTGCAATAATAATGTAAATTTTTGGTTACAAACATTACATTTGTATAGAGACATATTATTATTATCATTTACATATAATGTTATATGCATAGAACTAGAACCTGAGTGTTGAACGTCGGAACACCTGGGTAGAGAACACGAAGTGTTAAGTGAAGTTTCTATACGATTCCCATGAAGACCAAATGCTAAGGAATGTATTTCTGTTTTTTAACTCCCAATGTGAGAGCTCCTCAAGGCGATAAAATTGGTCGACTTTAGCTATCCAATGGTCTATAGTAGGGATGTCTGGGCTACGCCAGTTTATGGGGATAAGTAGTCGTGCCGCTGATATCAGGAAGGAGAAGAGGGTTTTTTTGTGAGTGTCCCTTGTATACCAAAAGATAATAGTGCTATCTCAGGGGAAATAGGGAAATTGGTGTTGCAAATGGTATTGCTTAAATTGAATATTTTCCCCCACCAGGGTTTTAGCAGAGGGCACTCCCACCAGATATGGAAATAAGAACCTTTATTCTTTTCACATCTCCAACAATTGTCTGAGATGTTAGGATAATATGAGGAAATCTTGTCTGGGGTTCTATACCATCTAGATAAAACCTTGTAACCGTTCTCTTGCACTCAGACACATCTTGAAAGTTTGTGTGGAGTGATGAAGAGTTTGGTCATTTCGGATTGGGAGAATTGTCTTCCCAGGTCTTTTTCCCATAGTGCTATTACTGCTGGTTTGACACTCAAAGTGGAAAGGGCTAGTTTCTTATAAAGAACAGAAATTAACTTAGAAGGGTAGTTAGTGAACTTCAACAGATTTTCAAAACAGTCCAGGGGTTTCTGCAGGTTTAGGGATTTGGCTCTAAAGGTAATTTCTTTACTAATATAGGTGAGGAGTAGGGTATGTGAGGAAGTAATTTCCAGACTGTTTAAAAGAGACTCTCCAGAGAGGACACAACCATCCTTGTCCAGTAAATCCGTTACTAATTTAATAGATGATCTGATCCCTAGAGGGCATGTGTCCTTCAGCTCTTTTGGAGCTAATGAGATAATATCTCCTACCTGAAGGAGAGGGGAGGGCAGAGGTAGGGCACAGCAGGTGGAGGAGAACCACCTCCATACCTTCAAAGAAGTGCGAACTATAGGGTTCGGAATAGAGGATAAGGCAGGAAGTGGGCTGTCCGACAACAACAGGGCCCTAATAGTAGAGGGAAATAAAATATTTTCTAACGGTAGCCATTGTTTGTGATTAGAGGGCCGGAGCCAATCAATCACTCTATTTAAGTGTATAGCCTTCATATAAAGTTCAGGGTCAGGTAAACCTATCCCACCGAGGTGTTTGGGTTTTGTTAAGGTAGAAAAGGAAATTCTAAGCTTTTTACCCTGCCATATAAACTTCCGGATCTGGGAGTTCAAAGACCTAAAAAAAGACCTAGGGATGGCAATAGGAAGGACTTGCAGGAGATAAGTGAGTCTTGGAATTACCAGGGACATTACTAGGTTTTTTCTTCCAAACCAAGACAGGTAAGGAAAGTCCAGAGAATCCAGCTGAGCGACAATGGCCTTCAAGAGGGGGGTATAGTTGAGCTGAAACAGTTCTGAGAGATGAGAGGTTAATTTAATACCCAAGTAGGTTAAATGTCTGTTAGACCAGTTAAAAGGCGAGTTTAATTGGAGAGCCGAAATTTGAGTAGGGGATAGACATATATGAAGGATCTGGGATTTTTGGGGGTTGATTTTGAAATTTGAGAGGAGACCAAATCTATTTAAGAGGGATATTGTTAGGGGCATGGATCTAGTGGGGTTTGTTGTAAGGATAAGCAGATCGTCTGCGAAAGCCGCTAATTTAAATTCTTTTGGGCCTAATTTTAGTCCAATGATGCCCTCTTCTTGTCTCAAGGCCTGCAAAAAGGTCTTCATCACTAAGACAAATATAAGGGGAGAGAGAGGGCAACGGGTGGAGATGAGATTGTTGACCAGGACTGAAGCAGAGGAATTTGTGTACATTGCAAAAACAGCATTAATGTATGGGGTGGGAATATGAAATTTATGCAGGGTAAGTCTTATGTATGACCAGTCTATTCGATCAAATGCTTTTTCAGCATCGGTGCCAAGTAGAACCAAGGGCCTTTTTTTGTGAGAAGCATAGAAGAGGGCATCAAGAACTTTTGTAGTGTTGTCTTTTCCCTCTCGACCTTTCACAAATCCCACCTGATCAGAGAGAATTAAGTTAGGGAGAAAGGATTGGAGTCTAGTGGCCAACATTTTTGCCAGGATTTTTAAGTCTGTATTCAATAAGGATATAGGTCGATAGTTAGCGCAGGAGGAGGTCTTTACCCTCTTTAGGTATAATAGTAATTAGAGTGTTAGTCATATCGACTGATAAAGGTTTATTGCAAAGGGAAGAGTTACAGACTGGGAGGAAGTAAGGGATCAGAGAGTCTTGGAAAGAGGTGTAGTAAGCGGTTGGGAAGCCGTCCGGGCCCGGGCATTTATCTTTTGGGGAGGATTTAAGGGCTGCAGCTAATTCAGTTGGAGTGAAAGGCTTTTGTAGGATATTTTGCTGATCTGGGGATAGTTTAGGAAGGTTTAGCGTTTCCAGAAAGGCCTTAACTGACGAATCTCTGTTCTGAGTGTGAGGGTCCTCTGAGGGGGGAGGTAAATTATACAGGGATTCATAAAAAAGCTTAACTTGTTCAGCTATAGTCTCCGAGCTGTTGGCCCTGGGGAGTTTTGATGGAAGATACATGTCTAGCTAATTTTCTACGTTTAATACGCTGCATCATGAACTTTGAGGCCTTGTTACCATGGGCAAAAAACTGTTGGGAGGATAAGTAGTATTTAGCAGCTTTAGCATTTAAGAGGTTTTTAAGCTCTGTTCTAAGAGCTGTAAGGTCTGATAAGTGATGGACTGCTAGGGATCTCTTATGGAGCGACTCCAAAACGTGAATCTGGTCCAAAAGAGAGGAAAGATGTTTATCTGCTTGTTTCTTTAGATAGGAGCATTTACTAATGAAGTGGCCTCTTATAAAAACTTTGTGGGCATCCCAGAGGGTCTGGGGGGAAATATCTGGGGTATTATTGAGGGAGAAGTATTCTTCTATAAGGGATTTGAAGTGTTCTCTAAGGCCATCGCTGCTCAGCACGGATTCATTAAGTCTCCAAATAGGAGTCTCCAAATAGGAGTCCTACCTGGTTCTGAAGATGGCCGTATTGTACAAAAGATAGGGGAGTGATCTGATATGGTGATGTTGCCAATTTTTGCATCCAAGAATATAGGTATCTGGTCCTTTGGAACGAATATATAATCTATCCTGCTATAGGAGTGACCTGGAGCGGAATAAAAGGAAAAGTCAGTGCAATTTGGATTAAGGCAACGCCATATGTCTATGAGTCCTAGGTCGTATAATCTGGAGTTCAGTTTTTTAAGAGATTTAGCAGAAAAAGAAAAAACAATTGTGGATGTATCAACAAGAGGCTGTAAGGCGACATTGACGTCACCTGCCAAGACGAGGGTTCCCTCCTGCAAGTCCTCCACCAGGGTCAAAAGGGACAGAAGCCAGTCTATCTGGTCAGTGTTAGGGGCGTAAATATTGACAAATGTGTACATTTTACGACCAATAGTACCCTTAAGAATGATGTATCTGCCATCCGGGTCTTGCGTATGTGCAGAGTAAATGAAGGGAACAGTACCTCTGAATCCTATACTCACTCCTCTAGAGGCCGTTCCTCCTGCTCCACAGTGATACCAAATTGGATATTTGGAGAATGAGAGGTCAGGGTAGTTACCATGTTTATAGTGGGTTTCCTGTAAGAACAAGACTGAGCATCTTTCCTTCCAAAGGAGGGAAAAGATTTGGGATCTTTTAGATGGAGATCTAAGGCCCTTCACATTAAAGGACGCTAATTTAAGGTCATTCATGGCTAAATGATTGGGCCGTAATGGCGGCCCCTAGAGAAGCGAGCATATTCCCCTCACTTAACATATATAAATAGGACTGATATCCAGGTGTTCCATAACTGAAAAAACATAAAAGAAAAACATAAACAATAATAAAACAGTAATGCGGCGGGGGGAAGTCAAGTTGCCGCTTTAAGAAAAACATGAAGCTTAAAGGCTTCTTCAGAGAGGGGGGGGGAAAGTGGGGTTAACCCAAATATTGGATCCTGCTAATAATGGGAATAAATAAAGCTTTTAAATATGTACTCCAGATAGAAGGAGGGGATAGGTAGAGGGAGGGGGGGGAGGGATGGAGGGATATAGATGGAAAAAGGTATGGTAGAGGAAGAGAATGAGAGAAAGGTAGGAAGGTGAACTTAGTGGGAAATGGAGATAGATGTATAGCTTATAATATGCCCACAGGATTAGAGAGAGAGAGCTAAGACACAGTCCCAGTTATTCTCCTCGGAGTCAGGTTACCACTGCGATTCTTCATACGCTGTCTTTTAGGAGTAGAGGTCTTCTCCCAGGGGGTCAGCTTCAGAAGATCAGGCAATATGGAGATCTCGGACACTGCATCCCAGCTTGCTATGTCCATTGGAGGAATGTCTGTAAGAGGTTTCAGGATTTTCCTCTTATTTAAGGTGACAGGGGAAAGGTCTTGAAATATCTTGATAGTAGAGTCACCAAAAGAGATGGCATTTGAGGCTCTGGCTGCATTAAAGATTTTTTCTTTGTCTGCAAAATAAAAAAATCGGCAGATGATGTCCCTGGGAGGTTCTGTATCTTTTGGCTTCTGTCTGAGGGCCCTGTGAGCTCTTTCTATAGTCATATCAGACAGATCGTCATTTCCCAGGAGTGTTGCAGCTATTTGTCTAATGGTGGATATTAGGTCCTCATTAGGCACAGATTCTGGTATGCCCCTGAATCGGAGGTTATTCCTCCTGCCCCTGTTTTCTTGATCCTCCATGGCTGCATGCAGATGGTTTATATGTTGCTGGCAGGAGGAAAGGGATTGAGAAACAGCGGCGCTATGTTCCAGGGTGGCCTGACTGATATTCTCCAGAGACTCTACCCTGTGGCCGATATGTTGAATCTCTTGTGTAAGTACAGAGATTTCTTGCATCAGGGGTGAGAGGGCTTCAGCAAGAGCTTGCTTGATGAAACGCCTAGACACAGGCCTGGAGCGGGAGGTTATAGACTCACCACCATCACTTTCTCCCTCAGACATGCCTCCTTCAGCACCTGCTTCAGAGCGCTCGTCTGCCGGCGCCATCTTGGATTCTCTAGCTGCAGGAGAAGCAGTTTGTTTCTTCAGGTATTTTGCCATTCCTGTTCCTGGATTAGGGCATTTCGGGATCACAGCATGGTCTGTGTTCTTTTGTCCTCCTATTTTCACCATTTTGGAGTACAATAGCAAACGTAAGCGAGTCCCTTTAGCAGGAGAATAAGCGGAGCTCAGCAGAGCATGTCTCCAAGCTGCTTGGCAATTTCCCTGTAGCCCTTTCCAGCCTTGTGGAGGTCCACAATTTTGTCTCTGGTGTCTTTTGACAGCTTTTTGGTCTTGTGCATGGTAGTAGGTGGCGTCTGACTGACTGTGGGGTGGACAGGTGTCTTTAACCCTTTCACGTCTGCAATCTGTATATATACGTGATAGCTGCACATACCCCGTGCAGCTACCACGTATATATACGTTCTGGCAGCTCTTTAATCCAAGCGCTGCAAAGCGCTTGGATTAAAGCTTCTGCCTCTGCCCTGCTGCTGTCACGGACAGCATACAGTGCAGTAATGCCGGCAAGGGACCAATCAGAGTGGCCCCTTGCCGGCAATCGATCCGATTGGTTAGTCTGTGCAGACTAACCAATCGGATCGCGGCAGCGTTAAAATGCCGGTTTCAGGCTCTGATCTGCGCTCTGCAGATCAGAGCCTGAAATCGGTAAGGTGTCCTCGTGCCCCCCGATCCTCCAAGCCTTTGGTGCCCCTCTGTGGTCCCCCCCCCATCTGTGCCCCGCTGACCTGTGCCCCGCCGATCTGTGCCTCCTGCGCAGCTGCGCTGATCTCCTTCCTGCCCTGATGCGGTCCGCCCCCTCCCCGCCCCCTGCATTAATTTTCTAGGTTGTAGTTTCTATAATGGGATCATTTATGGGGGTTTCCACTATGTAAGCCCCACAAAGGGACTTCAGACCTGAACTGGTCCTTAAAAAGTGGGTTTTGGAAATTTTCTTAAAAATTGTAAGAATTGCTTCTAAACTTCTAAGCCTTCTAACGTCCTAAAAAAATAAAATGACATTTCCAAAATGATGCCAACATAAAGTAGACATATGGGGAATGTTAAGTAATAAATATTTTATTAGGTATCACTTTCTGTTTTAGACGCAGAGAAATGGAAATTTGGAAAATTTTGAATTTTTCCTAATTTTTGGTAAATTTGGGATTTTTTCATAAATAAAGGTGAAATATATTGACTCAAATATATGACTATCATGAAGTACAATGTGTCACGAGAAAACAATCTCAGAATGGCGTGGATAAGTAAAAGTGTTCCAAAGCTATTACCACATAAAGTGACGCATGTCAGATTTGTAAATTTTGACCTGGACACTGGGGCA
This sequence comes from Bufo gargarizans, assembly GCF_014858855.1. Lineage (NCBI taxonomy): Eukaryota > Metazoa > Chordata > Amphibia > Anura > Bufonidae > Bufo > Bufo gargarizans. The sequence continues at coordinate 98,662,622 of NC_058081.1, forward strand.
TCAATGACCCTTGGTCATGAAAGGGTTAAAGAGCTCAGACAGGTTCTACTAAGTTAGATTAATGAGTGGAGTAGAGGTGGATATTTTAAAGGCACAGTAACAGGTTTTTGAGAGCCAGAATTCTTGTTGTTTCTCAGGTGTTCAAATACTTATGTTCAGCAGTGCAAGACAAATAAATTCTTTAAAAATCATACAATGTGATTACCTGAATTTTTTCTTTTCTTTTGTCTCTCAGAGTGGGAATGCACCTACACTGTGAATTTCAGACCCATCCATGATTTCTAAGTGGGGGAACTTGAAAAATTGCAGGGTGTTCAAATACTTCTGTTCCTCACTGTTTTACTGGTCACATGACCTGTGATGTCATCACAGGTCCTTCAGCTCTTCCAGTGCATTAGATTCAATTGTTTTGCTGTCCTGTGGATGGCAATATAGTTGTATCTAGCATAATTATAAAAAACAAAATGGGTGTGTTCAGTCTAAAAGAGGCGCTACCCTCAATATATACTACAAGAAAATTTTGACTAGAACCTTCAGAATCACAGGTGCATATCCATAAAGCAAACATAATTATAAAAAGCAAAATGGCTGCACATCATTATACATACAAACAATAGACCTAAGAAATTGGAGTCACTCTAAATAAATGTGGCACAATACCGACTATAGATGAGTTCATGGAAGCTCTTAGCGCACATATTTGCTCAAACATGTGTCGGGCCCATCTAATCAAATATGTGCGCTAAGAGCTTCCATTAACTCATCTATAGTCGGTATTGTACCACCTTTATTTAGAATGACTCCAATTTCTTAGCTCTATTGTTTGTATGTATAATAGGGTGCAGCCATTTTGTTTTTTATAATTATGTTTTCTTCATGGATATGCACCTGTGATTCTGAAGGTTATAGTCTAAATTTTCTTTTAGCTGTATCTTGCAGGCTGTCAGGACATTCGGGGCCTGGGTCAAAACATCAGTGGCCCAGGCCCCGAATGTTTTAACCTAGCAACGCCCCTGGTGCTCCTAAATAAGTGACACTAGACATAAGAGAGTGGATTATAAACTAATCATATTAGTTTTGAGTTTTGCAAAAATTCTACTTCCCATCCAAACAAATGCCAACTTTTGGCGTTTCGATGTAGATGAATAGCACAAAATGGCATCTGACATTTTATATTTTTTAGTAAATTAGTTAGGAAAACATGGCAGGGAAAATTAAGACAAAGGACCACATGACACTTGGCAGCACGGTGGCTGGCGGGCTTGCCCACAATGCCTTGCAGTCAGCCTGGCAGCCAATCAGGAAGGAGGAAATAGGCTGGTCTATGTGAAACTATGTTAGCTCCTAAGTAGGGATGAGCGAACTCGAACTGTATAGTTCGGGTTCGTACCGAATTTTGGGGTGTCCGTGACACGGACCCGAACCCGGACATTTTCGTAAAAGTCCGGGTTCGGGTTCGGTGTTCGTCGCTTTCTTGGCGCTTTTGTGACGCTTTCTTGGCGCTTTTTGAAAGGCTGCAAAGCAGCCAATCAACAAGCGTCATACTACTTGCCCCAAGAGGCCATCACAGCCATGCCTACTATTGGCATGGCTGTGATTGGCCAGAGCACCATGTGACCCAGCCTCTATTTAAGCTGGAGTCACATAGCGCCGCCCGTCACTCTGCTCTGATTAGCGTAGGGAGAGGTTGCGGCTGCGACAGTAGGGCGAGATTAGGCAGATTAACTCCTCCAAAGGACTTGATTAACTGATCGATCTGCAGCTGTGGATCATTGAGCTGCTGATCCTCAATTGCTCACTGTTTTTAGGCTGCCCAGACCGTTTGTCAGTCACATTTTTCTGGGGTGATCGGCGGCCATTTTGTGTCTTGTGGTGCGCCAGCACAAGCTGCGACCAAGTGCATTTAACCCTCAATGGTGTGGTTGTTTTTTGGCTAAAGCCTACATCAGGGTGAAGCTGTCACACCAAGTGCATTTAACCAGCAATAGTCTGTTCATTTTTTGGCCATATACAAAATCAGGGGCAAGCTGCGCCTGTCACCAAGTGCATTTAACCCTCAATGGTGTGGTTGTTTTTTGGCTAAAGCCTACATCAGGGTGAAGCTGTCACACCAAGTGCATTTAACCAGCAATAGTCTGTTCATTTTTTGGCCATATACAAAATCAGGGGCAAGCTGCGCCTGTCACCAAGTGCATTTAACCCTCAATGGTGTGGTTGTTTTTTGGCTAAAGCCTACATCAGGGTGAAGCTGTCACACCAAGTGCATTTAACCAGCAATAGTCTGTTCATTTTTTGGCCATATACAAAATCAGGGGCAAGCTGCGCCTGTCACCAAGTGCATTTAACCCTCAATGGTGTGGTTGTTTTTTGGCTAAAGCCTACATCAGGGTGAAGCTGTCACACCAAGTGCATTTAACCAGCAATAGTCTGTTCATTTTTTGGCCATATACAAAATCAGGGGCAAGCTGCGCCTGTCACCAAGTGCATTTAACCCTCAATGGTGTGGTTGTTTTTTGGCTAAAGCCTACATCAGGGTGAAGCTGTCACACCAAGTGCATTTAACCAGCAATAGTCTGTTCATTTTTTGGCCATATACAAAATCAGGGGCAAGCTGCGCCTGTCACCAAGTGCATTTAACCCTCAATGGTGTGGTTGTTTTCTGGCTAAAGCCTACATCAGGGTGAAGCTGTCACACCAAGTGCATTTAACCAGCAATAGTCTGTTTATTTTTTGGCCATATACTACATCAGGGGCAAGCTGCGCCCGTCACCAAGTGCATTTAACCCTCAGTAGTGTGGTTGGTCAAGCTGTGACACCAAGTGCATTTAACCAGCAATAGTCTGTTCATTTTTTGGCCATATACTACATCAGGGGCAAGCTGCGCCCGTCACCAAGTGCATTTAACCAGCAATAGTGTGGTTATTTTTTGGCCATATCCCAGTCTAATTCTGTCACTAAATCCATACCGGTCACCCAGCGCCTAAATACTAGGCCTCAAATTTATATCCCGCTAAATCTCTCGTTACCGCTGTCCTGTTGTAGCTGGGAAAGTTATTTAGTGTCCGTCAAAGCACATTTTTTGTTCTGGGTTGAAGTACAATTCCCAATTTAGCAATTTCATAATTTAGTGGTTTCTGCTATATCAGAGCTATTTGAAATCTATCCCTAAAAGGGTATATAATATTCAAGGTGCACATTGGGTCATTCAGAATAACTTCACACACACCCGCTACTGTGTATTTTCAAGTCTAATTCTGTCACTAAACCCATACCTGTCACCCAGCGCCTAAATACTAGGCCTCAAATTTATATCCTGCTAAATCTCTCGTTACCGCTGTCCTGTTGTAGCTGGGAAAGTTATTTAGTGTCCGTCAAAGCACATTTTTTGTTCTGGGTTGAAATACAATTCCCAATTTAGCAATTTCATAATTTAGTGGTTTCTGCTATATCAGAGCTATTTGAAATCTATCCCTAAAAGGGTAGATCATATTGAAGGTGCACATAGGGTCATTCAGAATAACTTCACACACACCCGCTACTGTGTATTTCCAAGTCTAATTCTGTCACTAAACCCATACCTGTCACCCAGCGCCTAAATACTAGGCCTCAAATTTATATCCCGCTAAATCTCTCGTTACCGCTGTCCTGTTGTAGCTGGGAAAGTTATTTAGTGTCCGTCAAAGCACATTTTTTGTTCTGGGTTGAAGTACAATTCCCAATTTAGCAATTTCATAATTTAGTGGTTTCTGCTATATCAGAGCTATTTGAAATCTATCCCTAAAAGGGTATATAATATTCAAGGTGCACATTGGGTCATTCAGAATAACTTCACACACACCCGCTACTGTGTATTTCCAAGTCTAATTCTGTCACTAAACCCATACCTGTCACCCAGCGCCTAAATACTAGGCCTCAAATTTATATCCTGCTAAATCTCTCGTTACCGCTGTACTGTTGTTGCTTGGAAAGATATTTAGTGTCCGTCAAAGCACATTTTTTGTTCTGGGTTGAAGTACAATTCCCAATTTAGCAATTTCATAATTTAGTGGTTTCTGCTATATCAGAGCTATTTGAAATCTATCCCTAAAAGGGTATATAATATTCAAGGTGCACATTGGGTCATTCAGAATAACTTCACACACACCCGCTACTGTGTATTTTCAAGTCTAATTCTGTCACTAAACCCATACCTGTCACCCAGCGCCTAAATACTAGGCCTCAAATTTATATCCTGCTAAATCTCTCGTTACCGCTGTACTGTTGTTGCTGGGCAAGATATTTAGTGTCCGTCAAAGCACATTTTTTGTTCTGGGTTGAAATACAATTCCCAATTTAGCAATTTCATAATTTAGTGGTTTCTGCTATATCAGAGCTATTTGAAATCTATCCCTAAAAGGGTATATAATATTCAAGGTGCACATTGGGTCATTCAGAATAACTTCACACACACCCGCTACTGTGTATTTCCAAGTCTAATTCTGTCACTAAACCCATACCTGTCACCCAGCGCCTAAATACTAGGCCTCAAATTTATATCCTGCTAAATCTCTCGTTACCGCTGTACTGTTGTTGCTGGGCAAGATATTTAGTGTCCGTCAAAGCACATTTTTTGTTCTGGGTTGAAATACAATTCCCAATTTAGCAATTTCATAATTTAGTGGTTCCTGCTATATCAGAGCTATTTGAAATCTATCCCAAAAAGGGTATATAATATTCAAGGTGCACATAGGGTCATTCAGAATAACTTCACACACACGCTTCTGTGCATTTCCAAGTCTAATTCTGTCACTAAATCCATACCGGTCACCCAGCGCCTAAATACTAGGCCTCAAATTTATATCCCGCTGAATTTGAATACAATACATTGGGCCAAATAATATATTTGTTGTTGTGGTGAACCATAACAATGAGAAAAACATCTAGTAAGGGACGCGGACGTGGACATGGTCGTGGTGGTGTTAGTGGACCCTCTGGTGCTGGGAGAGGACGTGGCCGTTCTGCCACATCCACACGTCCTAGTGTACCAACTACCTCAGGTCCCAGTAGCCGCCAGAATTTACAGCGATATATGGTGGGGCCCAATGCCGTTCTAAGGATGGTAAGGCCTGAGCAGGTACAGGCATTAGTCAATTGGGTGGCCGACAGTGGATCCAGCACGTTCACATTATCTCCCACCCAGTCTTCTGCAGAAAGCGCACAGATGGCGCCTGAAAACCAACCCCATCAGTCTGTCACATCACCCCCATGCATACCAGGGAAACTGTCTCAGCCTCAAGTTATGCAGCAGTCTCTTATGCTGTTTGAAGACTCCGCTGGCAGGGTTTCCCAAGGGCATCCACCTAGCCCTTCCCCAGCGGTGAAAGACATAGAATGCACTGACGCACAACCACTTATGTTTCCTGATGATGAGGACATGGGAATACCACCTCAGCATGTCTCTGATGATGACGAAACACAGGTGCCAACTGCTGCGTCTTTCTGCAGTGTGCAGACTGAACAGGAGGTCAGGGATCAAGACTGGGTGGAAGACGATGCAGGGGACGATGAGGTCCTAGACCCCACATGGAATGAAGGTCGTGCCACTGACTTTCACAGTTCGGAGGAAGAGGCAGTGGTGAGACCGAGCCAACAGCGTAGCAAAAGAGGGAGCAGTGGGCAAAAGCAGAACACCCGCCGCCAAGAGACTCCGCCTGCTACTGACCGCCGCCATCTGGGACCGAGCACCCCAAAGGCAGCTTCAAGGAGTTCCCTGGCATGGCACTTCTTCAAACAATGTGCTGACGACAAGACCCGAGTGGTTTGCACGCTGTGCCATCAGAGCCTGAAGCGAGGCATTAACGTTCTGAACCTGAGCACAACCTGCATGACCAGGCACCTGCATGCAAAGCATGAACTGCAGTGGAGTAAACACCTTAAAACCAAGGAAGTCACTCAGGCTCCCCCTGCTACCTCTTCTGCTGCTGCCGCCTCGGCCTATTCTGCTGCTGCCGCCTCGGCCTCTTCCTCCGCCTCTGGAGGAACGTTGGCACCTGCCGCCCAGCAAACAGGGGATGTAACACCAACACCACCACCACCACCTCCGTCACCAAGCGTCTCAACCATGTCACACGCCAGCGTTCAGCTCTCCATCTCACAAACATTTGATAGAAAGCGTAAATTCCCACCTAGCCACCCTCGATCCCTGGCCCTGAATGCCAGCATTTCTAAACTACTGGCCTATGAAATGCTGTCATTTAGGCTGGTGGACACAGACAGCTTCAAACAGCTCATGTCGCTTGCTGTCCCACAGTATGTTGTTCCCAGCCGGCACTACTTCTCCAAGAGAGCCGTGCCTTCCCTGCACAACCAAGTATCCGATAAAATCAAGTGTGCACTGCGCAACGCCATCTGTAGCAAGGTCCACCTAACCACAGATACGTGGACCAGTAAGCACGGCCAGGGACGCTATATCTCCCTAACTGCACACTGGGTAAATGTAGTGGCAGCTGGGCCCCAGGCGGAGAGCTGTTTGGCGCACGTCCTTCCGCCGCCAAGGATCGCAGGGCAACATTCTTTGCCTCCTGTTGCCACCTCCTCCTTCTCGGCTTCCTCCTCCTCTTCTTCCACCTGCTCATCCAGTCAGCCACACACCTTCACCACCAACTTCAGCACAGCCCGGGGTAAACGTCAGCAGGCCATTCTGAAACTCATATGTTTGGGGGACAGGCCCCACACCGCACAGGAGTTGTGGCGGGGTATTGAACAACAGACCGACGAGTGGTTGCTGCCGGTGAGCCTCAAGCCCGGCCTGGTGGTGTGTGATAATGGGCGAAATCTCGTTGCAGCTCTGGGACTAGCCAATTTGACGCACATCCCTTGCTTGGCGCATGTGCTGAATTTGGTGGTGCAGAAGTTCATTCACAACTACCCCGACATGTCAGAGCTGCTGCATAAAGTGCGGGCCGTCTGTTCGCGCTTCCGGCGTTCACATCCTGCCGCTGCTCGCCTGTCTGCGCTACAGCGTAACTTCGGCCTTCCCGCTCACCGCCTCATATGCGACGTGCCCACCAGGTGGAACTCCACCTTGCACATGCTGGACAGACTGTGCGAGCAGCAGCAGGCCATAGTGGAGTTTCAGCTGCAGCACGCACGGGTCAGTCGCACTACAGAACAGCACCACTTCACCACCAATGACTGGGCCTCCATGCGAGACCTGTGTGCCCTGTTGCGCTGTTTCGAGTACTCCACCAACATGGCCAGTGGCGATGACACCGTTATCAGCGTTACAATACCACTTCTATGTCTCCTTGAGAAAACACTTAGGGCGATGATGGAAGAGGAGGTGGCCCAGGAGGAGGAGGAGGAGGAGGAAGAGGGGTCATTTTTAGCACTTTCAGGCCAGTCTCTTCGAAGTGACTCAGAGGGAGGTTTTTGGCAACAGCAGAGGCCAGGTACAAATGTGGCCAGCCAGGGCCCACTACTGGAGGACGAGGAGGACGAGGATGAGGAGGAGGTGGAGGAGGATGAGGATGAAGCATGGTCACAGCGGGGTGGCACCCAACGCAGCTCGGGTCCATCACTGGTGCGTGGCTGGGGGGAAAGGCAGGACGATGACGATACGCCTCCCACAGAGGACAGCTTGTCCTTACCCCTGGGCAGCCTGGCACACATGAGCGACTACATGCTGCAGTGCCTGCGCAACGACAGCAGAGTTGCCCACATTTTAACCTGTGCGGACTACTGGGTTGCCACCCTGCTGGATCCACGCTACAAAGACAATGTGCCCACCTTACTTCCTGCACTGGAGCGTGATAGGAAGATGCGCGAGTACAAGCGCACGTTGGTAGACGCGCTACTGAGAGCATTCCCAAATGTCACAGGGGAACAAGTGGAAGCCCAAGGCCAAGGCAGAGGAGGAGCAAGAGGTCGCCAAGGCAGCTGTGTCACGGCCAGCTCCTCTGAGGGCAGGGTTAGCATGGCAGAGATGTGGAAAACTTTTGTCAACACGCCACAGCTAACTGCACCACCACCTGATACGCAACGTGTTAGCAGGAGGCAACATTTCACTAACATGGTGGAACAGTACGTGTGCACACCCCTCCACGTACTGACTGATGGTTCGGCCCCATTCAACTTCTGGGTCTCTAAATTGTCCACGTGGCCAGAGCTAGCCTTTTATGCCTTGGAGGTGCTGGCCTGCCCGGCAGCCAGCGTTTTGTCTGAACGTGTATTCAGCACGGCAGGGGGCGTCATTACAGACAAACGCAGCCGCCTGTCTACAGCCAATGTGGACAAGCTGACGTTCATAAAAATGAACCAGGCATGGATCCCACAGGACCTGTCCGTCCCTTGTCCAGATTAGACATTAACTACCTCCCCATAACCATATATTATTGGACTCCAGGGCACTTCCTCATTCAATCCTATTTTTATTTTCATTTTACCATTATATTGCAAGGCTACCCAAAGTTGAATGAACCTCTCCTCTGCCTGTGTGCTAGGCCTAAATATATGCCAATGGATTGTTGCAGTGGTGGCTGACGTGAAGCCTCATTCTCTGCTATGACATGCAGACTGATTCTCTGGTGACATGAAGCCAGATTGTCTGTTACGGGACCTCTCTCCTCTGCCTGGGTGCTGGGCCTGAATTTATGACAATGGACTGTTGCAGTGGTGGCTGACGTGAAGCCTGATTCTCTGCTATGACATGCAGACTGATTCTCTGCTGACATGAAGCCAGATCCTCTGTTGCGGGACCTCTCTCCTCTGCCTGGGTGCTGGGCCTAAATTTATGAAAATGGACTGTTGCAGTGGTGGGTGACGTGAAGCCTCATTCTCTGCTATGACATGCAGACTGATTCTCTGCTGACATGAAGCCAGATCGTCTGTTACGGGACCTCTCTCCTCTGCCTGGGTGCTGGGCCTAAATTTATGAAAATGGACTCTTACAGTGGTGGGTGACGTGAAGCCTGATTCTCTGCTATGACATGAAGACTGATTCTCTGCTGACATGAAGCCAGATCCTCTGTTACGGGACCTCTCTCCTCTGCCTGGGTGCTGGGCCTAAATATCTGACAATGGACTGTTGCATTGGTGGCTGACGTGAAGCCTGATTCTCTGCTATGATATGAAGACTGATTCTCTGCTGACATGAAGCCAGATTGTCTGTTACGGGACCTCTCTCCTCTGCCTGTGTGCTAGGCCTAAATATATGCCAATGGATTGTTGCAGTGGTGGCTGACGTGAAGCCTGATTCTCTGCTATGACATGCAGACTGATTCTCTGGTGACATGAAGCCAGATCCTCTGTTACGGGACCTCTCTCCTCTGCCTGGGTGCTGGGCCTAAATTTATGAAAATGGACTGTTGCAGTGGTGGGTGACGTGAAGCCTGATTCTCTGCTATGACATGCAGACTGATTCTCTGGTGACATGAAGCCAGATCCTCTGTTACGGGACCTCTCTCCTCTGCCTGGGTGCTGGGCCTAAATTTATGAAAATGGACTGTTGCAGTGGTGGGTGACGTGAAGCCTCATTCTCTGCTATGACATGCAGACTGATTCTCTGCTGACATGAAGCCAGATTGTCTGTTACGGGACCTCTCTCCTCTGCCTGGGTGCTGGGCCTGAATTTATGACAATGGACTGTTGCAGTGGTGGCTGACGTGAAGCCTGATTCTCTGCTATGATATGAAGACTGATTCTCTGCTGACATGAAGCCAGATTGTCTGTTACGGGACCTCTCTCCTCTGCCTGGGTGCCGGGGCCTAAATATCTGAGAATGGACTGTTCCAGTGGTGGGTAACGGGAAGCCAGATTCTCTGCTATGATATGAAGACTGATTCTCTGCTGACATGAAGCCAGATTGTCTGTTACGGGACCTCTCTCCTCTGCCTGGGTGCTGGGCCTAAATTTATGAAAATGGACTCTTACAGTGGTGGGTGACGTGAAGCCTGATTCTCTGCTATGACATGAAGACTGATTCTCTGCTGACATGAAGCCAGATTGTCTGTTACGGGACCTCTCTCCTCTGCCTGGGTGCCGGGGCCTAAATATCTGAGAATGGACTGTTCCAGTGGTGGGTGACGGGAAGCCAGATTCTCTGCTATGGAACCTCTCTCCAATTGATTTTGGTTAATTTTTATTTATTTAATTTTTATTTTAATTAATTTCCCTATCCACATTTGTTTGCAGGGGATTTACCTACATGTTGCTGCCTTTTGCAGCCCTCTAGCCCTTTCCTGGGCTGTTTTACAGCCGTTTTAGTGCCGAAAAGTTCGGGTCCCCATTGACTTCAATGGGGTTCGGGTTCGGGACGAAGTTCGGATCGGGTTCGGATCCCGAACCCGAACATTTCCGGGATGTTCGGCCGAACTTCTCGAACCCGAACATCCAGGTGTTCGCTCAACTCTACTCCTAAGCAACAACTCCATTTTAAGCTCAGCCACTAATGTGATAGGATTTGTCTCAAACACAACAAATAGACACACAAAACAGCAATTTTAGGGTCTTACAGGGACAATGTTAGGAATTGCAAAGATATATACACTGCCTGTCCAACAAAAAAAGTCACCACCTTGATTTAACTAAGCAAATAGTTATGAGAACTGTATAGTTCGGGTTCGTACCGAATTTTGGGGTGTCGGTGACACGGACCCGAACCCGGACATTTTCGTAAAAGTCCGGGTTCGGGTTCGGTGTTCGTCGCTTTCTTGGCGCTTTTTGAAAGGCTGCAAAGCAGCCAATCAACAAGCGTCATACTACTTGCCCCAAGAGGCCGTCACAGCCATGCCTACTATTGGCATGGCTGTGATTGGCCAGTGCAGCATGTGACCCAGCCTCTATTTAAGCTGGAGTCACATAGCGCCGCCCGTCACTCTGCTCTGATCAGTATAGGGAGAGGTTGCAGCTGCGACATTAGGGCGAGATTAGGCAGTGATTAACTCCTCCAAAAGACTTCATTCAGAGATCGATCTGCAGCTGTGGATGATTGAACTGCTGCTATTGAATTGCTCACTGTTTTTAGGCTGCCCAGAGCGTTTTTCAGTCACTTTTATCTGGGGTGATCGGCGGCCATTTTGTGTCTTGTGGTGCGCCAGCACAAGCTGCCAACAAGTGCATTTAACCCTCAGTAGTGTGGTTGTTTGTTGGCTAAATCCTATATCAGGGTCAAGCTGTCACACCAAGTGCATTTAACCATCAATAGTCCGGTTATTTTTTGGCCATATACTACATCAGGGGCAAGCTGTCACCAAGTGCATTGAACCCTCAATAGTGCAGTTGTTTTTTGGCTAAATCCTACATCAGGGTCAAGCTGTCACACCAAGTGCGTTTAACCATCAATAGTCTGGTTATTTTTTGGCCATATACTACATCAGGGGCAAGCTGTCACCAAATGCATTGAACCCTCAATAGTGCGGTTGTTTTTTGACTAAATCCTACATCAGGGTAAAGCACACCAAGTGCATTTAACCATCAATAGTCTGGTTCTTTTTTGGCCATATACTACATCAGGTGCAAGCTGTCACCAAGTGCATTTAACCCTCAATAGTGCAGTTGTTTTTTGGCTGAATCCTACATCAGGGTCAAGCTGTCACACCAAGTGCATTTAACCATCAATAGTCTGGTTATTTTTTGGCCATATACTACATCAGGGGCAAACTGTCACCAAGTGCATTTAACCCTCAATAGTGCGGTTGTTTTTTGGCTAAATCCTACATCAGGGTCAAGCTGTCACACCAAGTGCATTTAACCATGAATAGTCTGGTTCTTTTTTGGCCATATACTACATCAGGTGCAAGCTGCCAACAAGTGCATTTAACACTCAATAGTGCGGTTGTTTTTTGGCTAAATCCTACATCAGGGTCAAGCTATCACACCAAGTGCATTTAATCATCAATAGTCTGGTTATTTTTTGGCCATATACGACATCAGGGGCAAGCTGAGCCTGTCACCAAGTGCATTTAACCCTCAATAGTGTGGTTGGTCAAGCTGTCACACCAAGGGCATTTAACCATCAATAGTGTGGTTATTTTTTGGCCATATCCCAGTCTAATTCTGTCTGTAAACGTATACCTGTCACCCAGCGCCTAAATAATAGGCCTCAAATTTATAGTCATCCAAATCTGTCGTTATTGCTGTAGCTGGTCAAGTTATTTAGTGTCCGTCAAAGCACAGTTTTTTTTCTGGGTTGAAATACAATTCACAATTTAGCAATTCTCTAAATTAGTGGATTCTGCTGTATCAGGCCTACTTTAAATGTATCCCTAAAAGGGTATATTAGATTCAAGGTGCAGATAGGGTCATTCTCAATAACTTCACACACACGCTACTGTGCATATCCCAGTCTAATTCTGTCTGTAAACGTATACCTGTCACCCAGCGCCTAAATAATAGGCCTCAAATTTATAGTCATCCAAATCTGTCGTTATTGCTGTAGCTGGTCAAGTTATTTAGTGTCCGTCAAAGCACAGTTTTTGTTCTGGGTTGAATTACAATTCACAATTTAGCAATTCTATAAATTAGTGGTTTCTGCTGTATCAGACCTCCTTTAACCCCTTAACCCCTTAAGGACACATGACGTATCGGTACGGCATGTTTCCCGAGTCCTTAAGGACACATGACGTACCGGTACGTCATGTGTTGTTCCGATCACTGCCGTGCGGCCGGCTGTGATCGGAACAAGGTGCCTGCTCAAATCATTGAGCAGGCACCTCGGCTAAATGCGCGGGGGGGTCCCGTGACCCCCCCATGTCCGCGATCGCAACAAACCGCAGGTCAATTCAGACCTGCGGTTTGTTGCGCTTTCTGCAGTTTCTGATCGCTGCGGTCCCTGACCGCAGCGATCAGAAACTTTAGTGTGGCGAAAATATATATTTATCACCCCCCCCTGCACCTCTGAATGATTTTAGCCCGGTGGGAGGTGCAGGGGGGGTGTTGCGGGCGGTGGGGGCGGTGCGGGAGGCGGGCGGTGCGGCAGGCGGGATCGCGATCCCCCGCCCGCCTCCCATTGAATAATCGTTGGTGTAGAGTGGGTATACCAGGGTGCCAGCACATTGCTGGCACCCTGGTATAAACGGCTGACATCGGTGATGCGATGTCAGCCGTTTAACCCTTTCCATACAGCGGTCCGTACGGACCGCTGTATGGAAAAAGTTAACAGTAAGAGGGAGCTCCCTCCCTCTCCGATCGGGGGGCTGCAGTGCCTTTGCAGCCCCCCGATGGAGAGGGAGAGAGCCCCCAGACAGCCCCCCGCAGCCCCGTCCTTACCCTTCCCCGTCTGCGCAGTTCTGACCACTACTGAGCAGACGGGGAAGGTTCCCATGGCAACAGGACGCCTGATCAGGCGTCCTGCTGTCCATGGTGCTGAACAGATCTGTGCTGAAAGCATAGATCTGTTCAGTGTAAGTAAAATACAGTACAGAAACCTATAGGGGTTCTGTACTGTATTTTACAGACATCAGACCCACTGGATCTTCAAGAACCAAGTGGGTCTGGGTCAAAAAAAAAGTGAAAAAAAGGTAAAAATCAAAAAACACATTTATCACTGATTTAAAAATTAAAAAAATAAAATTCCCTACACATGTTTGGTATCGCCGCGTCCGTAACGACCTGATCTATAAAACGGTCATGTTACTTTACCCGAACGGTGAACGCCATAAAAATAAAAAATAAAAAACTATGATGAAATTGAAATTTTGTCCACCTTACTTCCCAAAAAAAGGTAATAAAAGTGATCAAAAAAGTCGCATGTACGCCAAAATTGTAACAATCAAACCGTCATCTCATCCCGCAAAAAATGAGACCCTACTTAAGATAATCGCCCAAAAACTGAAAAAACTATGGCTCTTAGACTATGGAAACACTAAAACATCATTTTTTTGGTTTCAAAAATGAAATCATTGTGTAAAACTTACATAAATAAAAAAAAGTATACATATTAGGTATCGCCGCGTCCGTATCGACCGGCTCTATAAAAATATCACATGACCTAACCCCTCAGGTGACCACCGTAAAAAAATAAAAATAAAAACGGTGTAAAAAAAGCCATTTTTTGTCATCTTACGTCACAAAAAGTGTAATAGCAAGCGATCAAAAAGTCATATGCACCCCAAAATAGTGCAAATCAAACCGTCATCTCATCCCGCAAAAAATGAGACCCTACTTAAGATAATCGCCCAAAAACTGAAAAAACAATGGCTCTTAGACTATGGAGACACTAAAACATTTTTTTTGTTTTAAAAATGAAATCATTGTGTAAAACGTACATAAATAAAAAAAATTGTATACATATTAGGTATCGCCGCGTCCGTGACAACCTGCTCTATAAAATTACCACATGATCTAACCTGTCAGATGAATGTTGTAAATAACAAAAAAAAAAAACGCTGCCAAAAAAGCTATTTCTTGTTACCTTGCCGCACAAAAAGTGTAATATAGAGCAACCAAAAATCATATGTACCCTAAACTAGTACCAACAAAACTGCCACCCTATCCCGTAGTTTCTAAAATGGGGTCACTTTTTTGGAGTTTCTACTCTAGGGGTGCATCGGGGGGCTTCAAATGGGACATGGTGTCAAAAAACCAGTCCAGCAAAATCTGCCTTCCAAAAACCGTATGGCATTCCTTTCCTTCTGCGCCCTGCCGTGTGCCCGTACAGCGGTTTACGACCACATATGGGGTGTTTCTGTAAACTACAGAATCAGGGCCATAAATAATGAGTTTTGTTTGGCTGTTAACCCTTGCTTTGTAACTGGAAAAAAAAAATTAAAATGGAAAATCTGCCAAAAAAGTGAAATTTTGAAATTGTATCTCTATTTTCCATTAAATCTTGTGCAACACCTAAAGGGTTAACAAAGTTTGTAAAATCAGTTTTGAATACCTTGAGGGGTGTAGTTTCTTAGATGGGGTCACTTTTATGGAGTTTATAATCTGGGGGTGCATCAGGGGGGCTTCAAATGGGACTTGGTGTCAAAAAACCGGTCCATAAAAATCAGCCCTCCAAAAAACAAACGGCGCACCTTTCCCTCTACGCCCCGCTGTGTGGCCGTACAGTAGTTTACGACCACATATGGGGTGTTTCTGTAAACAGCAGAGTCAGGGCAATAAAGATACAGTCTTGTTTGGCTGTTAACCCTTGCTTTGTTAGTGGAAAAAATGGGTTAAAATGGAAAATTAGGCAAAAAAATGAAATTCTCAAATTTCATCGCCATTTTCCAATAACTCTTGTGCAACACCTAAAGGGTTAACGACGTATGTAAAATCAGTTTTGAATACCTTGAGGGGTGTAGTTTCTTAGATGGGGTCACTTTTAGGGAGTTTCTCCTCTAGGGGTGCATCAGGGGGCTTCAAATGGGACATGGTGTAAATAAACCAGTCCATAAAAATCAGCCTTCCAAAAACCAAACGGCGCACCTTTCACTCTACGCCCCGCTGTGTGGCCGTACAGTAGTTTACGGCCACATATTGGGTATTTCTGTAAACGGCAGAGTCAGGGCAATAAAGATACAGTCTTGTTTGGCTGTTAACCCTTGCTTTGTTAGTGGAAAAAATGGGTTAAAATGAAAAATTAGACAAAAAAATTAAATTCTCAAATTTCCTCCCCATTTGCCAATAACTCTTGTGCAACACCTAAAGGGTTAACAACGTATTCAAAATCAGTTTTGAATACCTTGAGGGGTGTAGTTTCTTAGATGGGGTCATTTTTGGGTGGTTTCTATTATGTAAGCCTCGCAAAGTGACTTGAGACCTGAGCTGGTCCCTAAAAATTGAGTTTTTGTAAATTTCAGAAAAATTTCAAGATTTGCTTCTAAACTTCTAAGCCTTATAACATCCCCAAAAAATAAAATATCATTCCCAAAATAATTCAAACATGAAGTAGACATATGGGGAATGTAAAGTCATCACAATTTTTGGGGGTATTACTATGTATTACAGAAGTAGAGAAACTGGAACTTTGAAATTTGCAAATTTTTCAAAATTTTTGTTAAATTAGGTATTTTTTGGTGCAAAAAAAATAATTTTTTTGACTTCATTTTACCAGTGTCATGAAGTACAATATGTGACGAAAAAACAATCTCAGAATGGCCTGGATAAGTCAAAGCGTTTTAAAGTTATCAGCACTTAAAGTGACACTGGTCAGATTTGCAAAAAATGGCCTGGTCCTTAAGGTGAAATAGGGCTGTGTCCTTAAGGGGTTAAGGACCGAGGACGTACCGGTACGCCCTATTTCCCGAGTCCTTAAGGACCGAGGACGTACCGGTACGTCCTGACTTAAAATCTGCATTCCGGCGCCGCGGGGGTTAATCGGAACGGGACGCCGGCTGAAATCATTCAGCCGGCATCCCGTAACAATGCAGGGGGGGGTCATTTGACCCCCCCGTGTCGGCGATCGCAGCAAACCGCAGGTCAATTCAGACCTGCGGTTTGCTGCGCTTTTTGCAGTTTCTGATCCCCGCGGTCCCTGACCGCGGGGATCAGAAACTTCAGAGTGCCTAAAATCAATATTGCGCACCCCCCCTGCACCCCTGCATGATTTGATGGCGGCGGGTGGTGCAGGGGGGGTGTCGCAGGCAGTGGGGGCGTTGCGGGAGGCGGGCGGTGCGGCAGGCGGGATCGCGATCCCCCGCCCGCCTCCCATTGCATAATCGTTGGCGTCTAGTGGGTTATACCAGGGTGCCAGCACATTGCTGGCACCCTGGTATAAACGGCTAACATCGGTGATGCGATGTCAGCCGTTTAACCCTTTCCATGCAGCGGTCCGTACGGACCGCTGTATGGAAAAGGTTAACAGCGCAAGGAGCTCCCTCCCTCTCCGATCGGGGGGCTGCTGTGCCTTTGCAGCCCCCCGATGGGAGAGGGAGAGAGCCCCCAGAGAGCCCCCCGAAGCCCCGTCCTCACCCTTCCCCTAAGGTGACCACATGTCCCGGATTGCCCGGGACAGTCCCGCATTTGGAGAGTCTGTCCCGGGTCCCGGTCACCCTCATTCCGGGACAATTTAGTGTCCCGGAATGACCTGAGCCGCAGCCGCAGCCGCCGACCGCTGCTGATTGCTCTGAGGCTCCAGGACCACCACACATTACAGTCCAATCATCACCTACTCGGATAGAAACCTTTGGGCGGTGAGGTGATGGTAGATGCTATTTCCTAGGCAGCTAAAGGACCTCTGATGATGTCATGCCCATGTGACCAGACTCGAGTAGGCGGAGCCAGTATGAAGTCTGCAAGAAGCACAGTTGATTTCCCGGGCTTTTGAGTGGTTTGATCTGGTGAGGACAAGGGCAGAAGCAGGTGAGGTTTTCGCTTGGTGGGTGTATGGCTAAGTAATACTCTGCAGGGGGCCTATAGAGTTAGTCTGGAGTCTGCAAGAAGCACAGTTGACCGGGCGCGCTTGCTGGGGATGTACTGTTTTATGCCAAGGCGCCCGGTAAAATGTACTAGGGACTCGTCTATGCAGATGTTTTGATTAGGGGTATACGCATCTGCAAATCTGGATGACAAATGGTCTATGAGGGGCCGAATTTTATGGAGCCGGTCATAAGCAGGGTGGCCTCTTGGATGACAGGTGCTATTGTCCGCGAAATGCATAAAGCACATGATGGCCTCAAAACGCGCCCTAGACATTGCAGCAGAGAACATGGGCATGTAATGTATTGGGTCTTTAGACCAATATGACCGCAATAAATTTTTTTTAGTTAGACCCATGCTGAGGAGAAGGCCCAACAAAATTTTAAACTCGGAAACTGTGACTGGTTTCCACCGGAAAGGCTGGGCATGGAAGCTTTCCGGATTGGCGGTAATAAACTGTGTAGCGTTTCTGTGTGACTGTGTTGGTTTCTGCCACAACTAGGTCATAGAGATCCACGGTGAAGAACAGCTCAAAAAACTGAAGGGCCGATCCTAAATGAGCCGTCTCCACGCGAACTCGGGACTGGGCGGTGAAAGGGGGCAATACGGGTGCGGCGGAAGCAGGGGATTGCCAATTAGGATTTGCCAGCACCTCTGGGAGACTAAGGGTTCTACGGGCCTGTGAACGCGGTGGCTGCGACAGGGGAGTTATTGCACGTGCCACTGTACCAGCTGGAACTGCCCTTCTGGTGCTCGCCACTTCACCAGGGAATACGGCAGTGCTGGTAGAAGGTCCAGGGTGTGCTGCGCTGCTGGTGTATGTCGCCCCAGTGTGCCGATCTTAAGAGATGTCTAACACATTAAAAATATGACCTGTTTTAGGTAGCCAGTGATTGTGTGCAGGGCACAATCACAAATTACTGAACAATGCACAGGCAGTTATGTTTATAGCAATCTCAAGCATAACTTCGATGCAATGAACTTGCCAGCGTAAGTACAAAGTACGCCGCTGTCACTAAGTGACTTAATTTTTTTTAAAAAAGTATCAAAAATCATATTTTTTGGGGAGTGGACATGGGTGCGGGGGGGCCGGGGCGGGTGTCCCTGAATGGCAGTTTGGAAATGTGGTCACCCTACCTTCCCCGTCTGCGAAGTTGTGACAGACGGGGAAGGTTCCCATGGCAACAGGACGCCTGCTCAGGCGTCCTGCTGTCCATGGTGCTGAACAGATCTGTGCTGAAAGCATAGATCTGTTCAGTGTAAGTAAAATACAGTGCAGAAACCTATATAGGTTCTGTACTGTATTTTACAGACATCAGACCCACTGGATCTTCAAGAACCAAGTGGGTCTGGGTCCAATTTTTTTTAAAAAAAGTGAAAAAAGTTAAGATAAAATAAAAAAACATTTATCACTGAATAAAAATAAAAATAAAAAAATACACTACACATATTAGGTATCGCCGAGTCCATAACAACCTGATCTATAAAACGGTCATGTTACTTTCCCCGCACGGTGAACGCCATAAAAATAAACAAATAAAAACTATGAGAAAATTGAAATTTTGCCCACCTTACTTCCCAAAAAAGGTAATAAAAGTGATCAAAAAAGTCGCATGTACGCCAAAATAGTACCAATAAAACCGTCATCTCATCCCGCAAAAAATGAGACCCTACTCAAGATAATCGCCCAAAAACTGAAAAAACTATGGCTCTTAGACTATGGAAACACTAAAACATGATTTTTTTTGTTTCAAAAATAAAATAATTGTGTAAAACTTTTATAAATAAAAATAAAGTATACATATTAGGTATCGCCGCGTCCGTATCGACCGGCTCTATAAAATTATCACATGACCTAACCCCTCAGGTGAGCACCGTAAAAAAAAAGAAAAAAAAAGTGTAATAAAAGCAATTTTTTGCCATCTTACGTCACAAAAAGTGTAATAGCAAGCGATCAAAAAGTCATATGCACCCCAAAATAGTGCCAATCAAACAGTCATCTCATCCCGCAAAAAATTAGACCCTACTCAAGATAATCGCCAAAAAACTGTAAAAACTATGGCTCTTAGACTATGGAGACACTAAACAATTTTTTGGTTTTAAAAATGAAGTTATTGTATAAAACTTACATAAATAAAAAAAAATTGTATACATATTAGGTATCGCCGCGTCCGTGACAACCTGCTCTATAAAATTACCACATGATCTAACCTGTCAGATGAATGTTGTAAATAACAAAAAAAAAAAGTGCCAAAAAAGCTATTTCTTGTTACCTTGCCGCACAAAAAGTGTAATATAGAGCAACCAAAAATCATATGTACCCTAAACTAGTACCAACAATACTGCCACCCTATTCCGTACTTTCTAAAATGGGGTCACTTTTTTGGAGTTTCTACTCTAGGGGAGCATCAGGGGGGCTTCAAATGGGACATGGTGTCAAAAAAACTGTCCAGCAAAATCTGCCTTCCAAAAACCGTATGGCATTCCTTTCCTTCTGCGCCCTGCCGTGTGCCCGTACAGCAGTTTACGACCACATATGGGGTGTTTCTGTAAACTACAGAATCAGGGCCATAA
Organism: Bufo gargarizans; assembly: GCF_014858855.1. Classification (NCBI taxonomy): domain Eukaryota; kingdom Metazoa; phylum Chordata; class Amphibia; order Anura; family Bufonidae; genus Bufo; species Bufo gargarizans. Next base: position 98,682,518 of record NC_058081.1, read on the forward strand.
ATAATGAGTTTTGTTTGGCTGTTAACCCTTGCTTTGTAACTGGAAAAAAATATTAAAATGGAAAATCTGCCAAAAAAGTGAAATTTTGAAATTGTATCTCTATTTTCCATTAAATCTTGTGCAACACCTAAAGGGTTGACAAAGTTTGTAAAATCAGTTTTGAATACCTTGAGGGGTGTAGTTTCTTAGATGGGGTCACTTTTTTGGAGTTTCTACTCTAGGGGTGCATCAGGGGGGCTTCAAATGGGACATGGTGTCAAAAAAACTATCCAGCAAAATCTGCCTTCCAAAAACCGTATGGCATTCCTTTCCTTCTGCGCCCTACTGTGTGCCCGTACAGCAGTTTACGACCACATATGGGGTGTTTCTGTAAACTACAGAATCAGGGCCATAAATAATGAGTTTTGTTTGGCTGTTAACCCTTGCTTTGTAACTGGAAAAAAAATATTAAAATGGAAAATCTGCCAAAAAAGTGAAATTTTGAAATTGTATCTCTATTTTCCATTAGATCTTGTGCAACACCTAAAGGGTTGACAAAGTTTGTAAAATCAGTTTTGAATACCTTGAGGGGTGTAGTTTCTTAGATGGGGTCACTTTTTTGGAGTTTCTACTCTAGGGGTGCATCAGGGGGGCTTCAAATGGGACATGGTGTCAAAAAAACTGTCCAGCAAAATCTGCCTTCCAAAAACCGTATGGCATTCCTTTCCTTCTGCGCCCTACTGTGTGCCCGTACAGCAGTTTACGACCACATATGGGGTGTTTCTGTAAACTACAGAATCAGGGCCATAAATAATGAGTTTTGTTTGGCTGTTAACCCTTGCTTTGTAACTGGAAAAAAATATTAAAATGGAAAATCTGCCAAAAAAGTGAAATTTTGAAATTGTATCTCTATTTTCCATTAAATCTTGTGCAACACCTAAAGGGTTGACAAAGTTTGTAAAATCAGTTTTGAATACCTTGAGGGGTGTAGTTTCTTAGATGGGGTCACTTTTTTGGAGTTTCTACTCTAGGGGTGCATCAGGGGGGCTTCAAATGGGACATGGTGTCAAAAAAACTGTCCAGCAAAATCTGGCTTCCAAAAACCATACGGCGCACCTTTCACTCTACGCCCCGCTGTGTGGCCGTACAGTAGTTTACGGACACATATTGGGTGTTTCTGTAAACGGCAGAGTCAGAGCAATAAAGATACAGTCTTGTTTGGCTGTTAACCCTTGCTTTGTTAGTGGAAAAAATGGGTTAAAATGGAAAATTAGGCAAAAAAATGAAATTCTCAAATTTCATCCCAATTTGCCAATAACTCTTGTGCAACACCTAAAGGGTTAACAAAGTTTGTAAAATCAGTTTTGAATACCTTGAGGGGTGTAGTTTCTTAGATGGGGTCACTTTATGGAGTTTCTACTCTAGGGGTGCATCAGGGGGCTTCAAATGGGACATGGTGTCAAAAAAACTGTCCAGCAAAATCTGGCTTCCAAAAACCATACGGCGCACCTTTCACTCTACGCCCCGCTGTGTGGCCGTACAGTAGTTTACGGACACATATTGGGTGTTTCTGTAAACGGCAGAGTCAGGGCAATAAAGATACAGTCTTGTTTGGCTGTTAACCCTTGCTTTGTTAGTGGGAAAAATGGGTTAAAATGGAAAATTAGGCAAAAAAATGAAATTCTCAAATTTCATCCCAATTTGCCAATAACTCTTGTGCAACACCTAAAGGGTTAACGGAGTTTGTAAAATCAGTTTTGAATACCTTGAGGGGTGTAGTTTATAGAATGGGGTCATTTTTGGGCGGTTTCTATTATGTAAGCCTCGCAAAGTGACTTCAGAGCTGTAGTGGTCCCTAAAAATTGGGTTTTTGTAAATTTCTGAAAAATTTCAAGATTTGCTTCTAAACTTCTAAGCCTTGTAACATCCCCAAAAAATAAAATATCATTCCCAAAATAATTCAAACATGAAGTAGACATATGGGGAATGTTAAGTCATCACAATTTTTGGGGGTATTACTATGTATTACAGAAGTAGAGAAACTGAAACTTTGAAATTTGCTAATTTTTCAAAATTTTTGGTAAATTAGGTATTTTATTATGCAAAAAAATTAATTTTTTGGACTTTATTTTACCAGTGTCATGAAGTACAATATGTGACGAAAAAACAATCTCAGAATAGCCTGGATAAGTCAAAGTGTTTTAAAGTTATCAGCACTTAAAGTGACACTGGTCAGATTTGCAAAAAATGGCCTGGTCCTTAAGGTGAAAATGAGCCCGGTCCTTAAGGGGTTAAATCTATCCCTAAAAGGCTATATAAGATTCAAGGTGTACATAGGGTCATTCTCAATAACTTCACACACACGCTACTGTGCATATCCCAGTCTAATTCTGTCTGTAAACGTATACCTGTCACCCAGCGCCTAAATAATAGGCCTCAAATTTATAGTCAGCTAAATCTGTGGTTACTGCTGTGCCTGTATTAGTGTAATACGGTACCTAAATAGATAGCCAGATAGTGTTAGGTGTCTTTAAAAAAAGGCCTGAATTTAAATTCAATACATTGGGCCAAATAATATTTTTGTTGTTGTGGTGAACGATAACAATAAGGAAAACATCTAGTAAAGGACGCGGACATGGTTGTGGTGGTGTTAGTGGACCCTCTGGTGCTGGGAGAGGACGTGGCCGTTCCGCCACAGCCACACGTCCTAGTGTACCAACTACCTCAGGTCCCAGTAGCTGCCATAATTTACAGCAATATTTGGTGGGGCGCAATGCCGTTCTAAGGATGGTAAGGCCTGAGCAGGTACAGGCATTAGTCAATTGGGTGGCCGACAGTGGATCCAGCACGTTCACATTATCTCCCACCCAGTCTTCTGCAGAAAGCGCACAGATGGCGCCTGAAAACCAAGCCCATCAGTCTGTCACATCACCCCCATGCATACCAGGGAAACTGTCTGAGCCGCAAGTTATGCAGCAGTCTCTTATGCTGTTTGAAGACTCCGCTGGCAGGGTTTCCCAAGGGCATCCACCTAGCCCTTCCCCAGCGGTGGAAGACATCGAATGCACTGACGCACAACCACTTATGTTTCCTGATGATGAGGACATGGGAATACCACCTCAGCATGTCTCTGATGATGACGAAACACAGGTGCCAACTGCTGCGTCTTTCTGCAGTGTGCAGACTGAACAGGAGGTCAGGGATCAAGACTGGGTGGAAGACGATGCTGGGGACGATGAGGTCCTAGACCCCACATGAAATGAAGGTCGTGCAACTGACTTTCACAGTTCGGAGGAAGAGGCAGTGGTGAGACCGAGCCAACAGCGTAACAAAAGAGGGAGCAGTGGGGAAAAGCAGAACACCCGCCGCCAAGAGACTCCGCCTGCTACTGACCGCCACCATCTGGGACCGAGCACCCCAAAGGCAGCTTCAAGGAGTTCCCTGGCATGGCACTTCTTCAAACAATGTGCTGACGACAAGACCCGAGTGGTTTGCACGCTGTGCCATCAGAGCCTGAAGCGAGGCATTAACGTTCTGAACCTTAGCACAACCTGCATGATCAGGCACCTGCATGCAAAGCATGAACTGCAGTGGAGTAAACACCTTAAAAACAAGGAAGTCACTCAGGCTCCCCCTGCTACCTCTTCTGCTGCTGCCGCCTCGGCCTCTTCTGCTGCTGCCGCCTCGGCCTCTTCTGCTGCTGCTGCCTCGGCCTCTTCCTCCGCCTCTGGAGGAATGTTGGCACCTGCCGCCCAGCAAACAGGGGATGTACCACCAACACCACCACCTCCGTCACCAAGCATCTCAACCATGTCACACGGCAGCGTTCAGCTCTCCATCTCACAAACATTTGAGAGAAAGCGTAAATTCCTACCTAGCCACCCGCGATCCCTGGCCCTGAATGCCAGCATTTCTAAACTACTGGCCTATGAAATGCTGTCATTTACGCTGGTGGACACAGACAGCTTCAAACAGCTCATGTCGCTTGCTGTCCCACAGTATGTTGTTCCCAGCCGGCACTACTTCTCCAAGAGAGCCGTGCCTTCCCTGCACAACCAAGTATCCGATAAAATCAAGTGTGCACTGCGCAACGCCATTGGTGGCAAGGTCCACCTAACCACAGATACGTGGACCAGGAAGCACGGCCAGGGACGCTATATCTCCCTAACTGCACACTGGGTAAATGTAGTGGCAGCTGGGCCCCAGGCTGAGAGCTGTTTGGCGCACGTCCTTCCGCCGCCAAGGATCGCAGGGCAACATTCTTTGCCTCCTGTTGCCACCTCCTCCTACTCAGCTTCCTCCTCCTCTTCTTCCACCTGCTCATCCAGTCAGCCACACACCTTCACCACCAACTTTAGCACAGCCCGGGGTAAACGTCAGCAGGCCATTCTGAAACTCATATGTTTGGGGGACAGACCCCACACCGCACAGGAGTTGTGGCGGGGTATAGATCAACAGACCGACGAGAGGTTGCTGCCGGTGAGCCTCAAGCCCGGCCTGGTGGTGTGCGATATTGAGCGAAATCTCGTTGCAGCTCTGGGACTAGCCGGTTTGACGCACATCCCTTGCTTGGCGCATGTGCTGAATTTGGTGGTGCAGAAGTTCATTCACAACTACCCCGACATGTCAGAGCTGCTGCATAAAGTGCGGGCCGTCTGTTTGCGCTTCCGGCGTTCACATCCTGCCGAGGCTCGCCTGTCTGCGCTACAGCGTAACTTCGGCCTTCTCGCTCACCGCCTCATATGCGACGTGCCCACCATGTGGAACTCCACCTTGCACATGCTGGACAGACTGTGCGAGCAGCAGCAGGCCATAGTGGAGTTTCAGCTGCAGCACGCACGGGTCAGTCGCTCTGCAGAACAGCACCACTTCACCACCAATGACTGGGCCTCCATGCGAGACCTGTGTGCCATGTTGCGCTGTTTCGAGTACTCCACCAACATGGCCAGTGGCGATGACGCCGTTATCAGCGTTACAATACCACTTCTATGTCTCCTTGAGAAAACACTTAGGGCGATGATGGAAGAGGAGGTGGCCCAGGAGGAGGAGGAGGAGGAAGAGGGGTCATTTTTAGCACTTTCAGGCCAGTCTCTTCGAAGTGACTCAGAGGGAGGTTTTTTGCAACAGCAGAAGCCAGGTACAAATGTGGCCAGACAGGGCCAACTACTGGAGGACGAGGAGGACGAGGATGAGGAGGAGGTGGAGGAGGATGAGGATGAAGCATGGTCACAGCGGGGTGGCACCCAACGCAGCTCGGGCCCATCACTGGTGCGTAGCTGGGGGGGAAAGGCAGGACGATGACGATACGCCTCCCACAGGGGACAGCTTGTCCTTACCTCTGAGCAGCCTGGCACACATGAGCGACTACATGCTGCAGTGCCTGCGCAACGACAGCAGAGTTGCCCACATTTTAACGTGTGTGGACTACTGGTAGATGTGCTCCTGAGAGCATTCCCAAATGTCACAGGGGAACAAGTGGAAGCCCAAGGGCAAGGCAGAGGAGGAGCAAGAGGTCGCCTAGGCAGCTGTGTCACGGCCAGCTCCTCTGAGGGTAGGGCTAGCATGGCAGAGATGTGGAAAAGTTTTGTCAACACGCCACAGCTAACTGCACCACCACCTGATACGCAACGTGTTAGCAGGAGGCAACATTTCACTAACATGGTGGAACAGTACGTGTGCACACCCCTCCATGTACTGACTGATGGTTCGGCCCCAATCAACTTCTGGGTCTCTAAATTGTCCACGTGGCCAGAGCTAGCCTTTTATGCCTTGGAGGTGCTGGCCTGCCCGGCGGCCAGCGTTTTGTCTGAACGTGTATTCAGCACGGCAGGAGGCGTCATTACAGACAAATGCAGCCGCCTGTCTGCAGCCAATGTGGACAAGCTGACGTTCATAAAAATGAACCAGGCATGGATCCCACAGGACCTGTCCATCCCTTGTGCAGATTAGACATTAACTACCTCCCCTTAACCATATATTATTGTACTCCAGGGCACTTCCTTATTCAATCCTCTTTTTATTTTCATTTTACCATTATATTGCGGGGCAACCCAAAGTTGAATGTACATCTCCTCTGTCTGGGTGCCGGGGCCTAAATATATGACAATGGACTGTTCCAATGTTGGGTGACGTGAAGCCTGATTCTCTGCTATGACATGCAGACTGATTCTCTGCTGACATAAAGCCAGATTCTCTGTTACGGGACCTCTCTCTTCTGCCTGGGTGCCGGGGCCTAAATATATGACAATGGACTGTTACAGTGGTGGCTGACGTGAAGCCTGTTTCTCTGCTATGAGATGCAGACTGATTCTCTGCTGACATGAAGCCAGATTCTCTGTTACGGGACCTCTCTCCTCTGCCTGAGTGCCTGGGCCTAAATATATGACAATGGACTGTTACAGTGGTGGCTGACGTGAAGCCTGATTCTCTGCTATGACATGCAGACTGATTCTCTGCTGACATGAAGCCAGATTCTCTGTTAAGGGACCCCTCTCCTCTGCCTGGGTGCCTGGGCCTAAATATATGACAATGGACTGTTACAGTGGTGGTTGAAGTGAATCCTGATTCTCTGCTATGAGATGCAGACTGATTCTCTGCTGACATGAAGCCAGATTCTCTGTTACGGGACCTCTCTCCTCTGCCTGGGTGCCTGGGCCTAAATATATGACAATGGACTGTTACAGTGGTGGCTGACGTGAAGCCTGATTCTCTGCTATGACATGCAGACTGTTTCTCTGCTGACATGAAGCCAGATTCTCTGTTAAGGGACCCCTCTCCTCTGCCTGGGTGCTGGGCCTAAATATATATGACAATGGACTGTTACAGTGGTGGCTGACGTGAAGCCTGATTCTCTGCTATGACATGCAGACTGATTCTCTGCTGGCATGAAGCCAGATCCTCTGTTACGGGACCTCTCTCCTCTACCTGGGCACCTGGGCCTAAATATATGACAATGGACTGTTACAGTGGTGGCTGTCGTGAAGCCTGATTCTCTGCTATGACATGCAGACTGATTCTCTGCTGACATGAAGCCAGATTCTCTGTTAAGGGACTTCTCTCCTCTGCCTGGGTGCCTGGGACTAAATATCTGACAATGGACTGTTACAGTGGTGGGTGACGTGAAGCCAGATTCTCTGCTATTGGACCTCTCTCCAATTGATATTGGTTAATTTTTATTTATTTTATTTTTATTTTTATTCATATTCCTATCCACATTTGTTTGCAGGGGAGTTACCTACATGTTGCTGCCTTTTGCAGCCCTCTAGCTCTTTCCTGGGCTGTTTTACAGCCTTTTTAGTGCCGAAAAGTTTGGGTCCCCATTGACTTCAATTCGGATCCCGAACCCGAACATTTCCGGGAAGTTCGGCCGAACTTCTCGAACCCGAACATCCAGGTGTTCGCTCAACTCTAGTTATGAGCCTTCTATTGGATAATTACTGCATGGGCAATTATCTTTCAGCTGGCAATAAGTTATTTAATGGGAGTCTGTCACCTCCATATGACCATATACAGTGCTTACATGGCTCTGTAGCACACATATACAGGATTGTAACGGTACCTTTGTTCTTTTCTTTAGACATCCAGAAGCAGGAAAAACGAAGTTTAATTCTAATGCAAATGAGCACTCGCAAGTGCCCAGGGGCGGTGTTCAGTGTGTAGGTGCCCAGGCTGCTCTGCCTTCTTTTCACTTTACTCCTCCCCAGCCTCTGCCTTTGCCTGCCCTCCAAGTCTCTTGCTTCATCGATAGGACAAAGGAAGAGGCTGGGGAGGAGTAAAGTGAAAAGAAGGCAGAGCGGCCTGGGCACCTACACAGTGAGCACCTCCCCTGGGCACTTGCGAGTACTCATTTGCATATGAATTAAACTTCGTTTTTCCTGCTTCTGGATGTCTAAAGACAAAGACAAAAGGTACTGTTACAATCCTGTATAGGTGTGCTACAGAGCCATGTAAGGGAGCATAAAGATTGGACTCTGGAGCAATGGAAGAAGGTCATCTGGTCTGATGAGTCCAGATTTATCCTGTTCCAGAGTGATGGGCGCATCAGGGTAAGAAGAGAGGCAGATGAAGATGAATGACCAGGTTATTCCATCAATGGATTTTTTTCTTCCCTGATGGCGCGGGCATATTCTAAGATGACAATGCCAGGATTCATCGGGCTCAAATTGTGAAAGAGTGCTTCAGGGAGCATGAGACATCATTTTCACACATGAATTGGCCACCACAGAGTCCGGACCTTAACCCCATTGAGAATCTTTGGGATGTGCTGGAGAAGGCTTTGTGCAGCAGTCAGACTCTACCATCATCAATGCAAGATCTTGGTGAAAAATGAATGCAACACTGGATAGAAATAAATCTTGAGACATGATCCGCTCTGACACACAATGTAAGTCAATGGGGACAAATCCGTTTTCTCTGACACAATCTGGCACAATTGAAAACGGATCCGTCCTCCATTGGTAAGGGAACCTATAAAGGACCCCAGAGCTGTCTGCAAAGTAAGGCTACTTTCACATCTGTGTTTTCCTCTCTACGTCCAAGGATCTCAAAACCGGAGGAAACGCTTAAATTTTGTCCCCATATTGTCAATAGGGACAAAATTGAACAAACCGTAATGAAGTGCATTCCGTTCCCATTTTTCACGTTCCCACGTTACAAGCAAAGTTTTTGTGTGCTGCATGAAAAACTGAAACAGATCTGGCAACATTGACTTATATGGTTTTTGGTGCTGGATCCGGGTCTTTCTCACACAAAAAAAACGGATCCGGCGCCCATTGACTTACAATTAGTGATTAGTGCCGGCATGTTAATTTTTTTTATATAATACAACCGGATCCATTCTGAACGGATGCGGCTAGTTGTATTATCAAAACAGATGCTTTTTACTGTGGTTTTGAGATCCCATGCAGGATCTCAAAACTGGACAGCAAAAACGCATGAGAAAGTAGCCTAAGTCTACTGATTGCATTAGTAAGGCTACTTTCACACTAGCGTTGTTTGAATCCGGCGTTCAATTCCGTCACCGGAACTGCCTGCCAGATCCAGAAAAACGTGTGAAAACTGATTACATTTAAATCCTGATCAGGATTTTGATTACAATGAAAAAATGCATTGGAAAAAACGGATCCGCCATTTATGGACTTTTTTTTCACATTTTTCGGGTTTAACATGCAAAAGCCGGATCCGGTTTGACGGAACACACGGCACCTGATCCGGCATTAATGCAAGTCAATGGGAAAAAGGCCGGATCCGGCGTTTAGTCAAAGTGTTTCGGATTTTTGGCCGGAGGTAAAAATACAACATGCTACTGTTTTCTGAAAAGCCTGATCAGTCAAAAAGACTAAACTGAAGACATCCTGATGCATCCTGAATGGATTACTCTCCATTCAGAATGCATGGGGATAAAACTGATCAGTTATTTTCCGGATTTTAGCCCCTAGAATGGAACTCAGCGCCGGAAAAGAAAAATGCTAGCGTGAAAGTAGCCTTAGACTGTTTATTATCATGATCAGTCTTAAAAATGCCTGATCAGTCAAAAAAATCCGGCATTCAGGAAAGTCTTCTTTTTTTTTTACCGGAGAGAAAACCGTAGCATGCTACGGTTTTCTCTTTTGCCTGATCAGTCAAAATGACTGAACTAAAGACATCCTGATGCATCCTGAACAGAATACTCTCCATTCAGAATGCATGGAGTCAAAACTGATCAGTTCTTTTCCGGTATAGAGCCCCTAGGACGGATCTCTATGCCGGAAAAGAAAACAGCTAGTGTGAAAGTAGCCTAAGGCCTCTTTCACACTTGCGTTGTCCGGATCCGGCGTGTACTCCACTTGCCGGAATTACACGCCGGATCCGGAAAAACGCAAGTGTACTGAAAGCATTTGAAGACGGATCCGTCTTCAAAATGCTTTCAGTGTTACTATGGCAGCCAGGACGCTATTAAAGTCCTGGTTGCCATATTAGTAGTGGGGAGCGGGCGAGCGGTATACTTACAGTCCGCGCGGCTCCCGGGGCGCTCCAGAATGACGTCAGAGCGCCCCATGCGCATGGATCATGTGATCCATGCGATCACGTCATCCATGCGCCTGGGGCGCCCTGACGTCACTCTGGAGCGCCCCGGGAGCCGCACGGATGGTAAGTATGCTGCTCCCCGCTCCCCACTACACTTTACCATGGCTGCCAGGACTTTAGCGTCCCGGCAGCCATGGTAACCATTGAGAAAAAGCTAAACGTCGCATCCGGCAATGCGCCGAAACGACGTTTAGCTTAAGGCCAGATCCGGATCAATGCCTTTCAATGGGCATTCATTCCGGATCCGGCCTTGCGGCAAGTGTTCCGGATTTTTGGCCGGAGCAAAAAGCGCAGCATGCTGCGCTATTTGCTGCGGCCAAAAAACGTTCCGTTCCGGAACTGAAGACATCCTGATGCATCCTGAAGGACGGACTGTCCATTCAGAATGCATTAGGATAATCCTGATCAGTATTCTTCCGGCATAGAGCCCCGACGACGGAACTCTATGCCGGAAGACAAGAACGCAGATGTGAAAGAGCCCTAAGCCTGCTGTTAGAGCACACTAGTGCTGCACTGTGTCATACATAGCAGCCTGTGCCATACTGACAAAGAGTATAATCTATTAGCATACAAGAGTATGCTAATACATTATAAATATGAAATAAAGTTATAAAACAGTAATCCCATAATAGGATTTTAATAAAATGTTATAAATAATGTAACAAAAGACCAAAAAAACTTTAAAAATCACAGTTATTTTGTGTAAAATACATTTTATTGTGCACACATTAAATAAAAATGTTAAAATATAAATATGATAACCTAAAGAATTGGATTATCAAGTTATTTAGTGTAAAACCTAAGCAGAAACATAAAAAAAAATACAAAATACAGAAAGCTATATTTCCACAGCCCCAAAAAATTTAATTATATAAATTACACCACCATTTATATGTATCCTTGAACAATACCACAATGCCAAAAAATTACATTTCTCCCACATAAAACAAGGCCCCAGCCAGCCACATGAGTGAAAAAAGTAAAAAAAAGCTACAGCTGCAGTAATGCAGAGAGGCAAAAACAGAAAAAAAAAGGTTTCTGGTCATTAAAGGGGTTGTCTTACTTACGCAAATAGCATTTATCATGTAGACAAAGTTATAGAAGGCACTTACTAATGTATTGTGCAGGGGCGTAGCTGCAGGGGAAGTGGCTGCTTTGGGGCCCGAACTTAGAAGGGGCCCACCTGGGAGGAGCACTAAAGAATTTCATTGTCAGGACCCCCTCAACAGTATTATACAATGACATTATATACAGTGGCACTGTAGGAACGGACGGAGCAGCTGAGGGCCTCGTCGTCTGAGAGCGCGATCTTAACTAGCCTCAGGAGTGGGGGTCGCAAATGAGTTGGAAGTAGAAGAAGTTGCTGGGGGAGGAGGGCCCGTTCAAAAATTTGCTGTAGGGCCCAGTCATTTCTAGTTACGCGACTGGTATTGTAATTGCCTCCTTTGCTGGCAATAAAAATAATCAAACAATTGTAAATTAAACAAGGCAGACTTGGATAGTGGGGAACAACTGATTCATGTCTAGGGCACAGGAGATGCTATCGAATGTGCCCTTTGGAGCTGCATGCATGTCACAGGCATTGTGCAAACTCCAACCCATGGCATGGGATGGGGGACTGGTTAGCTATAAATTATCGGAAAACAGCAAGCAGCGGGAGGTTGAGTGGTATCAACAGAATGCACAGAGGTATGCAGATCTGCAGTTTTCATCCAGCTTACCCTGATAACGCCTTGCATGGCATCGGGACCTGCCTTCTACAGAAGCCGAGGAGTTCAAGCCTCAGGCTGGGTCTCCTAGGCAACCTGTTTGTGTACTATTCTAAGAAGTACATGAACAATTTAAAGGGTTAAAGGAGTTTTCCGGGAGTTTGATAATGATGACTTACTGTACGGTCAGGATAGGTCATCAATATCAGATAAGTGGGGCTCCAATTCCAAGCTATATGAAGAGGCTGCTGCATTCTGGTAAGTGTTGGAGCCTTCTCTCAGAATACCAAAAACTTTGCTCTTCATGTGCGAGGGATTACAGCTCAGCTGAATGGGACTGAACTGTGCCTAGTCCATGGGACTGATGAATGTAAAGAAGGGTGGGTAAATGTCTGACTTTAGGCTCGACAGTCCGGTTTCCTGGCGCAAGGCGCAAGGCATGGACAGATGCTAGGGTCTCCTCCTTTTCAGTGGCTCCACGCTCAAAGAGCAGCAATGCACTACAAACTGACTGACTGAGGCTTTCTCTCACCCACAGTCAGTCACTAGAGCCGACGGACATGTCACTCTGTGACTGACTCAGAGTGAGGGAAGCCCTCCAGGCCCCATGCAGCTCACCTTGAAGTCTATCCCTCTTGAAGTGTTGTGGGCATGGTCTTTGATGTCCTCCTTTTTTGAGATAAGTGCCGACCCTAACGTGAAGTCGCTGACCTAGGAAGAGGCCACGGAGCTGACCTCTTCAAACAGCTGATCGGCGGAGGTGCCAGGAGTTGGGCACCCATCGATCAGATATTGGTGATGGTGACCTATTCTGAGGAAAAATCATCAGTACTGAACGCCAAGAAAAACCCTTTAACGGCTTATTTTTTTTTTATGTTGTCCTAATGCTCTTTTTAAATCCATATTTTATCTCCACCTTTTACCAATCATTATCTAATTGCTTTTTAGATCAAGTAAAGCATGGTATAAATTTTCCCAGACACCAGAGACCTTAAACTTTTACAAAAAAACATCTTCATTAACATTTCCGCTGCTCAGCATAAAACTATATTCAAGTTTTATTAATGTATCTTAATTTCCTTAAACGTGTTTTGTAACATAAATATTTCATCCCCTTATAACCATACGATCACTTCTGGTCTTCCTGTTACTCTCACAAAGCTTTATTGACTCCATGAAAATGTACAACTAATTACTTTTTGGTCCCTTGGGCAATCCTACCACAGTTTTAATCTTCGGCTTGTCCTGAAATCACATTGGAACAGGAGGCGTTGTGCCTTTCTTTGGCTATTCATAAACTAGCGGCAGTACTAATTGTCTGTCTTAACACTATGGGGTATATTCATCAAAGGTTCTTATTCTTCTAACATGAGATAAATAAAATGTCCTGCTCCAGTATTCTACTGGGCTTATTTGTAAAAGTCTTTCAAATATGACAGACTGTGGCTTGATTAATAGTCTATGCAGAAGATAGGTAGAAGCTTTGAGCATTGTGGAAGCAGAGGCATTTGCTGGCATAAGGGTAACCTTGACGCAAAGTCATTTGAACCTAATTTAGCTTTCATAGAGATGAGGGTTTATCCCTGCCAGGACACAAACAGTTAAAATAGGCTTCATCTAGTGCACCTATTAGGAGACATCTGCTGAGCAAAATACAAATTCAGTCACATATTTTCCAAAAAAAAGTTTAAAATACTCACAAATTCAGTCACATATAAAAAAAAAAAGTTTATTACTCAGCATATGCCCCAGTTTTTATGCATAAAACAAGAATGACAAAATGTGTCCCCCCACCTTCAAATGGTCATATTTTTTTTTTCTGCTACAAGGGCTTGTTTTAGTTTTTTTATTTGCAGGACAAGTTGTATTTTTTAATGGAAAAATTTTAACCCCTTAGTGACCATCCATAAGCCATAACGGTCCCTAGGCTGGGCTGGTGCTTTTTCACTGCGGCCTAGTCTAAACGCTGCATGGGCGACCCGTGCAGCGGGGAGCGGGAGCTCAGCTTACACATGAGAGCCACACTCCTGCTTTAACAGCCTGGATCGGCAGGAGTGCCAATCCAGGCTGTTTAACGCTTTTACATGCCACGGGCAATGGCGCTCGCCACATGTAAACCTGTGACAGAGGGAGCAGACTCCCTCAGTCTCCCATCGGCACCCTGCAATTGCGATCGCAGGGTGCCGATTTGTGTAAAGGCTGTCTGGGGTCTGATGTAGGCCCCAGACCATCCTTGGGTATTTTCCAGCAGGCTGTGCCTCTCTGGCGCAGCCTGCTGGTCAATATCAGTATAGCACTGACATTAAAATGGGATAGTATTTTAAAAGCAATCAAAATGTTGTCTGTTATAGTCCCCTTGTGGGGCTATTAAAACATTTATTTTATTAAAACAAATATGCTTTTCAATGAAAAAAAAAAAAAGCAAATACTGTAATTGCCATATTCCTTGTATAATGTTATTAATAAATCTCTATATTCTATACATACTTTCATTTGCAACAAGTAGCTGAGGTTGCATTTGGAACCCACAGCCAGTATAGCATCTCATGATTGGACCACAAATGATCAGAAGGGTTCATTCCAAGAGTGAACCCATGACAATAATGTTATAGGGATATAACAGTGGAAGAAATATCTTATATGCAAGGTCCAGTATGTAAGGAGGTCCACTGTAACTTAACCTTTTAAGGACACAGGGCGTACAGGTACGCCCTGATGTCCTGGTACTTAAAAGCACAGGGCGTACCTGTATACCCTGTGTATTTCTGATCACCGCCACGCGGCGGGCGGTGATCAGAACAAGGTGTCTGCTCAAATCATTGAGCAGGCACCTTGGGGCAATGCTGAGAGGGGGTCCTGTGACCCCCCTCCCCCCCCCCCCCCCGTATCGGTGATTGCTGCGGATTAACCTGGCCATCGCTGCGGTTTGTGTTTGAGGAAGCTCATCAAGTCCCAGCGCTGCTTTGGCGGGGACTCGATGTCTCAGAAGGCAGCCTGATGCTGTAAAGAGGCTGCCCAACGCCTTGCACGGCATCGGGACCTGCCTTCTACGGAAGCCGAGGAGTTCCAGCCTCAGGCTGGGTCTCCTAGGCAACCTGTTTGTGTACTATTCTAAGAAGTACATGAACAAGCAATGCATTACAATACAAATGTTTCGTTATGCATTGTAGAGGGGATCAGACCCCCGAAAGTGAACATCAGAAATAAAGTAAAGAAAAAAAAAGTAAAAACTAAATGTTTTTAATAAAATGAATAAAGTAAAAAATGATAAAAAATGCCCCTTTCCCCTTATTTTATAATAAAAAAACTGAAAAAAAACCAATCACACATCTCCATGTCCGTAATGACCGACTCTATAAATATATCACATGATCCACCTTGTCTGATAAATACAATAAAAAATAAAAACGGTATCAAAAAAGCCATTTTTGTCACCTTACATCACAAAAAGTGCAACACCAAGTGATCAAAAAGGCATATGCCCCCTAAAATAGTACCAATCTAACCGTCACCTCATCCCGCAAAAATTGAGCCCCTACCTAAGCCAATCGCTCAAAAAATAAATAAAACTATGGCTCAGAATATGGAGACACCTAAACATCATTTTTTTGTTTAAAAAATGCTGGTATTGTGTAAATAAAAAAAGTATACATATTAGGTATCGCCGCGTCCATAAGAACCTGCTCTATAAAAATATTACAAGACCTAACCCAACCCCTCAGATGAACTATGTAAAAAAAAAAAAAAAAAAAGGTGTAAAAAAAGCCATTTTTTGTCACCTTAATAGCAAGTGATCAAAAAGTCATACGCACCCCAAAATAGTGCCAATCAAACCGTCATCTCATCCCGCAAAAATCTTACCCTACCCAAGATAAACACCCAAAAACTGAAAAAAATATGGCTCTCAGACTATGGAGACGCTAAAACATGATTTGTTTTTGTTTTAAAAATGTAATCATTGTGTAAAACTTACATAAATAAAAAAAGTTGACATATTAGGTATTGCCGCATCTGTAAGAACCTGTTTTATAAAAATATCACATGACCTAACCCCTCAGGTGAACAGCTTAAAAACAAAAAAACGGTGTAAAAAAAGCAATTTTTTGTCACTTTACATCACAAAAAATCTAATAGCAAGCTATCAAAAAGCAACCACCCCAAAATAGTGCCAATCAAACAGCCATCTCATCCCGAAAAAAAATGAACCCCTACACAAGACATTCACCCAAAAAATAAATAAAACTATGCCTTTCAGAATGTGGAGACACATATTTGGTATTGTCGCGTCCGTGACAACCTGCTCTATAAAAATACCACATGATCTAACCAGTCAGATAAATGTAAATAATAAAAATAAAAACGGTGCCAAAACAGCTATTTCTTTTTACCTTGCCTCACAAAAAGTGTAATATAGAGCAACCAAAAATCATATGTACCCTAAAATAGTACCAGCAAAACTGCCACCCTATACCGTAGTTTCCAAAATGGGGTCACTTTTGGGAGTTTCTACTCTAGGGGTGCATCAGGGGGGCTTAAAATGGGACATGGTGTCAAAAAACCAGTCCAGCAAAATCTGCCTTTCAAAAACCGTATGGCATTCCTTTTCTTCTGCGCCCTGCCGTGTGCCCGTAAACTAAAGAATCATGGCCATAAATATTGAGTTTTGTTTGGCTGTTAACCCTTGCATTGTAACTGGAAGAAAAATATTAAAATTGTGAAAAAAAGTAAAATTTTGAAATTGTATCTGTATTTTCCATTAATTCTTGTGGAACACGTAAAGGGTTAACAAAGTTTGTAAAATCATTTTTAAATACATTGAGAGGTGTAGTTTGTAAAATGGGGTAATTTTTTAGTGGTTTCTATTATGTAAGCCTCACAAAGTGACTTCAGACCTGAACTGGTCCTGAAAAAGTGTCTTTTAGAAGTTTTCTGAAGAATTTCAAGATTTGCTTCTAAACTTCTAAGCCTTGTAACGTCCCCCAAAAATAAAATGGCATTCCCAAAACGATCCAAATATGAAGTAGACATATGGGGAATGTAAAATAATAACTATTTATGGAGGTATTTCTATTATAAAAGTAGAGAAATTGAAATTTGGAAAGAGTGGTCATGTACTATATTATGTCTGATTTTCATTATTTACAAAAATAATGGCATAATGCAAATAAGATAAAGCTGTTTGAAATTGGATATTAAAGGGGTTGTCTAATCTTGGACATTGGGGGCATATTACTAGGATAAGCCCCCAATGTTTTATAGGTGTGAGTCCCACCTATGGGACCCGCACCTATACTTAGAACGCAGCCCTAAAATTGCCAGACGGCACACCGCTCAATTGCGGCAACCCTCTATTATTTTCTATGTGACTGCCAAAAATTTCCGTAAGCCCCATTTAAGTGAATGGGGCAGTGGCTGCCCTTGCACTTTGCACTTCCCATCATTTAGGTGGGGCCTGCACCTATCAGACATTGGTGGCATATCCTAGCAATATGTCCCCAATGTCTAAGATGGGAAAACCCCTATAAGCCTACAATTACATAACATCTTCCATTACCAGGATATGTAAGGCTCAGTTCACATCTACGTTGATGGCTGTGTTTTGAGTCTCCATTGCAGACATGGTCATATTTGCCAGAATTAATAGTGCAGCATGCATCAATATTTTTTTCATTAAAATGACACCATAATGGAACCTGATGGACCTGATTATACGAAAATGAGGTCTGTTGGGTGTCATTGGTGTCTGTCTTATGATAGATCTGTACTGCTTGAATTTCATTTTTCTTCTCTTGTGATGGAAGAGAAGAATAGATTTCTGAACACAGAAGTAAACGTATTCTTCACTATCATTTAAATACCAAAGGAGTATTTTAACATGATGTTTTCATACTTTAGCAAACACTAGAAGTTTTATTCTGGTAAATGTATATGATTCATCAATGCTGCATTCTGAGAAGCTTTCAAAAGCAAAAACACCCAGATACCATCATTAATATCTACTGTTTGGTGGGCATTATATTCACATTGCAGATTTATACCCTACTACAATGACCAATAAAACATACTGTTGGGATTATTTTTTGCTACACAATGCAGGGTGGTCAAGAAAAAAAAAAGAGTTGTTTGCAATTCCCAATAATGTGTTCTACACCACCGGTATTCTAAGAGCTAGTGATGGACGAAAATCGGCCGGTACGATTCGCGAGCCGTACATTCGCATCGCGCCCATTGACTTTAATAGCAGGCGAACCTGGAAAACCTTCAGGTCATATTCACAGCCACCAAAAACAAACTATGAGTGCACAAATAGTCCCACAACATGGACAGTGACATATCAGAGGGGGATCATAGGCAAAAATTCCCACAAAAAATATGTATTTTAATCAGGGTCCATTTTTTATGCGTCTTAAAGGTAAACTCTAAAAAATGTGCCCTGCTGGAGCCTAGAAAAATGTTGTTTCTTTTCAGTTTTATGTATACAAATGTGCAGCTATTTCCGTTCATATTTTTTTTTCAATGCAAAAATCGCATAGTTAAATTTTGTATAATGTGCATGCGCAAAAAGGGCGTGGCCTAGTCTAGAAATTGGTTTGAACTACCTGAAGTTTGATGCGATTGGAAAAGATGGTTGGAAGCAAATTTCGTGACAGTGAGGAAGAACTCCTGATCACTGTAAGTAATTTCACATTACACCTGTGTATTTGATTACATTTTACATTCATGTCAAACCAATCGCTTTGTATGCAGATAGAGTGTTATAAAATATTCGCAATTGCGAAAAAAGCCACTTATGATGCGAATATCTTTGATACTATACCTACAACTTCACTTTTTATCAGGTCTAAGTAGATATAACTGATTGTTGTAACATCACAGCACTATGTCTGGAGCATGTATGTATGGACAGCAGAGAAATATCTGTCACTTGCACATCCATTTTCCTGCCGCACACTATATACCACACACTATATACCCCCCCTCCACACACATACAAACATAGTCTATAGATAAGATTTTTTGTCCTGTTGGTCAGGACTCAGGCAAAGCTTTCTTTGTCTGACTGCCAGTATTTTCTGGTTCATTTAGCGTTACCCAGGGCACACCACGGGAGGCAAACCAGCTGTACACCCCATAACGTAACGTCACTTCACTAGACAGGTACATCTCTGCTCAGCTGGCCAATATCCGATTGCTCAGACCCCACACACATACAATTGCAATACAATATAACCTTATAACGGTAACATTAAATCTAATATTTCCCCTTCAAATACTTATATACTTTTTACTGTTTTGTTGAGAACATTATTTTTAATACTTGTATTCCAAAAAATTGGGATTATATGCTTGCATCTTTTCCTGCAGCGCATGTTGGTGCGGGGCTATGACAGGACCCGGGTCCAGGCTGAAAAGCAGCAAATTGTCTAGGCGATCCATTATGAGCTCATTCGGAAATTTTATGCCACGCACCCGAAGATGACATACTGTAATTGCACGCACCTTCTCCAACTTCCCACTTAGGCTCCGGCCTGGTGAACATGCCCGACCCCTACCACCCCTGCGGAACGGTCTGCCTCTTCCTCTGCCTGTCATTTTCAAAATGACCCTGTGCCAAAGTCCTTAGAGAAGAGCAGTATTTGTGGAAGCTGATATATGGCAGGCCTTAATCAGTTGTTAGTTGAAGCAGGTATATCACCCTCAAGCCGTAGACTTGGAAGTGGACGCAGGTATATGGAAAACCTCTACCACTATTTTGTGGAAGCTGATAGATCACAGCCCTTAATCAATATTTTCTGGAAGAATGCAAATGCACTAAAATATACTTTCTATGTTAGAAATTATATTGTAAGTATATCACACCCCTCTGTGTATCACACCTATCGATAGCACAACGTTACCAGTCCTTAAAAGGACTTTTGTGGCCCTGTTAGCTAGCGTTTGGTGTCCCTAAGTTCCTAACAGCCTGTCCCTGTTCCAAAATGCAACCTCTCGCTACACTGGCAAAACACATAATGTAAAATAGCTGCCAGATCGGGTTCTGTTATAAGGTGGGGGGGATTTCCATGTGCTGAAACGTCTCAATTGGCTGTCCTGTTCCACCTGATGGATGTGTCAAAGTTCAACGCAATGCAAAAGAATATGGCGGATGTGAATATCGCCATATGTTCGCATGTTCGGCCAAAGTTCTGTTGTGGTAAAAATATTAATAGTTGTAATCAGCCCGCATCATAGTTAGTGTAAGGAAAAGGCAACTCCATCCTTACAGGGAGGGGCAGCCAATGTGGACAGGGAGGGGCAGCCAATGTGGCTGTGCAGACAATGGACACACCCCATACAAACACATGTATACAATAATCTACCATTACCACTGAGAGACATGATGACAATCTATAAAACACACACACATCCTAAGATAAAATGTCTGCATAATAAAATTTCCACAACAGTCCCTCCTCTTTGTCATATGCTCCCCAGTGTCCCTTGACGAATCTTGATCTTCTTCTTTGCAAAAAAAACAGTCTTGTCTACGAAAAGTCCTGAATCCATAAAACAAAACAGATGATGGAAAACAGAAAGTCAATCTTGACACGTAGCTTCTTTTCTTCGGGAGGTGACTTAGGAGGTGGCGTTTCGCGTTGGTCGCCGGCTGGTTTGCAATCCTCTGCATCTGGTCCATGGTTTGGTCTTCAGGACGTCTTGTCTGTTCGGGCTTCGGTATATCAGTCGATTAGACATCAGGAACATCTCACTCCGGCGTATAGAAGGAATGGAGACAAAAAACATAAGTATATGTCCTATTTCCTTTTGCCCGGATCCAATGGAAAACTAGTGAGCCCCAAGACCTCCCAAGGCTTTAAAAAGGATTCTGACTCTCACTAGTCATTGCTCCGCCCCTGCCCTGCTCCTGTCAGTATGGGCCTGACCCTTGTCAATGGTGTCTGCTAGCCTGGCATAACCATATACCTTCCTCACAACTGGAGGATCCCAAATCTACGGGTCGCCTAGCTGCCCGGACACCCATACAGGATTAACAAGCGAGGAGCAGGAGCCAGAGCTAATATTAATATAGTCTATCAACAAATGCCTCCTTGTAACAAATAAACAAAAGTGATACTCTGCATTCTTTGACTTAGTTGAGCAGCTTCTTGCAGTGACCGGTGTGGATCCAGTTGTCTCGTCCCTCGAACTTCAGAGAGGTTGGCATCATCAGCAGCACCTGGAATGGCCCAAGATATCTTGGCTATAGTCCCGTCCTCGGATGTTTCTTTAGCACGACCTAATCACCTGGTTGGCTAGAATGAACACTGGTTATTGAGTCTGGGTCCAGGAGCAACTCCTGAACCCGGTGGTGGACATCGGGCGATAACCCGTGGGGCTGCCTGGAGGCATACCTGATGGAATAAAAGGGTTACAGCGGAACATTCAGGCCATGGATCGGCCGTGATTTTTACCTACTTTGCAAAAATCTGACCCAAGTACCAGCAAAGAAAAGGCAGTTGTGATTGATTGACATTTGAGAGGTTAGAAGGTTTGAAGATCGTTGATTTCTGCACCACTTTCCCCCCTTCTCATCGGCCTTAAACCAGGACGAAGAGAAGCTGGATTAGCATGGTGCATCATCTCAAGGTTAGATGGAGAGATGACGGAGGGATGAGAGAGAGAGAGAAAGAGAAAAAGAAAAGCACTTCTCTTGGACTCTGCAGTCCTAGCGGGATGGGAGTACATGACAGTGTTAGTTCGCACTGTCTGAGACTTTTGAATGTCCTGTTGCTGGAGATCGATGGATTCGTGCAGCCACAGTTCTGCTTTCTGGAGGGAACCATGGCTTTGGAGTCTAGTGGGGAATTTACGGACAAACTTTTTCCCAATCCAGACCTCAAAGGTCCCTTCTTTGGGGATGGTCCACTCTGAACCTACAGTCCCTTGGTGCCAATCTTTGAGGGGCTTAACAACTCCTCCTCTATAGATGGATTTCATGTACTGCTTGGCTGTCCTATAGTAGTCAGAAGTGGTACCCTTCTGATCCCTAATTTTCCCTAAACCCATGCTCGAGCATAAATTTTCCTGCGACCTAC
This sequence comes from Bufo gargarizans, assembly GCF_014858855.1. Classification (NCBI taxonomy): domain Eukaryota; kingdom Metazoa; phylum Chordata; class Amphibia; order Anura; family Bufonidae; genus Bufo; species Bufo gargarizans. The sequence goes on from NC_058081.1 coordinate 98,704,347, forward strand.
GCAAGGAATTTTCTAAAAGTAGGTGCGTCCACCTCCAGTGTCCTGCGACAAATGCCTGGACGGCTGCTACTCCTCTTCGTTCGCCTCTGAGTTGCCCTAGGGTTTCTGGCACCGACACACGGACCCGTTCACCCTAGTTAGACCTCAGGAACAGGAGTAATCAGTGTGAGGAAAAGGGCTCTCGCCGACACACGGCGGCCCTCTGAGTCTCCTAATGAGATATACCAGCCTCGGTTTTGGCTCTGAATAGTGACCTGACCACAGGATAGGGCTTCCAATTGACCTGGAGTGGAAAAGGGGGTGCACAGAGAACACACAGTACCCTCTGTGGGGACGAGGGGTGCACAGGAAACAAACACACAGTACTCCTGTGGGGAATAGGGTTACTCACATAGCTATTGGTATGCCCAGGTGATATACATCACCTTGTCTCCTTATAAAAATGCTCATCAACTCACTTTCCTTTGCCGATATGATTCTATATAGTCAAGCTGAACAGCACACGAAGCCCTTTTTGCAGTGACTGATCAAAAACCTCTCGCTCAGCAGCAACCCTTGAATTCAGACAGTAGTTCCCACACAATATCATGAGACCCCCAGTACTCCTAACCAAATCTACAGAGAAAAGAGAGGGAGAGAGAGAAAAGCAGCAAATATGCAATAAAAACCTAAAAAATAAAAATGAGTAAAAGAAGAAAAATGTAAATATAAATTAATCAAAGAAATACCCACACAAAAATAGACAAATATAACTGAAAAATAAAAAAGGAAAAAAACACTTGATTACATACATTGAGCTTCAGTAAAAAATTA